>NC_141554.1:17646666-17968125 GCF_021556685.1 Rattus norvegicus
CACATCTTTCACCCTGTTTCATTTTATCCCGAAGGCATTGAATCATCTCATCAAAGAATGGCAGTGTAATGACTACAATATAATAAAATATTCTGAGAGAAAGCTAGAACACATCCATACAAATTTTATTTACTATAGTATATTATTTTAATCATTCCATTTCATTAAGTAGTATTAGTCTCTTTCTGGGGTTTATTTATAAATGGCATACATGTATAGAAAAAATAGAGTAAATATGTGGTGTGGGCATACCTGCAATTATAGGCATCCACTGGGGACATGCCTCTCTCGGATAAGGGGAGACCCTGTACCTAAAAGGAAATGAGTGGGGAAAAAAATCAAATGAAATTGGAATTGAAATTTTAATATCTGACAAAATAGAATATTGAAGGCAATAGCAGCCCAAATGACAAAGGAAGATGAGATATACTAGGGGAAGGAATCCTAGATTTAGAATATATAACAATTATGATTATTTATATAACAAGTTATTAAGTGCTTATGATAATCTTGGGCATTGTCCTTGGTTGAAATAATACAGCACAGACAAAACCAAAGACAATTATGTCTCTTCATTAGCATCTACAGTCTCCGCAGTTATCAACATAGCTGCAAGTATTTCAAGCAATGGTGGGCAGGACTGGAGGATGAAACTGACGTACCAAGAGGAGTAGATGGAGATGTTCAGAGCTGTCTGTCTGAAAACTAGTGAGTAATGAAGAACGAAATCAAGCTGCTGGAGGTTTGGACCACACAGTGAGTGAACTTGAATGGATTTTAGGAAAATCTGATGTATTGTTTTTGTACACACATAATATATTTCTACAACAACACATAAGAACACAACCATGGAGGCTATGTGAGTAAATCCCAGAGACTCACTTCATTCAATGTTCAGGCTCTTTACCTTTGAGCCCAGGCGCTTCTTTGGGGGAGACCTTTTGGAAGGTAAGCCAGGAGAAGATGGGATGACTGTTCTATGCGAACTCTCTGCCTTCCCGGAGCAAAAGTAGAATCAAAATGGTGATAGCCACAGCCTAGAGCTACAAACAGGACTGGCCTTCTACCACAGGGGCATAGCTTACATTGGCCCTTGGTTCTTTTTATCTCTGTTCTTGCCCATGCTATGAGTTTCATCACGCTATAATGAAAGGAAAGGGCACCCAGCCTGGAAGGAGGTGCTTTCTTTCCTTGGTCCTTGAATAGGCCTTCCTCCTGTACCTTGGCTCTCAGAATGGTTGCCTGGGTAACAGGAGTGGTCTTAGTGATGGTAAGTTTTTCTTTGTACCGAGCTGGACTCTCCCAGTTCAGAGCAAGTTTGCCTGACTTGTCAGATGGCCCCTGTCAGAAGCCACCCACTCACTCACCAGCTACCAAAGTTATCTGAATCTCCCCTCCAGAAGTTAGATAACTCCAAGCTAATACATCCCAGGTGTTTATAGGAGAAGACCTGTCTCTAGAAAGGCCTCCGTTAGATACTTCTGCCTCCTTCTCAAAACATTGATATAAAAATTCATCTCAGGGCTATGGTTGTGGCTTGGTGGTAGTGGAGCAACAGTAGGGAGGGTCTAGAGACTCAGCTCCATGCTTCTACTTGTAGAACACTCTATAGAAGTGAAGCCCAGATTCTGGGCTGTGCCGCAGGGGTGGAAAAAGGGATTTCAGGACAAGTCAATATGAAGCAAAGCTGGAGTTTAGTAAGAACAGATTTTAACAACAATGTTAGTTAAGGAAAGAGCACTATATTCCCAATAGGTATGTGGGGTCCCCACAAGTTGCACTTCAGTATCTTAATAGCTATACATACATGATTTTGTATGCTTCTAATGTTACATTTGTCCAAGAGTTTTCTGAAATTTTGTTTTCCCTCCCAGTAAAGAAGATCGGAGGAAGCAAGGTTCTTGAGTTGTGATGGGTAGTATTGTAGCTGATGACAGGGTTGGATAAGAGGCCAAAATATGTTTTTATTGTAAACACAGTGCATAATCTTGTTTGTGACATTCTCCAAAAATTGCAGAAATTTTATCTATGCGTAGGCTAGTCTAACACACTTCTTTTGAAATCTCTCTGTGAAAGGAATCTTGTTGTTGTATCAGCAGCCTTGAGAGCAAGTGTTAATCTCATCTGTCCATCCATCCATCCATCCATCCATCCATCCATCCATCCATCCATCGTTGTATGTGTGCATGCCTGAATGTATGTATATGTACCATGTGTGTGCAGGTCAGAAGAGACATCAGATTCTCTGGGACTGGATTTCCCATGTGGGTGCTGGGAACCAAATTCAGGTTCTCTGAAAGAATAGTAAATGCTCTTAACCACTGAGCTACTTCTCCAATCCCAGTATTCTGGAATTCTTGACTCTCAACTGGTAAGAGGCTTCAACTAGACTCTTGGATAAGAGATTCCTTTCCCTTTTCATGTCCCCTGAATTTTCTCCATCTTTCTATCCTGCCTCAGTACATTTGCACTAACCTCTGGGTTCAATCACCAGTGCTTAAAATAAAATAAAATAAAATTTACCCCAGACATAACTTAGTGTTCCATTTAGGGCAAAATCTTGGACTTAAAAAAATAAGCCCCTCATATATATCCATTTACTTTAATTGGAAGATTCTACTCTATTCCCCAAACCTAGTGTCAATAGATATTTTTAGGGCCACATCTGATTCTCTTCCTTTGATCACTATTTTTGTCTTTAAAAAAATTTCACAAATATGGAACCATTAAAAGAAATCGAAGAGTAACACCCCTCCCCCCACTTTCTTCTTGGGAAACACATCAAATCAAGCCAAAAACAAAACCCACAAAATAAGGCTGCAGCTGAAGCAGACAAACAGAAGTTCAAAATCGACAGGACGAATCCACGCTTATTCCTGGATAACTGCCTTTCAGATGTGACGCTCAACTCTCACCCACATACTTAAAAAATAAATGAATCTTTTGATTGGCATTTGGAGTATTGGAATCTGAACCCAGGCTTTATTTTTAAAGCCTGTTCCCATTTGTATTCACGGGCAAGCTTTGCTCTCTGGCTCCGGCCCTGCCTTTTGACATTTAGATGTTACCCAAGGTAATAAGTGGCCCAGATTTGAGCTCCAAAGCGGAGGTGGGTTACCTCGTCCTGGGTTACCGCTGGAGCTCTTTCACACGGACTGCTCTGTTACTTAATGGTATGGAGTAGTTAATTTAGTCTCACATTTGAAAACACCTAGAAAAAAAAAGGTAGTCAGTTGCTGCGGATGCCTCTTCCCAGTCTCCCTGGCAGAGCAGGGCCTCAGCTAATGCATCCATTTTCACAGCTGTCGAGCACTTACTGAGACCAAGGCGTCTGCATTTGTGATCTTCAGCCTTCCTGGAGGATGTGGGTACAAATTTCGGGGTCATTTCTGTGCCGTTCTCTCCTCTTTCAATTTTTTGTTTTGGAAAGATGTCAAATCTTCAGAAAGACAGGAAGAATAGCACATTGGGCACCTATATACCCAACATCTTGATTTAGAAATTAATATTTTTGCAATAGCTGCTCATCTGTCTGTGTAATTGCTTGTCTTTTTCCTAACCATTAGAGTTTCATTTTTAAACTCTAAGCCAGGTATATAGCAATACTAGGGAGGTTGAGGCAAGAGCTCTCTCTCTCTCTCTCTCTCTCTCTCTCTGTGTGTGTGTGTGTGTTGGGGGGTTGGTGGTGAAAGAAACCTCTAAAAAGGGAAGGATGAGAGGGAAAAGGAAGGAGGGAAGGGAGGAGAGGGAGGGAAGGAGGGGAGAGGCAGAATGGGACACACACAGAGAAAGAGAGAAAACATGAGAATGAATTTACCAGGCATCATGACATTTCTCATCTAAATATTGCAGCCTGAACTTCTGAACCACAAGACCATTTTTACATGCAGGGAATTTATACCAATAAAAAAAATGCCATAGTCCAAACTCCCATTTTGCCAATAGTTCCCTCACAGAATGTTCATTTCCTAATGCAGAATGCAACTCGGGATCAATATTGCATTTAATTGTCATGTCTTTTCAGCCTTCTTCAAGCTGTTTCTTTCCACTTCGTATTCTTTCTGCCCCATCACCTACTAACTCAAGAGGGCACTGTGAATGAGAGGTGTGGTAAATAACCTTGCAGGCAGACAGCCATGGCATCGTCGTCCCCTCCTTGTTCCATATGGTGTCTAGAAACTTAAATAAGCTCGGGAAGCCTGACTTGTCCATCATTAAAGTGGAGGCATTGCCCTAAGCTCCCGGTGGTAAAGACCAAGCAAGGTAGCGGGAAAATTCTCTGCATGTTCACCTTCGGAATCTATTTCTTGAGCATTCCTTCTGCTGTTCCATAAGGTGGAGATAAACTAGTGAACAAACAAAGGTAAGCTTGACAACTCAGCTTGACCGCTTAGCACTGGGTAGGGGACATACACGTACAAT
This sequence comes from Rattus norvegicus, assembly GCF_021556685.1. NCBI lineage: Eukaryota > Metazoa > Chordata > Mammalia > Rodentia > Muridae > Rattus > Rattus norvegicus. Next base: position 17,651,089 of record NC_141554.1, read on the forward strand.
GATTATTTGTCCCCGTTAAGATACTTTGCATAGGACTGGAAAGATGGTTCAGCAGTTAAGAGCACTTGTTCTTACAGAGGACCTGGGCTCAATTCCCAGTATCCACATGGGGATGGAAGTGAGGCCCCAAACCACCTGTAACTCCAGTTCCAGGGGATCCACTGCCCTCTTCTGGACTCCACAGGTACTGCATGCACCACAGGGTGTCTGGACTATGTGTGGGCAAACCATACAGACATAAAAATCGAGGTTAAAAAAAAGATACTCTAATCCAGCATGGTGTCTTTAAATCCCAGCACTTGGGAGGCAGAAGCAGGCATATCTCTGGCTTTCAGGCTAGCTAGCCTGGTCTATGGAGTGAGTTCTAGGACAGCTAGGGCTACACAGACAAACCCAGTCTCCAAACCTGCTCCTCCTAACACAAAGTACTCTGTATAGAAAGGCAGAGCCTCTGTCTCATTTATGTCAGTGGCCTCAATGTCTACCGCAGCACCGGAGCACACACTAGCAACCGATGACTAGATTCTTTTAGTACTGACTTTGAGGACTAGTCAACCACAGACACTTCTTAGAAACTCATTCTCCTTGGTTCCCTCTGAGTATTCTGAATGAACTCCGGAATGGATCTCTTTTGAGGAACAGCCTGGCTTGCTGGGATTGAAAAGATATCCACCAGCAATTTTCAAGTAAACCACAAATTAAGGCCCATGTTTTTACTCATTAGTCAATTGGCAAGTATAAGAGATGCTGTAGAATGGGAACAGCAAAGACGTGGAAGGCTTGAAGGGAGCATGGGAACTGGGATCGCGGGTTCCTCAGGTGCGAAGAGCCTGATGGTCGCTAGGGAGGTGAACTCTTCAAGAGTTGAAGGTTTGAGTGGGAACAAGATGATGATCATCTTGCAGGGGGGTTAACTAAGGGGATGCTGTTTGGAGAAGGGTGGGGGTGGGTAGTATAAGGAACAGCCTGGGTAAAGACGGGGAGGTGGGACATATAATGAATTAGGCTCCTAGGTGTGGCTCGTGCATCTGGTCATGTTCAATAAGAGGCACCCACCCGCTAGGAGATCTCTCTTCCTTGACCACGGGCAGTAGGAAGGAGATTGTTATGCCTTCTATTATCATAGATGACCTGCTTGGGAGCGGGGGTGGGGTGGGGGGGGAAGCAGCTCAGTGGTAGAAACCTGGCTTCAAACCCCAGTACTAGAAACAAAAGAACATGCAGTTAGTCTGATGGCTAAAAGTACTTGCCTTTTGGGGGGATCAAACATAGGCCTGGGGTTTGCTGAGCAAGCATTGTACCACTGAGCTCTCTTCTTCCACCTCCTCTCATTGATATAGATACAGGGGTTCACTCTGTGGTCCAGGCAGGTCTCGAACTTGAGCTCTTCCTGCCTCAACCTCCTGAGATTCTAGGCCTTTGCTATCTGGCCCTGGTGAGAGGAAAAGAAATCTCTTGATGGCAGTTTACGAAGACACAGATGAGACGGCTCATGTAAGCTGAAGCAGGTTTAGATTGGCTAAAAGGTGCAGTGGTGTAGACTAGATACTCTAGAGCTGCACACTTTGGCCCTCCACTGTTTTGCTTGGGTGACCCTAGGCAAGCTACTTAACTTCACTGAGACTCAGCTTCTTCCCTCATAAATGGTAGAGGCTATATCTACCTGAGCGGCTAGTGGGTGGCTTTAGTGAGGAGACACACTGAATAATGGGTAGACAGTGTGAGAACTGTGCTGTCCCCAGTGTTCTACTTTAAGGAGACACCGCCACAATATCTTGCCCACATACTGTATTTCCCAAGGAGAAGTCTGAGCTCAGCATTGGTTACCCAGAGACACAGAGGTCTAGAGACCTGGCTTTGAGCTCTTGGGCTCAGCTCCTCCACCCATGGGCTCCCTTCTGCCTTAAAGCAGATGGTGGGGGAGATAGACAAAGCCAGGCAAGAGAAGCAGCAACTTGCTCTTGAACCAGCTGACAACCCCCATCTCTCACACAGCCTCACCCTAGGCCGGGAGCGCGTGCTGGGAAGAGGATTAAATCAATGGCAATTCACATCTCTCCAGAAACCGGCTCCCTGATCCGAACTAATAAGCAAATCATTAGTGAATTAGGGCTGGGGAGGGTTCAGCACAGCGTTCCTTAAACTCCAGCTGAACGTACAACAGGCGTCAAAACCCCAACCACTTTCCTAGGCGAGGTAGAGATGATCACACCACAGAGTCTATTTTTGTGCTAAAACAACAACCATGCTACCCCTTCCCAAAACTCAGATAGATCCCAGAACCCTTGGGAACTACTACAGGCAAGCTGGACCTTTCTTCCTTCCACCATAGCCAATAGCACCAACCCTTTCCTTCCTTACCAGGCTGCAAACCCTGAGTATGTTTGCAACAGTGAAGACAACCAGAAGCCAAACTGCCTCCCCCTCCCCCAGCCCTGGGCACAAACTTGGCCCCCTTGCTTATTTCCTGGTGAAAGCCCATTATCTCTCATTTACATCTAAACTAGCTTTTCATACTATTTTAAAGGCCACTCCTCCCCTTCTGTAATCTCCCTGTGCATGAATTAAAAGTTGATTCTTGAAACGCACAAATCTTGGGGGCAGTTTCTTTTTCCTCCTTATTTGCATACGCTGTTTTGGACTAACCCTTTTATTTCCTCCCAATTATGATTTCTGGTGTGTTTTCCAGAGCTTTACAACATGGCATCTGATTATACACAAAGCTTCAGAATAAAGCCCTGTTTTTCCCTTCATTAACGACACAAAGGATGGCTGTATGATCCGCGCAGCACTTTGTGATTTAATACAGCTTACGCTCTAAATCGCACCCGGCTTGGGCAAAGCAGATTTGGGAGTGAATCAACGCATTTTCTTGCTGCCAGGAGCTCCCTTGCAGATTCCAGCAAATTCTTTCACCACACAGAATTAGCATTTGATTAAGCTCTGCAGACACGTTCAAACTTTTACCACTGAGTCCTGGCAGGGCTCTAGTAATCTGCCAAGAGGGAGAGGCATCTAGAACAGCCACACTACCTGTCCTGTCCCCAACGGACTGAAGGAGAGGGTACCTGAAAGTGAGAGGAAGGAGTGTGTGTGTGTGTGTGTGTGTGTGTGTGTGTGTGTGTGTGTGTGTGTGTGTGTGTGTAACAGTGAGGAACATCGAGTGTCTATTTGAGTTAGGACCTTTCTTTCCTATACTTAACCCTAGACAAGCGTTCTCACTTAGCGCCTGTTCTAAGGGAGCACGCCGATAGATGTGATTCCAGGACTCGGAGAGATAAGACCTTCAGCTAAAAGCTGCTTGGTCTCAGGTCTGGGGAAATGGGAAGACCCTTTCCCAGCATCGCGTCGAGCCCCGAGGTCCTGTCTAGAGGGTTCGATAACGCCACTTAGATGAGCTAGAGTTGCTTCCAGGAGGGCTTCCAGTTAAGTTTCCCAGCAGCCCGAGTTGAAAATATCACCCATTTCCATTATGCAAATATGAGAAGCGGAAGTTTATCAAACTGGGGCTTTGTACCTCGAAAGTGGGTGTGCCAGCATGGGGGGCTATAAAGGCTTTATTGCCACAACTTTGGGGTGATTGCTTCCCTCGAAAATGCCGGGAGCACGATTGAATTATGCAGGTCTTCCAAACAGGTGGCAATAAAAACTTTACAGTCTCCCACACCATCACATATTTTGTTTATGCCTCTTAGGTGTCTTATTTTGTTAGAGGTTTTTTCTTCTTTCCTTTTTTTTTTTTAACTCTTCTGTTACTATGGAAACAGAAATAGGTGGAGGTGGTTCTGGCTACCTGTTTTGGTAGATGGAAGACACGTGAACTATCACAGGGCACTATGATAGATGGAATAAATGACATTTGGGGAGGGCGGGGACTAATTAGTTCTGGAATATCATAGCTATTGAATCCTTTCCTTGGGGAAGAGAGGGAGTGAGGGGGAACATGCCCATTTCACAGATGGTGAAACAGTGACAAAACAGGTCTTTCTTGCAGTCAACAAGCCAGAAGAAAACAGCAAAAGGACCAAGAAACTTTTGTCTCTGGTTTCCTAGGGCTTCAAAGCCAAAATTAGTGGTGCCCTTTTGGTAACCCAAGGTCAGGCTGCAGTGACATCTGCTGGCAGAGACGAAAGTGGCCCTAGCAGGATTTTCTGTTGCCGACAACTGCTAGGACAGGAGCTTGTGGGCCTGTCTGGTCCCCAGTGTTGGCTCCTAAATGCCTTCCTTGGCTGGGAAAGTGAGTTGCACAGCCCTCTTTGTCCTGGCTGAGATAAGAAAAGCAGATTGAGATGGTGAGTCATGGGTGTTGTGAAGGCTTAGGTCCAGATCCCATATGCCCTTTCCTATTCTAGAAAGTTCAAGTCCCAGCAGGTGGGAGGAAATATCTAAGATGGGTCTGTTGGTTCTTGTTGCCAACCATAGTTTTCTCTCACTTGGGGGTCCCATGTCTTTTCTCGGAGAGGTTCTAACTCTTATTTTTTTTCACAGAAAAAATAGGATGAAGAAGGTGACTAAGGGGGTTCAGAGGAATCTGAATGATGCCCATTGACATTGTCAGCAACCGCAGAGAAGAGGAGCTCCTGAAGGGAAGACATGTCCCTTGGGCATACTCATGCCCATAATGGCATCCTCACCAGAATGAGGGAGCTGGTTGGAGAGTTCATTGATATTAAGGGATATCTTAGTTATGAACTTGAAAAATAGCCAGTCCTGCCCCAAGTCTTGGCTTCCCCATCTAAGGAAGCCTAACTATGCTACTGTCCTAGCTCTGTTTCTTGGAGACATGTGATAACCATCAACAGCTGTAGAATATGAAACCCAACAAAGGGCTGTCAGGCACTTCTGTTTTCCTGGGACGTCCAACCTCAGTGACATCCTTGTTTGTTTTGAATAACTGGTTAGGCCTAGGAAGCTCTGTCCAACCTTGTTAGAGTCCCTATGGCAATGGTCCTCCAACAGTGTGCCGACCTGGACTGGTTCAGCAGCAGCTTGTTACTCGTAAGTGACAACCTAACACAGAAATCAAGAACAAATATTATAGAACTTCTATGCGTTAGAGCCATTCGGTGTCTATTGAAACTTAGGGCTGAAAAATATGTAATCCTTCCTCCTATAGTTGCTCATTTTTTGTTGTATTTTTACAAGAGTTTTGTCTGTGAAAGTTGGGGAGAAAAGCCAACCGAACGAGAAATAACAGTTCCTTCACCACAAATCATTTGAGAAGCACTGTTCTGTGGGGTCCTTTGGCCAGTTCACTATAGCCATCTATAGAGAGCCATCCCTGCCTTTGGGACATCACTTGGGCAGCTAGGCACAGCTAGCAACTTTCTCACCAAAGCAAGTTGTGAATGGCCATCTCTGTCAGAAAGGCCTGTTCTATGCTGCTGGCCAGGCTGGCCATAGTTTATGGAGGATATTCATCCAACTGTTGATGTTCTCTTAGCTTTACTGGGCCACACCTGCCTCCGAAGGGGGCTCCTAAGATCTCTGTTCTATCCATCTTCTTAGGCTGAGTAAGAAAACCAAAAGGCCCTCTCCCAGCTCTGTTTTTTCTTCCCTAAGTGGCCCTGAGTCCACTTAGGAGCTATTGAACAAGCAAATGAGCTTCCCCGAGCTCCTTCATTAGGCGGTGAATTCCTGGACCTACCATCCATACAGTCCAACTTAGGCTAGTTTTTCACCTGTGTGCCTTATCTCAGGGGACTGCCCCACCCCTGCCAGGCCCAATCCTATGGACCACCTTGTCCTGGTGCCATGCCCTGTGGTATACTCTTTGTGCTGAACCTGTAGGGTTTGATGGGGGTTGTTTATGAGTGAATGGGTTGTGACTTGGAGCCAGTTATCTCTGTGAGCCTCCCTCCTTTCGATTTGGTATGCCACTTCATACATATTAAGTTGTTTGCAGTACTGGTTATGATCAAAGTGAGGAAGGACCCCCCCCCCCAAAAAACATTCTTAGTAATTGAGATCTGATTTTGTTCTCTAATTTCTCTGGTCTTGGGAAATTAAAGGTACAGCTTCCATGATCTTGTATGTAATCTGGGGATTACAAAAATCTACTTCATATGCTTGCCCTAGATTTAAAAAAAAAAGATGATGCTAGGGGGAGAGGCTTGAGGTGGGGACAGGACAGCTATTCCAGAGTTCCCACCTTTCTACCAGTCTCAGTCACGGTTTCTATTCCTGCACAAACATCATGACCAAGAAGCAAGCTGGGGAGGAAAGGGTTTATTCAGCTTACACTTCCACATTGCTGTTCATCACCAAAGGAAGTCAGGACTGGAACTCAAGCAGGTCAGGAAGCAGGAGCTGATGCAGAGGCCATGGAGGGATGCTGCTTACTGGCTTGCTTCCCATGGCTTGCTCAGCTTGCTTTCTTATAGAACCCAGGGATGGCATCGCCCACAATAGGCTGCCCCTGCCCCCACTGATCACTAATTGAGAAAACGCCTTACAGCTGGATCTTATGGAGGCATTTCCTCAAGGGAGGCTCCTTTGTGATAGCTCCAGCTTGTGTCAAGTTGACACACAAAGCCAGTCAGTACACCACCCCAGAGGCTAATCACTTAAGATTTTCCTACCCTGCCTCTGTGATTTGCCCTTCTGTGGGAAAGACTGATTTGTTATGCTTTTCTGACTCACTTCTACCAGGGGACTCAGCTTAGAAGGCTGACCTAAAGGTGTTTTATGTAGGCAAATGGGTGCCTTCTTCTGGTGCAGGGTTGGGAGTGTTTGTGGATGACTGGGTGGGTAGGCACCTTTTATCTCCCTGTCATGTGACCCAAGCTCTTAAGGCCAAGCTAGTATTCTTTCCATGGCCCATCGGTAGTTTCTGGACTACAAAGGCATGTCCAGTTGAGTGCACGCTCTGATCACTACTCAACTTTTGGGTTCTTTCAAACTGTTACATGTCCTCATTTCCAAGCTTGCCTGGCTCCATCATAATTTTCAAGTATGCAGATAATCTCTTTCCCTGTATGTTGCTAATTTTATAAATTATATTTGCATGTATTTTTTTCTCTATTTCTATCTTTAATGTCATCCCCTCCCTCCCCACTCCTGGTAGAACATCCTCCACAGCCTTTTACCTTAGTCAGCCTGTTTGCATGATTCAAACATTAGACAAAAACCAAATAAATACAATCTAGAGGAGGAGCAGCAATGAATCAAGCCATTGTATTAATTATTGTGATCAGAGTTCTCCAGAGTTGAAAGGTAATGGGGGCTATGCGTATTTTAACACCTATTTAATGTCAAACTTGATACTTTTAAAGTGGTTCTGCATTATTTGACTCTTCCCTCCAAAAAATTCTCTAAGACACTGAGAAGTCTAGAAAAACCTAATGGAGATCTACGAGCAGCTGCTAGGCACTGCTCATAGTGGGAGGTCAGGTGGTATCTCCCCAGCTAGAATTCACTGAGGGGCGGTGCCAAGTGCTTATTGCTCCATGCCTTTGGTTATTAGGGTATTTTTTTTTGTCCTGTTGCTGTGAGAAGATACCTGAATTAAGCAATATAAAGGAAGGAAGGGCTCATTTTCTCTCACAATGTGAGGGTCCAAGTCCGTCATGGTAGGATGTCATGGATGGTGAAAAACCAGATTGGTCCCAGCACTACAGGAAGCAGAGTGTGCTGAGTGCTGGTGTCCAGCTCACTTTTTCTGTTTTGTTCAGTCCAGGACCCCACCTACCTTCAGGATGGGTCTTCCCCCCTTCGAGTTAAACCTCTCTGGAAACACTTTCACAAACACGCCCAGAGGTGTGTTGCCATGGTGATTCTAAATCCGGTCAAGTTGACAAAGAAGATTAACCAACACAGTTCTCAACCTCATGCCCCAGCATGCATTGCAGCTGCGCTCTCTTTCAATAAAGTGCGGATGTTTACGGCCATACTCTAGATGTTCGGGTACTACTGTAAGACAAATTACTTTCCAACTTAGCAGCCTGAAACCATTTATTTAAATCCTTGCAGACTCTGCTCAGTGGCAGCTGAGACAGAACCCAGCAGAAACGGCTTGTCTCTGCTTTAGGGTGCTTGGAGCGTCACTGGGAAGCTCAGAGTCTGAGGGCTGGAGCCATTAGAAAGCCTAGGCATGCCTAGTATCTGGTAGTGTCTGGCTGCCAGCTGAGCTCTTAGCTGACCTGTGCTGTAGGCCAGGCTTCCTCTTGAAAAGGTGATTGGGTTCCAAGGATGAGTGATGACAGACAGAGTCAGGTTACACAGTGTCAGTTTCTTTTTCTTTTATTTTCCTTTTTTTTTTTTTTTTTGAGATAAGGTCTCTTTGTAGCCCAGAATGGCCTAGAACTCAAAATTCTCCTGCATCAGACTCAAGAGCTGTGACTACTTGTGTCAAGGCCAGTTGTGCAGTATCCTTTCCATGAAGCATGGAAGAGGTAGGAGTTGTTACAGAACACAGACTTCATCTCTATATTATTAAATTTTTACATGCGCGTGCATGCATGTGTACAGATAAAGGCAAGTAATGTGAGGCGAATGTGGAAGCCAACAGACAACTTTTTCTTCTTGCAGCATGTGGGTCTTAGGGATCGAGCTCAGGTTGTCAGGCTTAGCTGCAAATGCCTGTCTATTGAACCCCCTCATAGGCCTTTTGATGAGAAGAGGAAGATGCTAGAAGAACACTTGAGACCTTTCCATAGCATTGTTGGTAAAAGAAGCTGGCTACACTGGGCCTGTCCACTGAGGTCTGATTCTCCCTCCAATCAGAGCTGGTCATGCTGGTCTTTTGTTTTGTTTTCTCTTGAAGGAATAGAGACTCGAATAGTCACCCCGACAGTGCTCTCTAAAGGAGAGAGTGGGCTTTGAACAAAAACATCTCAACAAAATTTGCCTTCTTTCTCTATAAAGCATGTTTCATGAGCAACACTCGGCCTTGCTTACACATGTGGTTCTCAGGATTTTCCTCCAAGTATTTTGCTGTCACAGACAGCTGGACCAGGAGAGCAAGGGAAAACCAGCTCCTACAAGTTCCTAGACCCCTTCTACCCAGTAGAAGTGTAAAATGAGCTATAAATATGAGTCATGTAATTTAAAAATTTCTGGTAGTTATCTTAAAAACAAGAAGCAGGACACTTAATTATTATATTTAATTTACATACACACCACATCTATATGTGTACACACACACACACACACACACACACACATATATATACACACATATATATATATATATATATATATATATATATATATATATATATACTCAAACTATTTTTCTTTCTTTTCTTTTTTGTATCTAGTTTGTGAGATTTGGTGTGTGTTTGGATTTGCAGTATTCCCTGTTGGGGCTAGCCTCAGTCCAAGTGCTCAATAGCTGCTTGTGGCTGTAGGCTGTGGGTGTACACACCCAAGATTGCCATCATCATAGAAACTAATATTGAAAGTCTGGTATGGTGGTCAATTGCTTGTAATCACAGCACTTGGAAAGATAAGGCTGGAAGATTGCTATGAATTCAGGACCAACATTGACAGCACAGTGAGTTTCAGGGTATCTTGGCCTATAGTCTAAGACCCTGTCTCAAAAACAAACAAACAACCACCACCATCACCACCACCACCACCAACAACAACAATAAATTAAGGTAGAGGGGGTGGTGGGGCATGGAGTGATGAGAGGGTTTAGTGGGTAAAGGAACTTGCTGCCAAATCTTGCAGCCCAAGTTTAATCCCAGGACCCATGAGATGGAAGAAAAGAACCCCAGCTATTTTTCATCCGTTTTTGCCTGTGAAATTTGGTATGTAATTTGCTCTTAGCATGTTCCTTTTGAGGACTAACCTCATTTCAAGTACAAATTGTTCTCTGACCTCCACATGCATGTTATGGTCTTAAATACCGCTATACTTAGACACACACACACACACACACACAAACACACACACAGACTTAAATAATAGTAATTTTGTTTTTTAGATTTATTTTAGTATTTTATGTGTATGAGGGTGTAATTTGCATGCATTTATTACATACCCTATGTATATGCTCCATACCTGGCCAAGATCAGAAGATATCAGATTCCCTGGGTCTGGAGCTGTAGATGGGGATGGTTGTGGGTGCTGAGAGTTGAACCCAGGACCTCTGTAAGAGCAGCGAGCGTTCTAACCACTTAGCCATCTCTCCAGCCTCTTAGTTTTAAATTTAAATTTTTTTATAAACTCACAAAACTAGAAAACTTGTATTGGTCAGTTCTGTTTCACAATATATTTTCCATATGTGACTTATGTCAGAAACAATCCTGGATGTATTTGAGTGTCATATAGCAGAGTCAGCCCTAAGAACTTGGCTGCAATTTGAATGTTATCACTTTAAATGTTGCTTATACACCCTAGAAGGGCTAACTATATAAAAGAAAATGGAAGGAAATTGAAAATAAAGTTGTATTTGGAAAAAGTTTCAGACTTATAGAGATATTGGAGAGTGATGAGAGTACAAAGGACACAACTATCTTTCAGTCACAGCCACACTTTTGTCCCTTTTGAGACAGTTTTCATCCGATCGCCTAGACTGGTCCAGAACTCACTATGTAACCCAAACTTCAAATTCAAGGTCATTTTCCTGTCTTAGCTTTCTGAATATTGGGATTACAGGTGTGAACTTCCGCATCCAGGTTCACTTTCACTTATTTTTAACATTTTATTTCATTTCATTTGTGCATCTTCTTTCTGTATCTGTCTACACACACACACACACACACACACACACACACACACACACACACACACACCTGGAAATGCATAGTCAACCTTCTGTATCCATGGATTCAAGCAGTTGTAGATCAATGTAGTCCAGAGCCCTGGGTATATAGTTGAGTTGATAAACTGCTTGCCGGGCATGCACAAGACTCTGAGTTCCATCCCCAGCCTGGTATAGCAGTGCACATACATAATTGTAATCCTCCGGAGATGGAGACATAAGGATTAGATGCTCAAGGTCAAGCCTTGGCTTCACAGTGAGTTCAAGGCCATTTTGGGCTACAGAATACTCTGCCTTCAGTAACAACCAGAACCACCACCACCAACACCACGACAAAACTAGAAAATTCAAACAACAATAACAAAACTAAAAAAAAAAAGGCATAGCACTTACGTTGCCTTATAAATAATCTAGAGACGATTTCAAGCACAGAAGAAGATGTGGGTATGCTATGTGAAGTCACTATAGTATTTTCTAAGGAGGATGGGGCATCTGAAGACTTTCCAGATAAAACTCTGTTTTCCAAATTGCTTCAGTTTCCTTTTATGTAGTTAGCCCTCCTGGAGTGTTTAGACATGCAAAGTTCAATTTGTGTCAACTTCTTAAGGCTAACTCTGACATATGACATTTAAATACATGTAGGATTATTTCTTGAATTTTTCAAATATAGCAAATACAGTGTGAATCAAAGCTGACCAGTCTAATTTTTCTAGTTCTGTGTTTTCTTTTTAAAGAACAAGTTAATTAATTTGGTGCGTGCGTGCGTGCGTGCGTGTGTGTGTGTGTGTGTGTGTGCATGCGTGTGTGTGTGTATGTGTGCTCGCGCACTCGCGCACACACACACTCACATGCACTAATGCACAGAAGCCTGGGACCAATCCTCCACAGATCCCAAGGGAGGACTGCACAAAATCTTTTTATATATTGTTCAAGGGTAAGTTCCTGTTTTTATTAACTTGGATGGCTTTTAAACAAAAAGAAATTCATTTTTCCTTTCTTCTGGAGCCTGGAAAACCCAAGGTTAATATGCTAGCTTATTCAGCAGTGAGGGCCTGCTTCTAGTTCCTAGCAGGGTGTGTGCTATATTCTCACGTGTGCCTTGGGTTCTTGTTGGCCCTTTACAAACCACGGAGCTAGAAGATTTGGACCCACTTCTGGTTCATAGACACCTCTACTCTGTCCTATTCTGTCCTCACAGAAGTGACATCCTTGGGGTCTCTCTGTCTGTTTCTCTCTCTGTGTGTGTGTGTCTGTCTGTCTGTCTGTCTGTCTCATATTGGTTTAGTTTGTTTTTTTTTCAGACAGGTTTCTCAGTGTAACAGCGCCCTGGCTGTCCTGGAACTTGCTTTGTAGACCTGAACTCAGAAAACCTCCTGCTTCTTGTGGCCTCTTTTACAAGGATACTCACTTTGTTCATGAATTCCTGAAGGCTCCATTCTCAAGGCCTCGTCTTCTCCCAAAGACCCTGGCTGCTAATACCATCATATGGAGAGGTGGAATTTCACCATGAATTTGCAGTAGGAGACATGGATATTCAGACCACAGAGAGGTTGTCGGCATCACGGCCCTCCATTCTTAAATACGTCAGTCTCTCCGAAGAATAGCCATGGTGCAGTTATCAGCGTCAAGAAATTTGTCATCAATACAAGGTTTCATTTGGGTTTACAATTCATATTGTAATTTTGTCAGTTGCCCCACGAGTGTCTCCAATAACCTTTCTCCCTGTGTGGCATAGGGCACTAGCTAAGATTAAATGTCTCGTTCATTTCTTACACAGAGCATCAACAGGGCAGTTGTTTGAAAGGGAAGAATTATTTATGAATCAAGTTTTGCCTCCCTCCCTCCCTGTCCAGTGCATTTATTTCACAAGTCTGAAGTTTTAATGTGTTGGATTGTCCTAAAGGCAGGCCACTACTGTTTCTAGAAAAGTGCATGTGAGATGCTTCCCCAGCGCCATGAGCTATTTTTTTCCAATTTGGGGTAAAGCCTCAAACTCCAATTCTAATGACAGAAGCCCCCAGAAACTCCGTCCTTCTGAAGCAGGGTTGGGAGGTATTGGGGTGTGGAGCACTGTTTTGCAAGCGCATCAGAAGCTGATCATCTGCTGGAGGGATCAGTTCTGTTGTGCTTTCCCAGCCACAGAGGCCCCTCGTGGGGTCTTGCTGATCACTTTATCTTTCTTTGCTTCTCTGGGGACTTTCATGAATGCAGTCAGCCCACCAGGAAGGCACCCAGCGGCTGCTTGGTATAGGCTGCAAAGCTAGTATTCCTACTCTGTGATTTAAGAGCAGGCTCCTTCACAAGTTCACATAACCTCCCCCAACTGTCTAGCTTGTGAAACCAGGCAAGAGTTCCCTAACAACCCAGGAGATCCAGACCAGTTGTCTCGTTTGTTCAATTACCGCGATAGACAGATTACAGTGGAGGGAAACAGTAAATTAACCGTGACAGTCATTAATACGACCAGCTTGGTGGCAGTCACTGTGTTGGACGATTGCAGATCCAATGGCTGTAACATATTGGGAATAGGACCACCCCCATTGGCTCTTTAGTGGGCCTTGAACTTGCTGGAAAAGTCCAGGCCTACACACAGGGCCCTGTAGCCATGGCAACAGGCTTTCGCTCAGCAAAAACACATAAAGATGATTCATTTTGTTTTCCTTTCCTTTCTTTCCACCCAAATTTTCATGTGGGTTGGAATCTATTTTTAATTTTTTTCTTTGGAGGAGAGGCTATTTTTGATTTTGTTACCTCCTTTCCTGGGGACCTGCCAGGCCTCCATGTGAATGACCAAGGGAGGCTGGCCCTACTGAGCCTGCAGTCTCAGAACTTCTCTGAGTTTGTTTTTTTTCTGGAGTCGAGGGAGGGAGGGATAGGTGAGGTCCACAGGAACAGTGGTGCAGGAGTAGTTTTGGTATTCAGGCAGGGACTGTAAATCTCGTAAATGCCCTCAAGTTTCTCTCCCCAAACTGGGGTTTCCCTATCTAGCTCCACAGGGAAGAAGGGCCCCTACCGTGTCGTCTCCAGAACTCATTAGAATCCTGCCTACGGCACATCAAGCTTTCTTCCAGCATGGTGAAAGTGCATGTGTGAATGTGTGTGCACACGCACGCATATGTGCATTTGAGTGTGTCTCCCTCTGTTATTTTTTCACCTTGTCTTTTGAGGCAGGTCTCTCATTGAATCCAACATAGCTCAGTTTCAGATCAACCAGCTGGCCAGTGAGCCCCTAGGATCTGCCTGTCCTAGACAGTGGACCCCAGCTCTGGGATTACAGACATGTTGCTGTGCCCAGATTCCAAAACAGGTGCTGAGGACCCAAACTCAGGTCCTCATGCTTCCATGGCCAGCACTTTATCCACTGAGCCATCTTCTCAGCCCAAGCATACATTCTCTTTTGACCTTGGATGTAGCTAGGTGTGACAGAGCCAGCTGACCTGTCTGTATCAGGCTACAGGTGAGTCAGGTGAGTCGCCCAGCTAACCAAGCAAGGCCAGAAGTCATATGCACACTGCTACCTCCAGATCGAGTGGCTAGAGCTCTGTTGACCCCATTTCTTTTGTCTTTGTTCACATCCACCAGAAGCATGGAGAGGACCAGTTAGAGTAGTGGTTATCACCCTCCCTAATGCACTGATTGTTTAATATAGTTCCTCGTGTTGTGGTGACCCCAACCATAAAATTATTTTCATTGCAGTCACTCAATTCAAGGTGGCAGCCACTGCTAGCACTTGTGAGACTGTGGGACCACTCCCAGGAGCCTGAGAGACCCACAGAGGCTTTGAGGGGCAGATACAGCAAAGGGGGATGAGCCTGCAGAATGAGCAGTATCTCTGGGAGAATTTTTTTCCATCTTTATTAACTTGAGTATTTCTTATTTACATTTCGATTGTTATTCCCTTTCCCGGTTTCCCCGCCAACATCCCTCTAACCCCTCCCCCTCCCCTTCCTTATGAGTGTTCCCCTCCCAACCCTCCCCCCATTGCCGCCCTCCCCCCATAGACTAGTTCACTGGGGGTTCAGTCTTAGCAGGACCCAGGGCTTCCCCTTCCACTGGTGCTCTTACTAGGATATTCATTGCTACCTATGGGGTCAGAGTCCAGGGTCAGTCCATGTATAGTCTTTAGGTAGTGGCTTAGTCCCTGGAAGCTCTGGTTGCTTGACATTGTTGTACATATGGGGTCTCGAGCACCTTCAAGCTCTTCCAGTTCTTTCTCTGATTCCTTCAACGGGGGACCTATTCTCAGTTCAGTGGTTTGCTGCTGGCATTCGCCTCTGTATTTGCTGTATTCTGGCTGTGTCTCTCAGGAGCGATCTACATCCGGTTCCTATTGGCCTGCCCTTCTTTGCTTCATCCATCTTATCTAATTGGGTGACTGTATATGTATGGGCCACAAAGGCAGATGGGAAGATGCTTTTAAAAATTGGTTTTATGGACTTAGGGAGGTGGGGAAGGGCAGAATAGAACAGCATGTGAGAAGGAGAGAAGCAGAACTAGAGATGCATTAGCATGGCCTTGCCCACTATGGAGCCACCGCTGCTGCTGCTCACATTACCCGCCCTGTGCTGCTCTCCTCCGATTGCAAGAATGGGTATGCTCAGTGTGATAGCTGGGTAGCCTGTTATGAGTGCAGGGCCTTGCATATCAGCCTGAAGCTTTCTCGAGGGGTGCTCCTGAAGGTGCTGCCCAACTGCCAGATCACCCTGACTCTGGGTAAGGTATTTGAGATGAAGAATGGCTCATTTTCTGCATTAAGCCTCCTGGACGGACCTACAGAAACTATGTTGATGCCTGTTGCCCGTGCTGCCATTAGATACCATGTTGTGGTCCATTATCCATGCTGCTTCTGGTTGTTAAGGGCGGGGAAGCTTCTTCTCTAGTGATGTTGATGACTGCAAATTGATGACTGAGAATGAGAGACATTGGGGCTTCAGTGACAACTCTTCTCCCCCCTCAAAAGAAAGGAGAGAAACAGTCCAGACAGGAAAGTATTGAAGCAATTCCTTGTGGACTATGATAGGGATAGTGAAGTGCAGCTCTTTACAGTTGATGACTTCTGGTGGGGTATGGGTGGAGAAGGACTCAGTGATCTTTAAGGGGCTGGCCACTGAGAGTTTGACCATGCTTCCCGTGAGTATATTGGTAACACAAGTTGGACTTGGTGTATTTTTTCTTTTTGGGGGAGGGAGGAATGAGAAACCAGGGTGGACCTGGGAGGAATGGGAACTGAGTGTGACCAGGGTGCATTGTATGAAATTCCCAAATAATTAATAAAAATATTAAGTTGGAGAACATTATTTTTGTTGCTACTTTACAACTGTAATTTTGCTACTGTTATGAATTGCAATGTGAATATTTTGGGGGGAATGTCTAGAGGTTTGTCAAAGAGGTCATGACCCAGAGGTTGAGAATCACTGTGTTAGAGGGACAGAAGGTCATTGGACAACTATAGAGTCACTCCACCAGAACATCCAATCCCATCCCGAGTAAATGTGCATGGTAAATACACCTTCGTCTTTATTTCCACTAACTTCCTAATGAGATTTCCCATTTCCTTCAATTATAAGCATAGACTACAAACCATGGAGGCCTTTGCAAGAATCTGAGCCCAAGTCTCCAGTCAAATTCTCTGGTATTTCATCTCACATTACCGTGGGTTACACAGAACACCAAATATCATTTTCACTTATCATTTCTTTGAAATTACAGCAGTTATTAGGCTTGCCACTCTATCTTATTAATTACTGTGTTAATAAAGAAACATATATATTACAATATCACAGTGCTGGTTTTTTTTATTTTAATAACTACATTTCGATATAATTGGGTTTCTTTGTAATTGTATTTTGTTTGTGCATTTACAAACCTTTATCTGAGATGCAGCCTATGGGTGCTGTGGTTTGAATGTGGTTTGTCCCTTCTAAAACTCATGTTAAATTTGATTACCATTGTGGGAGTGCTGGGAGGTAGGGCCTGTCAAAGGGGATTAGGTTGTTAAGTGGACTGATGTCTTTATCAGGAGGGTGGTTGCTATAAACACTTGGTGCTTTGTCTCTACTCTTTCAGCTTCCATTATGTCTGGACCCCTTTGTCAGACACCATTATGCCCTTGGCCTTCTCAGATTCCAGAACCACAAGCCATGATAAAACACTTTCTTCTATAAATCACTCAGACTCAGGCATTCTGTTATAGTAACAGAAAATAGATTAGGGCAAGAGGCCTCACTAGATTTTAAGAGAAGCCCATGGCACTGAGAGGTAGAAATCCTTGACGCTTGTCCCCAAATACCACATGGTACTGTGATCTGCTCATAAATCGGATAGATTCTATTCTTGTGCACTTAACCTCAGCCAGTGTCTGTTTGTCTGTAGCTTAGCCTCTGGATGGTAAGAAGTCATCTTCTTCAGTCTACAGTGCTATTCTGTGCTGACAAACATTCTAGGTCTGCGCTGCCCTATAGTTAGCCATTGTAGGTGACCACTCGCCACCTGAAATTGCCTAATGTGACCAAAGAACTGCATTTTGGATCCTGTTTTGTTTTAATTCATTGAATTAGCCACCCATTAGTGGCTCCTATATAGGACCATGGAGTTTTCTGCCAGTGTTTCTCACACATGAACATGTTTGATGGACAAGTGGAAGGATTGGACAGAGACTCAAGCAGTGTACACGGGGCCTTCATGAATCTGCACCAGGTCCTCTTTGTGTTATAGTTCCCATTTTAGTATTTTTATGGGATTCCTCAGTGTGTGAATGAGTAGGTCTCTGTTTCTTGTGCCTTTTCTTGGACTCTTCTCCTTTTGTCTAATTCCCATGTTAGTTTTTGTTTTGTATTATATTTTATTTTTTTATTATGCCATAAAAACCAACCAACCAACCAACCAACCAAATACTTAAACAGTACTGGAAAACTGGAAGTGGTGGCACATGTACTTTGGAGATAGAGACAGGAGCATGAGAAATTCCAGGTCATCCTCAATTACTTAGTGAGTTCAGGGCCAGTCTAGGATGTTAAGATCCTGTCCCGCAAACTTTATTGAAGGAGGTATGTCACTAGGTGGTGGACTTGGAGGCCTCAGAAGCTCTTACCTGGCCAGTGTGTCACTGTCACTTTCTGCTGCCTGCACACCTAGATGTAGAACTCTCAGCTACCTGCCCAGAACCATGACTACTTGCAGGCAGGCTGCCCGTGCTTCCCACACATGACTACAATACCACAATGGACTCTGAACCTATAAGCTAGCCTCAATGAAATGTTGTCCTTTATAAGAGTAGCTGTGGTCATGGTGTCTGTTCACAGCAGTAAAACCCTAAGGTACCTGGTCTCAAAAAAAAAAAATCCAAAACTCCAAAAACAATCTGATTGTCTACCTAGCTAGGTTCCAGGTATTGTTGCCACCACCACGCTATCCCTCAATGTACTCTCCTCATTTTGTGCCAGCTAATCCTTTGCTGTGGCATTGTTTCTGTGCATTATAGGTGTTGAACACCATGCCTCCCTCTCACAACTTGAAATGTCTCCAGATATCATGCAATGTCCTCTGGGAAGAAAAATGTTTGCTTAGCTTCCATTTGAGAACTACTGGCTTATTCACACAGCAAAACCTCATTTAGTTTTGTTTTACGGTGGGGTCTAAATGTATTACTTTAGAAAACGCAAACTGTCTTGAATTGAAATATGAACTTAATTTCTTCTTATATTTGGCTTCAAAAATATTAAACAACAAGATATCACAAGGTTGGAGAGCTAAACATTTTTTTGCCTTTCACAAAGAACTAGTCTTATCTGTGTCTGAATATTCCAGTGGTGCTGTTTTAGTCTCTAATAGCTATAACACAACACTGGCCAAGTTATAAAGAATGGAAGTTCTGTGGCTCATGGTTCTGGAGTCTGGGTAGTTCCAGAACATGGCAGCTGGTGAAAATCCTTGTGCTGGACCACGATGTGGTAAAAGGGCAAGAGGGTATGCCAGAGACAGAGGGAATTGTGCCAAACTCCTCCTTACATAACAAGCTCAGTCCCCAGTTAAGTAACCCCATCCTAAGATAACAGCATTGATCCATTTGTGGGGACAGAGCCTTTCCTCGTTTCTTGTCTCACCTTTTGTCTTTTATTTAAAATTTGAGACAGTCTCATGTTGTCCAGGCTAGCTTCTATTTGACATGTAGTCAAAGAATAACCTTGAACTTGGGACTCTACTGCTTCCGTCTTCAGAAGTGTTCACAAGCATGCCCACCTTTCTTGGGTACAAAAACCCAGTGTTGTACTCCTGTGGTGGAACTCTGTGAGTTTGAGGCCTGCCTGCCTAGTCTACAGAATAGGTTCTAGGACAGCCAGGGCTATACAGAGAAACTCTGTCTCAAAAAACCCCAACCAACCAAAAAAAACAAACAAACAAACAAACAAACAACCAAACAAACAACAACAATAACAACAACAAACAACTCCAGGCTGGAGAGATGGCTCAGTGGTTAAGAGCACTGACTGCTCTTCCAGAGTCCTGAGTTCAAATCCCAGCAACCACATGATGGCTCACAACCATCTGTAATGGGATCTGATGCCCTTTTCTGGTCTGTCTGAATACAGCAACAGTGTACTCATATACATAAAGTAAATAAAAAATTCTTTAAAAAACCCAACCAATCAACCAAAAAAATCCCCACTCCCCAAGGAAAAAAAGAAAGAAAGAAGAAATGAAGGAAAAGAAAAGAAAGCCCAGGGCCTCATGCACCAAGGCAGGCTTTTGCTCTATTAACCTGCGTCATCAATTCCAGTTGTGCCTTTTGAAACAGTGCCCTACTTCAGTGGTTAGTTTTCCTCCACTGCCCCCAGCTTCCACTTCCTTTCTTCTCCTCATTTCTCCTATTTTCTTATTTACTCTTCCTTTTGGTCTCTGCTTTTTCCCTTTTTGTCTTCTAAAGTATTCTCATTCCTCCCCTATTCTTTCTGCTCTCATTTTTTCCTACCTGTCTCTTTCCTGTGCCCTCTTCTCTTCCCAGCCCCCCTTCATGTCCCTCCTCCTCCACACCTTTCCATATGGGAGTTTTGCTTTTCCAGTCTTTCTTTCTTTCTTTCTTTCTTTCTTTCTTTCTTTCTTTCTTTCTTTCTTTCTTTCTTTCTTTCTTTCTTTTAAAATAACCTGTTTTCTGCTGTCTGTATGTGCCTCCTCTTCTCTTTTTATCTCTAGTCTGTTTGTCTTGAGCTGGCCAGGTTTGGCTTCTTGCCCCAGAGTTTCAGCTCCCTCTCAAAGCCTCAGTTTTGCTACCTCTAACCCCTCTCTTGTGAACTGGCAGCTCTGAGCACGTCTGAGTGCGGCCTAGAATTGGAAGATTTTATAAGCACAGAGAAGAAATGAACAGGCGAAGCTCCGTTGGCCCCATGCCCAGAGTCATGTGAGGCCACTAATAAGGAAAGGAGAGAAATTTGTCAGGGCTTCTTTTTTAAATTAAGCACTTAGAAATTGTTGTCATTGTAGTTATGGAGGGTAAGGAACAATCCGTGTTGGTGGACAACCGCACATGGCTTGGCATTTGTCCTGTGGAGAAGTCAAACATGTCAGAGGCTGACATTCTCATATGGAGGTGACATTAAACAAACAAGGTGGTGGGAAACTCTTTAAATCACCTGCAATATTGTGAGCAGTCAATCAATAGCCGTGACAAGCCAGGGCCACACACTCTTTGTGACCATTGGGCTTGGCTTCTTACAGGAGCATGCTTGACAGAATCGCTGCTGCTAATTTGGGGCACTATGTCTGTCTCTCCGTCTTGACTTTTCTCCACTATTGGTCAAGATTTTTTTTAAATGACCTTTTAAAAGACCCAGACTGAAGACTATTTCTACCCATGCCTGATTACTTGGAAATATTGGATTGTGGACTAATATTTCTGCTTTCAGCTGCTTGTTTGGGCTGGTGTCAGAGGCATTAAGTCACACACATTCTGTCCCATTCTATTTAAATCCTTATTTATGAGAGCAATGCTGGCTGGAGGAGCCCATGGGATGCTGGGTCCCAAAGGAGATCAGGATTCATTGTGAATTTCCTGCCCAAGGTATAAGGTTGATTTCTTCCAAGGCAGGAAAGAAAACTTAAATATTAGTGTTCCTGGGAGACAGGGTAGAAATCAGGGGCTTTCATTCACACAAAGTTCTAGGTCATTGATATTAGAAAGTCATCCTTAAGGCTGAAGGTAAGCTTAGCAGCAGAATGCTTGCCATTGTGAAAAAGGCTCTCTCTCTACTCACAACATCGGGAGCAAAACCCAAACCTTTTTAGCCAGATTTGTGTTTCAGAGTGGGAACCTACTTGAGAGTTCTGGCTGACCAAGAGTGGGCAGTAGTGTAGGGAGAGAGAGTTCTGCGCACCAAAAGTGGTGAGGACAGCAGCTGACACCAAATAAACTTTCTTTGTATGCCAGAATGCCACAGGAGCTAGTTGTTCTAAAGCATGGAGCCAAGCATACCGACTAGCACACCATTGTTATCACTGAAGTTGAGCAATGGGGCTGACTACTGACAAGCTAAAGCAGCCTAAGAAGGAGCTGTGGAGAGTGTGTCTAGGGTCTGCAGAAGGATGTCATTTAGCAGAGCAATGAAGTCAATGGTCAGCAGGAAGATATAGTATAATGAATACCCTGGGAAAATGTATTTTGGGAGGTGTAGCATATATTTGGGGTTCCTGGGATTGAACTCAGGTCATCAGGCTTGGCAGCAAGCAACTTTACCTGCTGAGCCATATATAAAGCTCTCACATACTGATTTTTTAAAAAAAAGTTTTATTTTTAAGAGACAAAGCCATTAGGTGATGATTAAGCCATAAGGTGGAAACCCCCTAGATAGGCTTAAGGGCCTTATGGGAATGTTTGGGAGAGTGAGTATACTGTCTTCTGCTTCTTTGCTGTGTAATGGCTCAGCAAGAAGGCCCTCACAAAATGTCAAGTGACAATACCTTGAATTTTTGAGAGGTGAAGCATATATTTTGGGAGGCAAGTAGCGGTCTCACAAAGTGTTGCAAGGCCACAAGAGCCTCAGGTGACATTTCTCCACCATTGAGTATCTTCTCTGATAAACCTAGCTGGGGACCACTTGTCTTTGCTTTGAATATGTCCACCAAAGAATTAACTTCTCAATCCTTGCATCAATCTACACCAGCTCTAAAGGTAGAACACAGGTCTTTCATTTCTATGCATACCTCTGAGAGCTTCAAGTGTTGGGAAGCATAACTTGTCTTAGTCCATTTGTGCTGCTGTAACAAAATACTCGACATGGAGAGACTCATCACCAGTAGCAATTTACTGCTCAGAGTTCTTGAAACCAGGAAGGGTAGGATCAAGGTATTGACACTTGGCATCTTGTGAGGGTCTTCTTACTGAGCCATTACACAGCACAGGAGCAGGAGACAGTACATTCCATCCCTCCAACTCTTTCATAAGGCTCATAATCCTATCTGTGGGAGTTCCACCCTGTGACTTAATCATCTTCTAATAATGGCTTTGCCTCTTAATAAACACTTTTGTTTTTTTAAGATCAGTATGTGAGGGCTTTAGGTATGGCTCAGCAGGTAAAGGTGCTTGCTGCTAAGATGGCCAGGAAGCCCATGTGGTAGAAAGTGAACACTGACTCCATGAATTTGTCTGTTCACCTCCGCATGTGTGTCATGGCACCTGTGTAATCTCTCTCTCTCTCTCTCTCTCTCTCTCTCTCTCTCTCTCTCACACACACACACACACACACACACACACACACACACACACACATATTAAGACAGCCCACTAGTATGTCTACCATAAATTTCACTGAGTCAGATCAAAAGAGAGCTAAATTATCTCCTCTCCTATTATGGATGTTAGGTTTCTATTAATTCACATAAAATGTAAGGACCCTTTTCTGTAGCCAAACTGATGGCTTCCAGCAAACTCACTGTGAAGTAGAAACGGGAAGTTTTTATATGTGATTGCCAAACTCTGGAGCTCTGCCATTGACCTCAAAGAGCCAAGTGCAGGTCATTACATTCATTCCCATTCAATTTTATCTCAATGCAACCATGTCCCAAAATATTCAGATATGCTGGAATCTATATCCTTTCTTCTTTCATATCTTACATCACCTGCAATTTTCATTATGATGTCACCGGGGTGCTATGGTGCCAATGATAAATATAAATACAGCCTCATGTCCTGCTGGTGGAGACTGTTCTTTGTGTTATCAGGGGCATATTCTGTTTCCCTGTGTCTTGTACATTAAACACCCCAAATTCTTCTAATTTATATATCATCCATTCTCACGTCCATCATGTCCCCAAGGATGTAAAAGAGAGGTAGGACATAGAGAGGTTGCAGGATACTGACGCAGGGTAGTGATGAGACAGGCAGAATGAAAGGCATCCCTAGATAGGAGTATGTATAGGTTTATTGGGGGTACCCAGTCTTCAGGCTAGCACAAGCAGATGCATGACAGCCATGGGAAATGAAAGGCCTTGAGAGACAGGATCACATAAAATATCTGGGTTCATAGGAAGAGTCTTGGATACCAAGATAAAGATTTGGGAATTTTTCTATTAAACATTACTTTTCAGAAAGTTCTTCATCCTTTTAAGGTGACTGGCTGGAGAGTGTTGATCCTGCAGTGGCAGTGGAAGCCATTCAGAGCAGAATAATATGATAGGAGCACCGTGGTCCCTGACTATGTAGCATGCCCAGCTGTTATGCCATGACTATTGGGGATTGCCCTTGCATTAGCGAGAAATCAAATCCTGTCTGTGTTATGCTGAATTTGTCTTATAGCTGATGCGGTCCTAGCCTTATACAGAGGAACAGGAAACTGAGTGACTAGTTCCTTGGTCTTCTATTTGAGCTATTGAGGCTTGCTAAAAAGCAAGGGGGACAGTTCTGATCCATGAAGATCCACAGGAGTTTTCTGAAGCACAAGGAATTAGTAGCTCCTCCATTGAACACCACCAACAAAATTCATATGTGGGTGGGACCATAGAGGTGGCCTAGCAGTTAAGAGTACTTACTAATCTTGCAGTGGACCCAGGTTCAGTTAGTCTCCAGTCCCCTCATGGTGGATCACAACTGTCTGTAATTATAGTTCTAGGATGTTTTAGTCACTGTTCTATTGCTAGGAATTGACACCACGACCAAGGCATGTCTTATAAAAGAATGAATTTAATGGGCACTTGCTTACAGTTTCAGAGAGTCAGTTCATTTTCATAATGGAAGGAAGTGTGCTGGCAAGCATGGTGATCAAACAGTAGCTCACCATATGTACAACATACACACACACACACACACACACACACACACACACACACACACTCACTCACATACATACACAGAGACAGAGAGAGAGACAGAGACAGAGAGAGAGACAGAGAGACAGAGACAAAGGGTCCTTGAGAGGGAGACAAAGAGACAAGGAGAAACACACAGAGAAACAGAGACAGAGAAACAGAGGGGCTGAGACAGGGATACAGAGAGACAAAGACACACACAGAGACAGACAGAGAGAGACAAAAAGAGAGACACACACAGAGACAGAGAGACAGAGGCAGAGACAAAGAGGCCTTGAAAGGGAGACAAAGCGACAAGGAGATACACAGAGAGAAATAGACAGAGAGACAAAGACACACATGAAGAGACAGAGAGAGACCAAAAGACAGAAAGACACACACAGACAGAGAGGCAGAGGCAGAGACAAAGAGACTTTGAAAGGGAGACAAAGCGACAAGGAGACACACACAGAGAAACAGAGAGACAGGGAGACAAACACACACACACACACACACACACACACACACACACACACACACACACGGAGAAAGAGAGACAGAAAGACAGAAAGACACAGAGAGAAAGAGAACCTTCCTCTTCCTTCTCTGTTCCCAGTCTCTTTGCCCTCAGAGGCCAGAAAAGGAAGTTGGATCCCCTGGTTGTGAGCTGCCATGTGGGTGCTGTGAATCATAAAAAGTTTTGATGTCATCAGCAAGTGACTCAAGAGTACAAATCTGTGAGGATACACACACACACACACACACACAGAGATATATGTATATATATATCTGTATATATATATACATATATATATCTGTATATATATATATACCAGTGCCACATCTCTTCCGACAAGACCACCCCTCCTAATCCCTCTGAAGTAAACTGGGGACCAAGCATTCACATATATGAGCCTATGGGTGGCATTCTCATTCAAACCAGCATAGTGTCCAATTACTTCAGGATTTTCATCAGTGTAGGCACACTGACTTGAAGTTTCTCTATGACCAGCATTTGTTGCATGGCAAACATACTGCCTTTAAAGAAAGAAAATGCTTATTTACTTAGTTTTTGTATTAATTTCCCACCTACTTCCAAGAAATCTTTCAAAGTCCTAAGGTAAGGCATTAATTAGATGCTGCTAAGGCAGAATTTCCAGCCAAGTCAAAGAAGCTGTATTACCACAGAGCTACATTTGTACATTAGGAAACTAAAACACCATCAAAAGTATCTGACTACATCCAGAGTTCCTGGCTCAGATCCACGGAACAGAGTTAATCTAGCTTGGGATTAGGATATCAAATGTGGAGATGAACATCTTTAACTGGAATTTAAAAAAAAATAAAAAAAGACAAGGTCCCAGACAGAGAGAGGATTTGCAGCCGTAGTTCACAGATACCTGGGTGGCTACCAGAGCCTGAGAACACAAACTGAAGTCCCCATATCTGTTACATCACTGCAGATGATAGCCTGCAGTAAACATTGTGACTCTGAGCTCAGTTGGACATCGCTGGTTCTTCTGGAACCTGGCTAATGCTATGATAGTGTCACCTGCCACTGACTTCTGGGCTCGACCTTCTTCATGGGCCACAAGAAACTGCTGGCACAATCCAGATTAACCACAGGCTTCTCCTATAGGGTGCATGATGGAATGAGGACCTTGGCTTGAGACACTGTCATAGCAGTCTAGGAGTATTGAGGCTATGCTTGTCGTGAGTACATTGCAGGCGAGATGTTGGAGCACAGAAGGGCTGAGGCCAGGGGAGAACTACCTTGTAGAATTAATTCGAGGGCAGGCTTGAACAGGGCACCAGGAACAGCTCTACTGCTTTAGAAATCTGTATACTTATATAAAGATTTACAGAACCATATCATTTTGACGTGGTCACCGATTTCAGCAATTGTCTGGATTAAAGCCTTTGGGCGGGAAGGAACATAAACCTACTTACACTGGTTTAGTTAAAGTGGCCTTTATTAGACTCACAGACACAGACTGGGATGAGGAGTAGTCATTGAGAGGTTGGCCTTTCTAAGAAACTGGTTAGGTTCCAGAGCTTCTGACTTCTTTCTCTGTTTCGGGATGACATGGTCTCTTACTTCTCCATGTTCTTGCTTGGAAGGGGTGTGGGTCTTCCTGGCAGATGGACTTATTTCCTATGTTGCTCCATCAGGTTAGATGAGCCTCTCAGTTCAAGCAATCACATCATTCAGCGGGGCTCTCTGTGTCTCTTAGTCCTTTCTATGGTCTGAATATAGGATTCCTATAGTGAAATTTAGTAGGCAGTGTAATCGAATGAAGAGGTGAGTCTTTTTAGGAGGCGTGGACTCTTCGGGGTGGAGGAAGGTCAACAGAGCTCGAGGTGTTGAGAAGGCTCAATGAGTAAAGCATTTGCTGTGAAATCGAAAGAATCAGAGCTCATATCCCTAGCACCCACATAGAAGTCAACATGTGCTGAAACTCCAGCATTGAAGTGGTGGGAACCAGTGGATACCAGGAGCTCCTCGGCTACATAGCCTCACTGAAACAGTGACTTTCAGGCTCAGTGAGAGACCCTCTTTCAGGGGAAAAAAGGGTGGGTAACTGTAGGGGAATATATACTATGCACTGTTCTGCACACATACCCTCACTTCTAGTGCGTGCGTGCACGCGTACACACACACACACACACACACACACACACACACACACACTCATACACATGTACCAACAATAAAAATTACCTTAGAGTGGTTTCATTCTTTTCTATATTGTGAGAATACAGCCCCATGTTGGAAGCAGAGGTTGTGTCAGGGACACTGAATCTGTTGGTACCTTAATCTTGCACTTTTTAGTCCCTAGAACTTTGAGAAAATCAAGTTATATTCTTTATAGATAGAGAATCTATGGAAGCTTTTGTGTGTGTGTGTGTTATAGCAACACAAAGAGCCTGACACATGCTTTAAGGATTTTGAGATTGTGCATATGATGTTGAGTCTTGGTTGTCAATGTGTTTAGACTAAAAATCACCTAGGTGGTTAATAAAGCGAACTTCTGCCTGTGTTTTAGAGGGTGTTTCCAGAGAATCTGACCAATAAACTGAGGGCCCAGAGGAACTAAAAGAAGAAAGTCCACTGCAGGCATTCTAAGCTGTGATGCAGTTTCTCCACAGTGATGAACGGAAATCTCCAAAGCTGGGACTGCAAATACATCCATCTTCCTATAAGTTGTTTAAATGAGATATATTGTCACATCAAGGCAAATTTTCCTATGGAAAATCGGTATTAGGAGTGAAGGTTGCTTGGGCGACTATCCCAGATAATTAAGAAGGCTTCAGAATTAGTTTATGGGAGAAATTTGGAAGAGATTATAGAAGTGGACTAGACAAACCTTAGAATGCTCCAGACAGAATTTAATAGTTGACTCCTGTGGGTGCTCAGAAGACCAGACCTCTATTAAGGATACAGACAGTAGTCTATGTTCACCAGGCTTCATGCGGGAACAAGGACTCTATCATGGACTGACGTGGAGGTTGTTTGTCTGGCTTTGTGGCAAAGAATTTGCTCACCTTTTGTTTGTGTCTGGAGACTTTGGAAGGCTGATTTTAAAAGTGATGCATAGAGGGCTGAAGACACAGCTCAGCAGTCAAGATTGCTCCTTGCACTTGCACAGCACCTGAATTCAGTTCCCAGAATCCAGCCAGTGGTTCACCATAGGTTGTGACCCCAGCTACAGAGGTATCTGCTACCTTCTTCTGTGTTGGGCCCTACCTAGATGTTTCCCTCCCACCTCACTGAGCCTTTTAGCCTGCTATAGCAAGAAATTGTTTACACCCTTGGGAGCTGCTCTTAGCCCCTGATTTGGGGCTGGGATTTTCCATGGCACCCTTCCTCCCCACCGAGCCTTCCTGCTTGTTGTTGTTTAAGAAGTTGTTTATGCCCCTGATTGGGCCCAGGACTTTCCACCACACAGACTTTTCCTGTTTTCCTGGTTGGGGATTTTCACCTGCCTTGTTGTTTTCCATGGCTTTTGCCTCTGGTATATAAGGAGATCTCAGTAAAGCCTTGGTGGCACTCGCTGAAAATGGGTGACCCGTGTACGTGTTTTCTTTCAATCCCGCAGACCTACGCCCGATATTCACACACTGGCGGCGTAGGTGCCAACACTTCTGGCCTCCATGGGCAGGCACATGCATAGATACACACATCAATCCATCCAGCCATCTATCCGTCTGTCCGTCTGTCCGTCCATCTGTTCGTCCATCCATCCATCCATCAATATACACATACATACACAAACTCAATAAATCTTTCTTTAAAAAGCAATGAAACGTTGCATACGGTGGTACATACTTTTGATACCAGCACTCAGAAACAGGAGATCTTTGTGAGTTCGAGGCCAGCCTGGTCTACATGGTAAATTCTAGACCACTCAATGCTACAAGTTGAGTAACTTTCTCAACTGCTCGCTCATTCATTCACACCTGCCCTCCCTCCCTCCCTTCCTCCCTCCCTCACTTCTTCACTCAGTGTGATGAATAGGTTAATCAAGTATAGAAAATTTCAAGGCAGCTCAGCATCCAGGCTATGGAATGATCATTGCTAGCTGATATTTTTCAGGTTATAGGAAGAATTAGAAGGAAAAAGCAGAGTGAAAAGATTAGAAAACTTAAAAGATTAGTGTGGTTTGAGATGCCCATGCAAACGCCCATGCAAGGTTGGAGCTAAAAGAGGCATGGCTTCTGAAGTTATTAGTGGCATTAAAAAGAGGACAAGTACTTTGAGTCAAGACAATGGGAAAGGTCCCATCTCAGCTAAAGGGCCATGATAGTTAATCTTGCTTGTGACTTGGATCTGGGGTCAACTAAGAGATATACTCTGGGAAGGTTTATAGGGTATTTCTTGGAAGGCTTAGGGAGAAGACCCTCCCCCAGTGTAGGATACCCTTTATGGTATGATTTTAAGAGATTGGAGGAGAAGGTATGCCTTCATTTCACCACCTTTACTCCTTGTTGGCCAGTGATTCTACCCTGTTGCCGGGCTGCTGCTATCATACTCCACTGACATGGGAAACCATCTTCTTCAACCTTCCTGTGTGGGCTGAAGATCAGAGGCACTCCAGGAATCCTTCAGTGCTTTTAGGACGAGACTGGGTCTGCTGAGGCACTCAGTCTCATTGAGTAAGTGGCTACTGGGTTCTCAATATCTCCACTGAGCAGCAGGCAGCCACTGCTGCACTTCCCAGCTCATGTCATAGGCTAATCTAATATTCCCTGCCTTGGTTATGGTAGTTAACCCATTTATTGTAGGCTAGGGATATCTCAAATGAAAGTTCTTCTGCCTAGTCTTTCAGCTTCTCCAGTTTGCTGCTAGTGGAGTTGGCTGGAGGTCTAGGCCCCTCCAGCAGCTGCTTCTATGCACAAACCACAGTGTCTGGAGCTTACTGCTATCTCTTCATCCTGGGTCTTATCCCAAAAGGAGCAAGTGAGCTTGTCATGCTGGCTGATTTCAATTTTCTTTACCATTTTCTGGAAGGGGCCACTATATCTGTTCCCATATTTACCAACCTTCTTGGTGCTTTTAACCATGTTGCTGTGACGTTGGCCCAAATCCAGGGGAGCTAAATCTTTTTAGTAATATATTTTATAGGTTCTGTTCCTCTAGAGAACTCCGAATAATACAGTGACTTAAAAGTGTGAACATGGGGCTGGAGAGATCAGTAGTTAAGAGAATTTACCGCTCTTCTAGAGGACTAGAGTTTAGTTGCCAGCACCCATATCCGGCAGCTCATAACTACCTGTAACTACAGCTCTAGGGGAGCCCATGCTTCTGGTCTCTGCACATTTGCATTCACATGAACATAGCCCCACACAGACATACACACACACAATTAAAAATAATGAAAGTAAATTTGTAAAAACAAGTATACACTTGAAAGAACATTGTCAGAGAAGAGGACAGCTGCTCACACAGAGTTCCCTAGGGAGGAGCTTCTCCATGTCAAGCCAAGTACTCAGAGGCTTCTCCACTCTAAGTACAGGGAGAGGGATTTATAACTTGAACTTCTAAGTGGTTCTGGAAATTTTCAGATGGTGGTGACTCTTGGAGATGGACACAAGCCTTGTGGGGTACTTCAGTTTAAGGAGATATGTTTGGTTATTGAATTGAGAAGGGCTGAACTTGTGATATTTGTGTGTGTGTGTGTGTGTGTGTGTGTGTGTGTCTTTATCTGTGTGTGTGTCTTTATCTGTGTGTGTGTGTGTCTTTATCTGTGTGTGTGTGTTTATCTCTCTCTCTGTGTGTGTGTGTGTGTGTGTGTGTGTGTGTGTGTGACAAAGACCAGAGAAAACTTCAGTCATCATTCCCCAGGGGCTGTCTACCTTGGTCTTTTTAGACAAAGTCTCTCATTGGCCTGGAGCTTGCCAAGTGAATTAGGCTTCCTGCCAATCCTCTACCTCATAGCCCTTTAGCCCACCATTTTGATGTATGCTAGTCACATTATTAACCCTTAACTCTGACATTTCTTTGCTTGATAGCTTGTCTGCCTACTGCAGGGCCTGGCGAGTTGTGCCTAGTTGGGTATGAATGATGAGTGACTGCTAACAGTCACTATGCAAACACATCCACAACTGGTCAAAGTGTAGCGAATAAGTGTGTGTGTGTGTGTGTGTGTGTGTGTGTGTGTGTGTGTGTGTGTGGTGAATTCAGCCATAAGTGGGTTACGTCCTATGGCTCCAAGGTTCAGGAACTGTTGTGGAAGAGGGGGAGAAAGATTGTAAGAAACGGAGGCATAGGGAGGACTGGGGCTTTTAAATCAGTGTCTTTTGGACATGACAGGACCTCTATATGCATGAATTCACAGCAGGTGCGTTGCCTGCAGAGGATCACACTGGTCAACATTTTAGCTTGTATGGCGTAGGCCTCTTTCAAAGCCCCACCCCTAATTGAGAAGTTATTGACAGTTGATGGTTACTTAAGGGAAGGATAGTTATTTTTCTTCAGGGGTGTGTTCCTTTGTGGTTGATGATGCTTCAGTATATGGAGCCACACTATGGCATATATAAGTAGCACTAATTGGACTCTTTCTGATCCTTCTTAAACAGAACATGAAGTTGGAAGGGGACATGTGGAGTAGGATTCGTGAGGAGTTGGAGATGAGGAGTGGGGGGTGAATGTAATGCAGAAATGTGTATGTGTGCATGGAATCCTCAAAGGAAAAACTTAGTGTGTGAACAAATGAACAGAGTTTATTTCCCCCTGTGCCCAAGAAGAGGAGCAACACAGCTGGCTAGTCACATAGTCTAGGGTATAAAGGACAAGGGCTGAGTCTTTTCATAGTCTCTCTTTGTCTCATGGTGGGATGAGGTCAAAGCTCATGTTCTATACTCTTGTCCAATGAGATTGAGCTTCAGTTAGCCAGAGTGGTCATGCCTGTGTTCTTGTACTGGCTCTCTTCCTGGTCTCATTTTGGTCTCTCATGACCAGCTTATCTTGGGACACTAACAACCTCCTAAAAACCACTTGTTTGTGATCCAGGCTTCATCTTCTGCTTCTAGGGGAACCCTGACTAAAGTATTAGTTCAATTAGCTTTGACCAAAGTCACTTGAATAGAAGGGGCATCCTCAGAAGGGGATTGTGGGTAGAGTGGACATAGAAAGGTTGATGCTGCTCTTCAAATGCAGTTGCTAAAACAGGAGGTGGACTATCCACATCCAATAAAAAGATTCTTTCCACGTGGAAGTTCATAGACCGGAGGGTGGGGCTCTGTGTTGGAAACTGTGTGGGTGGAGATCAAAGGCGAAGGGAATAGAAATCATATTGTTGTAGCCGTATATTACAGACTGCTGGGCCAGATGGGGGAACTGATGATAGGCTCCTGACCGAGACCACACAACTGGCCCAGAGGCAAGAGAACTACAGATGGGATCGCCCAAACTGTGTGGCCTGCTCAGTTTCTATGAACTTCCAGCAAAGACGACCCAAGCCAGGTCTTGCCTTGCTTTCTTAATGGTTCATGTGGTACACAGTGGTGGTCTAACAAGAGGAATTGCTACCATTGAGTAAAATCAAGCTAAGACAGAACTATTTGGTGGGAAGGTGAGGTGGGTAAATTTGTTATCTTACAACGAGGGTCACAGGTACGATCTGCTTCAGCTTAGAGCATTGGTTTGTAGGCTGGGGCTGTAGTGCACACACTGCCTTAAGGGTCAATACAGATCTCTTGCTTGTTCCCCTCTACTGGGCCCTGCCTCTCAGACTCTGACTGGGTAGGTTACAATCAGAATGTTTAGTGCTTTGACCTCAATGGTACCTCAGAAGACATTTTGAAAAAGAGTACCCCAGAGACTATGGAGGCCAGAGCTCATGGCTTGAGACTTTACTGAGCCCAGCGCAAAGGTTGGAGGACTTAAAAATTAAATTCCCCGCCAACCACCACAAAGGAGCTCAAAGAAGAAAAGAAAAAACCCGATGAAGGGCTACAGTCACCTAGGGAAGTCTATTACTCAGAATTAAAAAAAAGATCGTACAGAAAACAAAAACAGTTCTGTGGAAGTAAAGTGTTTGCTGCGTAATCATGAAATCCTGAGTTTGATCCCTGGAAACCATGTGCAAAACCAGGCTTGGTGGCAAGTGCTTGTGAGCTGGCACTGAAGAAGTGGAGAAGGCAGACCCTTGGGCTTCTTGGCTAGGCAGCCTGGCCTAATTCAATTGATGAGCTGCAGGTCAATGGCAGATCCTGTCTTATAAAAATCAAGGTGGATAGCTCATGAGGCCTTCACATGCATGCCTGTGCACACATGTGCACCTGCACATACCCCCTCCCACGCACAAATCATTCAAAAGAAGCGACAAATGGATAATAATGAACAGGCAACCGTTTCAAAGAACTCTGACTGGACCTTGCATAATGCCAAGGGTTTTTGAGTTAAGGTCTGGCTTGGAGAGTGTCTGCCTCCAGCTTCCGTGAGGTGCTAGCAGGTGACAGAGGAAGTAGCTTCTCTTCCTGTTTCCTGTTGGTCTCTCAAGGATTACAATGGCCATTATTAGAAACCTCCTTCTGCACGAACTGCTTTATTTAAATCTCACAACAGCCCTGTGAGGCAGATACTCCACAGAGTAGTCATCTGTCTTCTGTTTGCCAGTGGAAAGAATCCGGCTCCAGTGAACTTGGAAAAAAAAACAGAATTTATTTCTCCCTGTACCTGAGAAGTGGAGCAATGGAGTTGTTCATGGACATGATCTAAGATGCGAAGGACACGGGCCAGGTTCTTTAACAACCTCTTTCTGTGTCTCTTCTCTATGTGGGCCTCCCAGGCTTCTGGCAGACAGATTTCCTCCATATGCTGGCAAACATGGACAGCTGATGGCTGCCTTATATCTGTCTTGTTTTGTCCTTAGGCTTGGGTCTTCTCTGCCAGTCTCAGCTGGAACAATCCCAGAGACAGCCCCCAGTTGGTCTACTTGGGCTATAATTCTATTCCTGAGGCACAAGTGCATGGGAGCCTTTGGTTGGCAAGGCCCCAGAACTGAACGAAGGATAGGTGGGATGGGCTGGCTGAAAGGGACTTCTATATACAGCATCCTGGTTAATCTAAATCACAGTTACAACTGTCTGGCTGGCATCTCCATTTCACACATGTGGGGACAGAGCACATGGGCAACAAATCAATTGCCCAGCTGATGTGCAAGGCATGTTCTGGACATAGGATTCAATCTGACTTTTGTATCCACCATACAGAAATTTTCCTTCTTCCTGGATACAGATCTGAAGAGGATAGGGATGGAAATTAGTTTCTGTAGCACTGGGGATCAAACCCAGGACCTTGTGCACCTTGTGCATGCTAGACAGGCATTCTACTACTGAACTACAGCTCTAGTCACACTGAAAGGACCAGCTCCTTTTACTCATTGTCTAGTTCTTGAGAGTATTGGATATGGACACCCATACTCTACTTCAAGGTAGGTAGCCATTGGACCCTCACATTCCAGAGTGAGTCCCCTATGGGATGAATATGAAGTGGGCTTTCAACTGGACACCTAGGGTCTTCTCCTTGGGTTCCTCTCCCTTATTGTTGTTAGGGCACATCTTCATTAAACCACTGCAAGAGACTCTCTGTCTCAGCTCCTGTGTCAGGGGCCTCTAACCTAAGACATATGTGCCAAGAGTTTAGGTCACAATCTGGTTGCCAGTTCATTGCAATGCAAGGTCATGGACAAGGGCCTAGTAGAGTCAGGAAATTTGTGGAGTGAGATGATGTCAAAGAAGTTGGATGGGGCAGAAGCATTTCTTCTATTTTTCATATTATTTTTGCATTTTAATCAAAGGTTGCCAAATTGAAAATTTCCAGGAGGGGTAATTGAACCTAGGGCCTTGTGCATGCTAGTCAAACATGCTGTCCACTGAGCCACCCCCACCCTTAAGGTTTAAAAGTTTGTATCCTTTAAGTATTCACTCCTTGCTCCCTTCATTTATTAGCCTCTGCCACCCACAATTCTATCACCTGTCACTATGGATTTGAATACTCTAGCTCTCTCAGAGAAGAGGAATCATCTAGTATCTGTCCTTTAGTGGCTGGCTTCTTTCACTTGACACAGTGTCTTCAGTGTCCATGCTGCAGCTTGCATCAGCACTTCCCTTCTGCTTTAAGGCAGAGAGGAAACCTTTTGCATGGTGCTTTGTACCTCTAAGCAGTTGGAAATAGGCTAATACGAATGTGGGTATACAAATATCTGCTCAAATCCTCACTTTTCTTTTAGGTATTGCAATAGTTTGCATGTGAACCATCCTTAAAATGCCCATGTGTTAAATGCTTGGTTCCTATAGTGCCACTCTTGGGAGGTGATGGAATTAGAAGGTGGGGTCTAGTGGAAGGTACTTAAGGGCAGTGGGGATATGTAGATTCATTCCGGGTCAATTTGACACAAGCTAGAGATAGCTGAGAGGAGGGAGTCTAGCTGGAAAAAATATTTGCATTAGATTGCCCCGTAGTTAAGTGTGGGGGCATTTTCTGACTAATGATTATTGTGAGATGGCCTATCCCACTTGGAGCAGTGACCGCCTTGAGCATGCATTCCAGAGTTGATAAGAAAGCAGGCTGAGCAAGCCATGGGGAGCAAGCCAGAAAGCAGTATTCTTCCATGGCCTCTGCTTCAGTTCCTGCTTCCATGTTCTTACCCTGAGTTCCTGCCCTGACTTCTCTCCATGATGGACTGTAATTGGGAAACATAAGCCAAATAAATTCTTTCCTCCCCAAGTTGCTTTTAGTTATGGTGTTTTCCACAGGAATAGAAAGTAAATTAATATGGGAGCATGCCCTTGAAGGGGACTGTGTAACTACCGTTTCCTCTTCCTATTTTGCTTTTGGCTTCCCCAAAACCCTCAGTTTATAGTCATCAGAATGGTGTAATGGTGTAAGGCTATCATTGAAGGGAGAAAGCTGAGAAGTTATTCTCAAGTGTTTGTGCTTGTGCTGTGAGGGAAGATTGGGCCTGGGTTGACATTAAGAGCACCTTAGTTATGTCCAATACTAGGGACCGTGGGCTCACCTTTACCTTCTTTATGGTCATAGATGCTTCAGGGGTGATTTAAAAGTTTAGATGAGATTTTAAAATGTGCCATTTGAAATGGTATGCGATTTAACCGACTTTTAATATATTCACAGCTATCTGCAACCATTAGCAGCGTTTTTTAAATTTTTATTTTTTTAGTGTATGTATGATGGGTGAGTGGGTATGTCCATGAGTGTGCCTATTTGTGTGTGTGTGTGTGTGTGTGTGTGTGTGTGTGTGTGTGTGTGTATGACAGAGTATAACCTCATGTGTTGGTTTATGCCTTCCACCTTATTTAAGACAGGGTCTCTTTGTTCACTGCCATGTATTGCCAGGCTAGCTGGTCCATGGGTTTTTGGGAATTTTCCTGTCTTTGTCTCCTATCTCTCTGTAGGAGCAGAGAGAACGCAGATTAAAGCTACCATGCCCAGATTAGGTGAGCTCTGGAGATTTAAACTCAGGCCACAACAAGCGCTTTGCCCACCGGGACATCTCCCAGACCTGCACTTTGAATAATTTTACCATCTCAAGAAGAAACCTCCTATTCTTTAGCTATCCTCCCTTACCGTTTTCCGGTCATATAATGCCCTTCCTCTCAGTGTTGAGGAGCCACGTGGTTTAGATTTTCCTTGCTCTTTCCTCAATCTCTTGGCCTGTGGGTATGGCCAGAACTCCATTGGGCTGAGAAGGAGAATTTTGGTGACAGATTGCTGTGTCCTTGAAAGCAGCTCTGCTGTCTGGCACAGGGCCACATGGCTACTTGCCATTCTCTGTCTCCCCAAGCTGCTATCCTGCAGGGAGCACCTGGGCACCTGGTGTTGACTGTCTCTAAGCCTCTGCATGGGCCTGCTCAGGAAGGGGAAACCTGAGTGTGGGCACAGCCAAGCTCTATGCAATTGCCTTCTACCTGTTGATTTCTACCCAAAGGGAGAGCTTGAGATGAAAATGCCAGTGGGTTCACTTGGGAGGGGAGCCCGAGAAGCACAGTGAGAAATGAGACAAGGAGGGAAGGAAGGGAAAAACCCAAGAACACAGAGAGCCTTGGCACTCAGAGACTTTGGGGGAGCATACCTCAAAGTGTTGCTACCATGAAAGAGGTAGCCCTCAGTGTCTGAGCTCTGCTCTGGACTGTGTTAACCCGATGAGGACATGGGACTGACATGCTGTTGTGGCCAGTGAATGCTCACAGGCAGACAGGAAGAGCAGTGGGTATGAAACCTCCATGAACATTGATGGCACCTGTTGCCTTTAGAGATGTTTCAGTAGGTAAAGGCAATTGCAGCTAAGACTAACAACCTCTTTGGTCCCCAGAACCCACATGATGGAAAAAGAGAACAGACTTTCACAGATTATCCCCTGACCTTTATGAACATGTAGTGATGTTGCGGCACATATATACTAGCATGTACACACACACACACACACACACACACACACACACACACACTCACTACTCCGAGGAAGCCATATATATATATATATATATATATATATATATATATATATATATATAAAAGTTGCTGTTTACTGGGTGGTGGAAGGTGGGGTGCCACAGGTATATAGCATACAAACCCAAGATCATTGCTGTACATAAACTCAAAACAATGAGAAGATTTGGTGGCTGCCAGATCCCAGGCTCACAGGAGGTGTGCTTAGTTTGATAGGAGATAGAGTCATTTTGGAAGAGGGAATCTCAACTGAGGAAATCTCCCCAATGGATTGGGTGCATTTTCTTGATTGGGGATTGATATGGGAAAGTTCAGCTCACCAGGAGTGTTGTGATTCAGGGAGTAGTAGTCCTGGGTTCTTTAAGAAAGCAGGCTGAGCAAGCCAGGAGGAGCAAGCCAGTAAGCAGCATCCCTCCGTGGTCTTCTGCTCTGAGTTCCTGTCCTGACTTCCTTTGATGATGGACTATGATGTAGAACTGTAAGTGAAACAGCCTCCCCTACCCCTCAACACCTGTACATTTTGATCATCTCAGCAATAAAACTCTAAGACATGGACAGGTGTTTAGAGCAGAAGCATTTGGAGTCAAGTGAAGCCTGCTGAAGGTACCTGGCAGAGAGGGAACTCTACTCCCTCTTTGTGCCTCTGATCACTTTCTCGGACTCTTACTGGCTAGCTCTACCCAAACCATATATTCAAGGGAGACAGTTGACGGAGACTGATAGGTCAGCTGCTATGGTCTGAACCAGAGGAAGTCCAGAGAGTGATTTTGGAATGGACAGCTGAGAAGCATCACGCTCAGATCCTATGTCAAGTAGACATAGATCTCTTTATGTAGGTCAGGCTGGTCTTCTACTAAGGATCCTCCTGCCTCTGCCTTCTGAGTGCTAAGATGACAAGGAATTGATACCATACTTGGCTTGGCTCTGATACACATGCATTTGAATGTTCTAACACTGGAAGCCAGCCTGCTGCCCAGGCTTACTGGACCAGGCATTCTGTCTCTTTAAGGAGTGTTTCACAGTGGTGATGGCTTCCATGACCACAAAGGGTACATTTATTTCCTTCTTTTCCAATGCTGAAGTGAGGACTCACTTTCTCTTCTGTGTGTCCATGTGTCATGATGGAGAGAGGCAGTTCAACCGAGTCTGGAATGGTCTCAACAAGAAAGGACAAAGTGGAACATTTCAATGCATGATTATAACTTGAGGCAGAACTTTGCTTTCTCACGCCTCCTCCCCCTCTCTGTGTTCACACTTCTCACTGTCTTTACATTTTCGTTTTCGCCCAGGACTTTGCTAAGCCTCATCGCTCACATCCTCTACCTGGGCTCGTGCCTTCTAGTTGCAGGGCAGAACTCAATACCGTTTCCCTGTTAAACGTTACCATTCCTTCCTTCTGTAGGAAACTGCAAGAGGTATACAAACGTTCTTCACGGCTGTCTTTCATTTCTACTAGAACTGAACATGACTTTTACATTTTTTAAATCCGCACGTCTTAGTCTAGTAGATTTTGACTTCGGCAAGCCACCTCCATACTTTTTTGGAAGACGATATAGAAGCATAGAAATACATACAGGCATAGCATTTTGACAGACTCACTCTGTTAGAGCAGTCTAGGGAGGCAGCACACTGGACTTCGAATGAATTACCTTCCCAGACTGGGGCAAGCTGGCATTTGATCAGTGTGTGTCTTCCATGGGTTCATCTGCCCCATGCAGAAGCCTGCTGAATAGGGCTGGAAAAAACCCACAGAGGGGA
The DNA here is from genome assembly GCF_021556685.1 of Rattus norvegicus. Lineage (NCBI taxonomy): Eukaryota > Metazoa > Chordata > Mammalia > Rodentia > Muridae > Rattus > Rattus norvegicus. The sequence continues at coordinate 17,689,806 of NC_141554.1, forward strand.
GTTTGGAAATACACCATTTCCTTTGATGTCAGGGGATTTGATTCTACCCTCTTCTCTACCACTAACTCCAGCAGAGCAGGCAGACAGGGTCAGAGGGTGTCTAGAAAAGCACTTCCAACAAACCCGGAACCATCACTTTTTAAAGCACTCTGTTCCTCTGCTCCCCTCCACTGGTGCAGAAAACAGCAGGCAGGCTGGCGTCTGGGCACAATCCCAGTCCCTGTGGTGGCTGGACGCTAGTGGACAGTGTGTCCTCTTGCTTCCCGTGCAGGTTACCAGGGTACTCTTTTTACGATCACATGCTTCCTCTTTCTTCCTGCATTAAAATTTTATTCGCCACATGTCAGCTTGCTTATTAAGAACCTCCCAAGTGTTTCTTCCCTCCCAGCCGTGGAATCTCAGCCTAGGTCTTCCCAGCTCCTCTTTGTCCTGATGCTAAAATGCCCCAGCTGGTTCTCAGAAACACAGCAGCGGGGCAGGGGCGGGTCTGGGGGAGGCAAAAGGTCACAACATACAACATCCCCACCTTCTCTGGGAGTGTTCGTCTCACCCACTTTGCCCAGCTTTTTTCTCTTTGTACCCTCCTCCCAGACAAATTGAGCTCTGTTTACTCCCAGCTTCAAAACCCTTCCCACTAATTCATTCCACATGTTAATTTCTTGGTCCTCCACCCAAGATGCAAACCTCAGGATTAACCCTCCACTTGCCATTCCAAATCCAGGCCAGGACTTTATCTCTTCTCTCCTCCCACCCTTACCTGAGACTAGAGCTCTTTGTGTGTGTGTGTGTGTGTGTGTGTGTGTGTGTGTGTGTACATCAGAGGACAACCTTGGGTGTCATTTTCATGAATACCACCCACTTCCTTTAAGACAAGATTTCTCCTTGCTTTGGAGTTCAATGAACTGGACTGTCTGGTCAGTAACCTCTTGCGGACTTGCTTTGGTTTCTGCTTTCCCAGTGCTGATACTACAGTGAATACCAAGGTGGCCTTTTTATGTGAGTGCTATGGATGGAACTCCAGTTTTCATGCTTCTAAGGCAAACACTTTACACTGAGCTAGTTTCTTGCCAGAAAGCCAAGCTTTTAACTGTTTCCCTGCCGCAGCCAGACCAGAATGCACTGTCATTTTTTAACAAACTCTTAGGTGATGGTGATGCTACTTTAAAGATTACACTGGGCACAACAAGCTCCTGCAGGCTTTCAATACCTCCCCTGCCCTGTGCCACCCCCCCATCCTCTCCAAGTGCAGGGCACATTTGTGGTCACTTTTGATGCGTAAACACAATCTAGTAGGCACAGAGCATGCCAGGTGTGTATCCGGCCTGCCATGCCCTGCCGCAGCTCATCAGCTCGTAACAAATGCTTCTTCATAATTAAGAAATAGGAGCTGCCTATCCCCAAGCTAGGAGATACTGCCCTTGCTCGCCTACCTTTCCAGGCTCTTGCACAAGAGAAAGAGGTGGGGGTGGATAGGAGGAAGAGGAAAGAAGAGAAAAAAAAGAAGAGAGGGAGGGGAAGAGAAGGGGAAAGAAAAGGGAAGAGAGGGGAAGGGAGAGGTGAAGGGAGGGGAGAGGAGTAGAGGTGAGAGGAGAGGAGGGATTGCTCTGAGGAATCTGCTTTCGGAGGCAATGGAGTCTGGCAGGTTTCTAGACAGTGAGATCAGCCAAAGGGCGCAGCACCCCTTCCCCCACCCACATGACAGGTAGGCACTGGGTTCTAAGTGTGCCCTTTGCCCATTACCTCTGAAGTAAATGAAGAATAACTTGGAAATTTACAGAGTATTAAGTCTCAGCTACTCTCTAGGTAGTGTGGAAAGACAGTCCTGACTTCCAGAGAGGTTCGAGAAGAACCTGCCTTTCCAATCAAGCATCAGTTCTTTCTTCCCCTCTCCCTTTCTGTGCAGACCTTGGCTTTTTCTTAAATATTTTGCTTGTTCAGCCCAGAACTTGATCCTGGACAGATATTTACAAAGTTAAACAATCCAAAGTCCTCAAGTCTCAATTTCTAACTTCACCCAGACCATAACTAACCATAGCACTAGATTTTAAAATTATTTTCGAAAGAAAGAAAGAGCATTTTTGGAGGTATGTCCTTTGGTCATGGTCTCCGGACCTGCAACCTGGGAAGGAGTTAAAGGTGGAGCTTTCTGGTCCTTCTAGACTCAGGCAGGAGGCTCAGAGCCTCAGCAGGAGGGTTTCAGGGCATGCTCTGGGCAGCTGTTGAGGAAGCACGCCTGCAGGGCAATGCAGAGCCCACACAGGAGGGCTGTGTAATGTTCAGGGCTGGGAGCTGGAGACATGAAGAATTAGCAGTGGCAGACACCTGTGTAGAATTGCGCTACAATTCTGACTGCACAGCCTCAGAATGGGTCCAGGCTACTGTAAGTTGGAAAAGGGTCCATCCATCCTATAGACCTCTCCATGGGAGAGGTCCTTCTAGCTCCCACACTCTCTGTTAGGAGACAGGATGGTCGACTAGGTACAAATAAGCTGTCTTGGTTCTTGTAACATGTTCAACATGATAAGAGCATGGGGGGATGAAATATCTGGAGTAGTTAAGTAATCAAGGCAGGAATAATTAGGTAGACTAAATCCCAACAGAAACAATCCATCTTTTGGAAAGAAATGACATTTTGAAAAATTTAGAAATCTTCATCAAGCTATTATTACTGCTGACATATAGAAGCACTTTACGTTTTCTTTCCCTGCAGCACGTGACATGTCCAAGGGTAATTAAGGGATTTCAGTCTGTCCTGAGCATTTCATCTCAATGATGGTTTGCACTGGACACTCGGGACTAATATAAATACCTCATCAATTACCTTTCCTAAATAAATTGTCCACTGGTTTAAAGACAGTACTGGTTTGAGCCTAGGTATTTAAAAGCTTTGTGTTAAATGTCACAAGCCCTTTGGATTTTTTTTTTTTAATCATTGGATGAGCAGGGTGTCCCATTTCAAAAGTTTCCAAGGGCTCTGGGATCCTGCCCTCCCTCTCCTGTCTTCCTGTTTCATCAGTTAACATTTGTGATGAACCTGCTGCATGAAATATGGGTGCTCTTACCCTGGGATGCAGGAGACGATTTCCCCCGATTATATCCTCTGTGAAAAATGGCCTTTGTCATCAGTGACTTGGAGGGGACACTGGTGTGCTCAGATGTATGGATTATCTAGGGGCAACCTGGTGAGAGATAAGACGGAGTATTGGGCTAGGCTCCAGAAATCCACAGAGTGACCTTGAACAAATGCATGGAATCTCAATGCCCTTGGTTTGCTTATCCATGCAGCAAGTAGTGGAGCGGCATGGATGTCATCGACTCCTAGATGTCTCTGTGCAGTCTCCCCATTCTACAAGGATGGAGACTAGATACTCGGGTTAGCTACAAAACGATCCCCGAAGAACAGTTGTTAAAACATAGTGTGTACTTCTGGCCTGCATGTGTAAGAAGCAGGCAGTTGGGGCTCTTGGTGGTGCTCCTCCCTCACCTCTTTGAAGAGTTGCTCTCAGGTTTTTCTTGGCTCAGACCCTCTCTTCCTGCCAGGAGTGTGGAATCTTTGCACTATGATCCACCTGGCTTTAGAAAGCTGCCATCCGGGCAGTGGACTGACTTCCAGTTAACGCTTGGAGCGACTGGAGTGCGGAGTCGAAATGATTTCCCTTAAGCCGCTGTGGGAATGTGGAGCAGAATAAACAAGGGGACTGTAGTCTTGGATTCTCCACTTACAGAGGCCAATTGCTCACTCCAGGTCCCTGACCGGAAGTTCAGAGGATGTCACCCAAGGTCAGAGATTCTCCTCCCCAGGGTGCCTCTTTATGGCAGCCTCTCTCCCTGGTGACAGAGGCAGAAGCATCTTGGTAAATCCCACATCAGCCATCCCCAAGGCTGGTAATTTTCACAGGAGACCTAGCAGCCTCTGCCCACTTTCAGCAAATAGCATGAGATGGCTGTGAGGCCCCAAACTACCCGGAAGAAAAGTGTTTGCAAATCTGGGGGTTTAGAGAATGATACGCTCAAAACGACAACTCAGATCTCAATTTACAGCTTGCAGATTGGCAGGGAAGAGGATTTCTGGTAAGATGGTAATTAATGGGGCTTTATCCCAAAGCGTAGTTCATTTCCTGCCCTTTAACTCCTTTGCTGCTGTTTCTTCAGCCATTGCCTGTATTAGTAGAACTGATGCATAAATGAATGTGATTATGCATTTATCCATTCATTTATTCCACAAACACCTAGTAAACAAACCCCACAATCAAGTAGTGTTTGTAGTCTTGAGAGTGATAGATGAGTAAGACTTTGTCCTTGATGGGACACAGGGAGCCCATAGAATCGAAGTATATTATTCACTCTCAAAATCTTCCTGTAAAATTGTAGTTTAAGGATCAAGTCTGGTACCCAAGACTGGCTTTCCTTGGTTTCCATAACATTAAAAACCGTGTTGGCCAGCAAGATGACAAAATGGGTAGAGGCTTTTGCCACCAAGCCTGGTAGCCTGAGTTCAATTCCCAGGGCCTTCATGGAAAGAGAGAACTGACAAGGGCCATGGCTCTTGTGTACAGTCATATGCACAGAGGTACACAAACAAACACAAGTAAAATAAGGTTAAACAAACACCCAACATTTACACATTAAAGCAGCTCACAAAAGAGGGAGTATAGATGTAGCTTTGTTGGCAGAGTGCTTGTCTGATATCTTAAAGGCTTGGATTCAACCCCGAGCGAGTACATATACCTAGAGTGGTGAGACACTCCTGTATCATAGTGCTTGAAAGGTGGAGGCATCAGGACCAGAAATTCAACCATCCCTCAGATACATATCAAATGCAAGGCTAGCCTGGGCTACTTGAGATCCTGTCTCAAACCAAACCAAACCAAAATAAAACAAAACAAAAATCTGTAGTGTTGATATCTGGAACTGAGGCTTTGTTCAGTCAGCAGAGGCCTTGCCTAGCATGACCAATCTTAGGCACTGAATAAACTGGTTATGATGGCAGACACTCATAACATCTCAACATTTGGGATGTGGAAGCAAAAAGATCAGAAGTTCAAAGTCATCCTCATCCACATAGTAAGCTTGGGGTCAACCTGGGCTACACAATTCTTTGTCTGAAAACAAGACAAAAGCATCTCATGGGAGAAGTCATGATTTTTTTTTTTTTTTTTTTTTTTGCGGTAGGTCTCTTGAATCCTTGGAAGATCAGGCCATTCTAGGTTTGATCTGGAGGCAGCAGAGGACTAGTTGATGTTCAGCATATTCAAATTGTGCATGAGCATAGGCACCCATGCTCACTAGCCCAGCCCAAGGCAGGTGAGTTTGCAGCTTGAAGACTTGAGGAGCATGAAGAACGGACTCATGACCATTACCTCACTGGGCTGGCTAGCTGGGTATCTTTGTGTGCCTGTCAGACCACGTGACCTGCCTTCTTTCTTGCTGACTTTGTCTAGCAATAGCTTCGTGTCACTTGAGCTTCTGTCTCACAGGGCTCCCGCTCTTCTATGCCTCTGCTCTCCGTTGCACCAGTAGCTGCTAGCTACATGGGCAGATTTCAGTTTAAAGCAAAGTCAATGAAAATGGAAGGCAAGTTAAAATTCCATTTCTTGTAGCCCCAGCCACCTGTCTAGTGCTGAACCTACATAGCAGGTCCATGCTGGATGGTACGGATCTAGAACACTGTGTCTGTTCATCTGGAGAAGTTTTACTCAGCAGCAATGCTGCGGGATTTTGCTGAATGGCTGTTCTCTCTCTTTTGGATGAACTCTAACACCTGGCCTTCTCTTCATATTTACTGGTTTTGTGAAACAAGGTCTTGCTATATAGCCAAGGCTAGCCTAGAATTTACTGTGGCCTTCCTGCCTCAGCCTCCTGAGAGCTGGGATTCCTGGCCTTCGCCAGCACAGTTTGGCACAACTATTATCTAATCTATTATTTTAACCACTTAATTGATTGTGTGAGCACCCTCTCCACCTCGAGCCCTCTCTTTTCCATATCCACCTTCTTAGCACCATACCATAAAGACCTTTTTTTTTTTTTTTGAACAACAGGGAGATTCCTGTTGGTGGGGACTGTCTTGTTTATGGTACGTTTATATTAGAACTTAGCTTAGAGTTAGTTCTGTTAGCATATGCTAGATGCTAAATAGATGTTTGGGTCATAAATGAACAGGAGAGCAACTAACATTTCAAGTAGAAGGAAAGGTTAGGGCTTATGCCCTGGGACATAAATGACAGAAAGAGGAGATGGGGAACACACACAGACACACACAGACACACAGACACACAGACACACAGACACACACACACACACACACACACACACACACACGGATGATTGGTCCAGTGGCCAAGAGCCACAAGCCAGGGTTGCTGGGCACACAATGTTCCAGACCTGTCAGTACGGTTAGAATGCCGGAGAACTCTTTTTTACAAGCTCAGCCTTGGGTAGCACATGCATTCACAGCAATTTCCAGCTCAAGCGAGCTGTTACTGCAAACCTCTAAGAAGTCAGTGTCTCGCAACATTGAGCAATGAGCAGCCAGCCTTGTGGGGATGAACTCAGAGGAGTCCTTGTTTATCAACTTGCCTTCCCCTCCTCCTTTCCTTTCTCTGATTCCTAGTCAGCCTCATGGGCTCCGGTCTGCCAACCCATTGCTGTTCACTTCCTTCCAGTCACAGGTAATTTATACCACCCCTGTCTACACTCAAGGTGTCTGGACTTTTCAGGGCAAAGAATTATGACAGATAACACTGAACAGAAACATCTATTAGAAAGAGGACTCATAATTAAAAATGATGAGGAACGGTAGGACATGCCGACCTAACTCGGCTAAGGGCCGGCAGCCACTGAGCGATTTCCTTTGTGGGAATGGAGTGTAAGTAGTGGGTCTTAGGCTTAGTGTCAGAGAAAGGGGACATCAATGCTGGCTGTGACTTAAAGAGAGACAGCCCGAAAGGTGGAGGGCAGCTCTTTGTGCTCAGCACACTCAGGGCTTTTCCTCTTGAAAGTGCAATTTTCTCAAATTTGGCTAGAGATAAAAAGTAATTGGCATTTCTATTCAAATGCAATATATGTTGTCTTCAATTGGGTTCCCTAGAAATAGACTTTGGGATGGAGATGTGTAGGCAGAAGGCTTTTTATTAAAACACCGTTATTGAAATATGATTTGCATGCTTGAAAATCCATCTGTTTTAAAGCATACAGTTCAAAGACTTTTAGTAAATTTACTGAGTTATGCAAGCATCGCCACCATCGGTCCAACTTTAGAGCATTGCCATTTCTTCAAGAGGGTCCCTGGTACTCTCAGCAGCAGTAGCCATGGGCCCTTTCTACCCCACTTCTCAACAACTCTCAATCTGCCCTTAACAACTATCAACCCGATTTCTACTTCCCTAGAGCTTTGCCTTCTCTGGATGTTTCAGAAAAATGTGGTCTCTTGACTGGTTTCTCTTACCAAACAATATTTTAAAGCTCACCTCAGCACAGTCTACAACTTCATGACTTTTTACTGGTGAATAATATTCCATATGTGTGTGTAGGCTTTATTCAGCTTGCTTGCCCATTTGTTGGGTGTTCGTTGTTTCCAAGCACAGTCACGACCAAGTCTCTTCAGTATAAACTGAGGAGTGGAATTTCTAGGTGGTTTCATACATTTAGGGTTAGCTTAAAACTTGCCAAATGATTTTTCAAAGTAACCCTATCATTTTATATTCTCCACTTATCCATACATACCCTTGCAACCCTGTTCGTGCCATGAGTTAGAAAGTTTCAACATGATTTATTAGTCTGTATTTGATGTATGTTAGTGTTTGTCCTATATGTCTGTCTGGGTGGGGGTGTCAGATTTCCTGGAACTGGAGTTACAGATTGGTAGACTGCCATGCAAGTGCTGACAATTGAACCAACATCCTCTGGAAAATCAACCAGTGTTTCTAATTGCTCAGCCATTTCTCTAACTGCTCTTGTCAAGCTTTTTGATTCTAGCTGTCCTAGGTGAGTGTGAAGTGCTGTTTCTGTGTTTGTGTGTGTTTGTGTGGAGGTCAGAGGGCAAGCTCAGGGGTCGGAAGTCACTGCTGTCCATTTTTTAAGTTTTTGAGACAGTGTATCTCCCTGTTTCTGTCTCTCTTCCTCTCTGCCCTACTTGTTTGCCCTGGAGCTCACCTAGAAGGCTAAGCTGGATGGCCAAAGCTCCCTAGGAATCCATTTCTCTCCTCTCTGTTTTCTTTGGGATCACCAATGTGTGTCAGAACACCTGGCTTTTCTACATGGATCCAGAAATCCAACAGGACTCCTCATGCTGGCATAGCAAGTGCAATTGTCCAATAGAGCTGTCTCCCTAGTCTCAGCTTGTGGCTTTTATCTGTATTTCTCTGATACTAAACTATGTCAAGTATCTTTTCTCATGTTTACTGGCCCAATTGAGAGTCTCTTTGATGCAATGCTTATTCAATTTTTTTTGTCCACTTAAAAATTAACTGGCTTTGTTATTCTTGAATTTGAAGTTGCCCATATATGCACACACACATACAGCAAACAAAAGACCTTTATAGGCTCTCTATTTTGCAAATATTCCATTAGCCCATGGCTTGTCTTTTTCATTTTCCTCTGGAATATCTTTGAAGCACAAAAGATTAAAGTGAGGCATACTTCCGTTTATTTGTTTTTATTTACTGGTTTGTACGTTGGATTTCATAATTAAGAACTCTCTACTTAATCCAAAGTCGCAAGAATATTTTTCTCCATCTTTATTAAATTGAATATTTCTTATTTATATTTCAATTGTTATTCCCTTTCCTGGTTTCCAGGTCAACATTCCCCTAACCCTCCCTCTCCCCTTCAGTATGGGTGTTCCCCTCCCATCCTCCCCCCATTACTGCCCTCCTCCCCCAACAATCCCGTTCACTGGGGGTTCAGTCTTGGCAGGACCAAGGGCTTCCCTTTCCACTGCTGCCTTTACTAGGCTATTCATTGCTACCTATGAGGTTGGAGCCCAGGGTCAGTCCATGTATAGTCTTTGGGTAGTGGCTTAGTCCCTGGAAGCTCTGGTTGGTTGGCATTGTTGTTCATATGGGGTCTTGAGCCCCTTCAAGCTCTTTCAGTCCTTTCTTTGATTCCTTCAACGGGGGTCCTGTTCTCAGTTCAGTGGTTTGCTGTTGGCATTCGCCTATGTATTTGCCATATTCTGGCTATGTCTCTCAGGAGAGATCTACGTCCGGTTCCTGTCAGCCTGCACTTCTTTGCTTCATCCATCTTATCTAGTTTGGTGGCTGTATATGTATGGGCCACATGTGGGGCAGACTCTGAATGGGCATTCCTTCAGTCTCTCTGTTCTAAACTTTGCTTCCCTCTTCCCTCCCAAAGGTATTCTTGTTCCCCTTTTAAAGAAGGAGTGAAGCATTCGCATTTTGGTCATCCTTCTTGAGTTTCATGTGTTCTGTGCATCTAGGGTTATTCGAGGATTTGGGCTAATAGCCACTTATCAATGAGTGCATACCATGTGTGTTTTTCTGTGATTGGGTTACCTCACTCAGGATGATATTTTCCAGTTCCATACATTTGCCTACGAATTTCATAAAGTCATTGTTTTTGATAGCTGAGTAATATTCCATTGTGTAGATGTACCACATTTTCTGTATCCATTCCTCTGTTGAAGGGCATTTGTGTTCTTTCCAGCTTCTGGTTATTATAAATAAGGCTGCTATGAACATAGTGGAGCATGTGTCTTTGTTGTATGTTGGAGCATCTTTTGGGTATATGCCCAAGAGAGGTATAGCTGGGTCCTCAGGTAGTTCAATGTCCAATTTTCTGAGTAACCTCCAGATTGATTTCCAGAATGGTTGTACCAGTCTGCAATCCCACCAACAATGGAGGAGTGTTCCTCTTTCTCTCTGAAGAACTGGATTGGAATTTTGACGGGGATTGCATTGAATCTGTAGATCGCTTTTGGTAAAATGGCCATTTTTACTATATTAATACTGCCAGCCCATGAGCACGGTAGTTCTTTCCATCTTCTGAGATCTTCTTCAATTTCTTACTTCAGAGGCTTGAAGTTCTTATCATACAGATCTTTCACTTGTTTGGTTAAAGTCACACCGAGGGATTTTATATTACTTGGGACTATTATGAAGGGTATTGTTTCCCTAATTTCTTTCTCGGCTTGTTTCTCTTTTGTGTAGAGGAAGGCTACTGTTTTATTTGAGTGAATTTTATACCCAGCCACTTTGCTCAATGTGTTTATTAGGTTTAGTAGATCTCTGGTGGAACTTTTGGGATCACTCAAATATACTATCATATCATCTACAAATAGTGATATTTTGACTTCTTCCTTTCCAATCTGTATTCCTTTGATCTTCTTTTGTTGTCTGATTGTTCTGGTTAGGACTTCGAGAACTATGAGGGCAGCAACCAGAAGGGCCTGCCAGGCCTTCTCTTGGGTCCTTGTGCACAGGGGGCCCAGATGGTGCTAGGCATTTTCCTCTAGAGTCAGAAATGTGGGCAGAGAGTCATCTCCTCTGGCTTCCCAAGTGTGTCTGCCCCTCTGAAGGTCTAGCTCTCCCTCCCATGGGATTTAGGTGCAGGGAGTTGTTTGACCAGGTCCCTTCAGATCCAGGCACAGTCTGGACCGTAGAGCTCCTGCAGCTTGAGTGCCCCTATCTTCCTGTTTCCAGAGGCCCTATATAATTTCCTCTTGGGCCAGGGATGTGGGCAAGGGTAGCAATACTGGAGGTCTCTCCTGCCCTGCAGTCTCAGGAGTGCCCACCTCTCTGGGCGATGAGCTCTCTCTCCCACGGGGTTTGGGAGCAGGGAGCTGTGGGCCAGGATCAGTGAGCTTCGGGCTCCAGCTAGAAACCGAAGAATTTTCTTTACGCTTGCTCTTAAAGGTTTTATAATCTTAGATCTTAAATTTTGGTCTATGATCCACTGTGGGTTAATTTTTACTTTGTGAGTAAAAACTACATTCATACTTTTACTTATGTTCCACCAGAAGTTCCACTACTTTGGATAGCTTTGCTGCCTTAGTTGGACAAGTAGTTCATCATAAATATTATGATTATTTCTGTACCCCAGAATCCATTTCACGGTTTTCTATGTCTACACTTAGAGTAATATGGCACTATCTTGATGATTACAGCTTTGTAGCATGTATTTGTAAATATGATTTATTTATTTTACTTCATGTGTATGACTGTTTTGCTTGTATGTATGTATGTATGTATGTATGCATGCATGCATGTATGTATGCTCTATATATGCCTGGTGCCTGAAGAGGCCAGGCAAGGGTATTGAATCTCTTGGAGTTGGAGTTATCTACAGTTTTTGAGCCACTATGTGGGTGCCATGCAAAGGTAGCAAGTGGTCTTAACTTCTGAACCATCTCTCTGACTCTAGAGTATTGTTTTGTTTTGCAATTTATTTTATTTTTAAAAAGAACAATTTACTTGAGTGTGCATGCATGCACAGGTATGCACCTGTAAGTGTGAGTGTCCATAGAGATTAGCAGAGGGTATGGACCATCTGCCACAAGACATACAGGTGGTTCTGAGCTGATAGATGAGGCTTCTTGGAGCTGAACTCTGGTCCTTTACAAGAGTGTTATGCACTCTTAACTGCCATGTTATATCTACAGTCTCTTGTCAAATATTTTAAATAAGGAAGTTTTTCTTCTTTTCAAGTTGTGTTGGATATTCTGGACAGGGCAGTTGGCTGCCAACAAAGGCAATGCCAGGCAAAGAGGTAGCTCGGAGTAGCCAATGATGTTCGAATTGCTGTGATGGGTGTGTTGGCTGTTCCAGAGCGCTCCCCCCCCCTCTCTCTGCTTGTGTTGCTCAAATCCATCTGATTCTTAGGAAACCTGGGTTCCATTTGGGAAGACTTTCTACAGGATTTTGAATGGCCTTATTTCCTGCGAGACACACAACAAAAGGGTGGAGAGATGGTGTAGACATTATTGATTCTTACCACTCCCTGTCCAGCTTATCTATTTCGGGTAATCCAGACTCACTTGTTTTGCTAAGTTAGCCAGATTTTGTCTGTCTGTTTGTCTGTTTGTCTGTCTGTCTATCTATCTATCTATCTATCTATCTATCTATCTATCTATCTATCTATCTATCTATCTGGAGAGGGAGCGGGAAACCCATCATTTCCTGTAAGTTGGAACCCCTAGTGGCTATGGTGGCCATTTTTGTTGATTTGTCATAAAATCATGCTTGAGGATGCCAAGGAGATTGCAGCAGAGAAGGCTCTGACTGAGAGCTTAGCTCTCTCACCCTCCTCAGCATGCTGGGATGGGATGCTGCTGTGCCTTCTGCATTCCAAGTCATTCCTCACTTGCATTCCAAGTCATTCCTCACTTGCATTCCCCTGCTGCTGGCTACAATGTGCTGACCTCTCTGCTTCACTTCTCTTCTCACTCATGAGACAGACTTGGGAATGCTATAGTCAGTTGTCTCCAATAGGAGCACACAAAGAGATAACCCAGAATCAAGAACCACCTCTCCCACCTCCAGAAAGTCAGTGTGGCTGCAGTTGCTCAAGCTAAAAATCAACTTAAGCAACAACTATGGCCCAAATTTGACTTTTAGTTTTCAAATGGATCACTGTTTGTAACAAATTGTCTCATACAGGTGAAGTTCTGTTATAGGTCATAGATGAAAAAGAGAGAACTCAAAACCAGGGCTTTTTGTTTTGGTACCATGTGCGTGTAATCCCAGCACAGACACAGGAGGATACCTTGGGGCTTGATGGCCAGCCAGTCTAGCCTACTCAGTGACATCCAGCCTGGTAAAGGACCCTCTCTCAAATAAACAAAGTGGATTGTGCTTGAGAAATGACATCTGAGGTTGCCCTCTGGCTTGCCACACATGGGCCCAGAAAGCCAGAGAGAGACAGAGAGAGAGAGAGAGACAGAGACAAAGAAAACTTCAAGACATGGTCTCTTCTTTTGAAGGTTGCCGTTTACATTGGCAAATTACAAGCCACAAGACAAATTCAGCTAAGGGTGGTGAGAGAGACAATAAGACCCTCAAAGCTGAAGTGTTACAATGTAGTCAGGAGAACTTTTATGTAAAACACAATTGATTTTGTTACTAAGTGTCCATGTACATGGTACAGCATATGTGTGGAGGCTGGAGGACAATTTATGGGAGCCAGTTCCTGTCCTTCATCATGTGGGTCCTGGGCACTGGATATAGAACCCAGGTCATCATCATTAGGCTCGGCGGCAGGTGGCCCTACCTGCTGAGTCACCCCACCAGGGATAGCTTCCAGTTTATGAGATTTGTTAGTACTTGCTGCTGTAACAAGCAAGTCCTGGGTCTAGTGCCTGCACACAAAGATTCTTTGCTGTTAATGAGACCGATAAGCTCAGGCAGAGGCTGTTACATTATTTCATAGTTTCAGTTCTCCTTGAGACTGGTAGGTCTAACATACAGTTGACTGTCCAGATATTTTCCCTAGATGGATAGACAGCCACTCTGTTCACAAATGCCTGAGAGGATCTGCTTCCTAAGGGCAGTCTACAGACAGTGGATTGGTATGGGCTACAAAGACCTGTGACTTCAACTTGGCCTAGTTCCAAGGGCTTATTCCCTGGAGTTGGAACCAGTCTCCAAGCAGCATCAGAGGCTAAACTTCAACTCAAGCTACATCGTCGCTTAGATTCTCCCCTTTTTTCTATGGCTGCTCCTATACCTTCGCACCGTCACCTGTTTATGTTAGTGTATTCTGTCGATAAAAATCCTTGCAGGTAACTTGAATCTCAAGCTCTGCTGAGTGTTATAAGGACCTAGCATCTCCAGCTCCTATTGTCTTATTGCTCTAGCATCTTCAAAATATGGCTTGAAGGTCACCCTGGGGCACCATCCAGATAACAGAAAAGAAAGAAGATAGGAGAGGATAGACCAGATAGAAACAGCTTAAGGGAGGAATTGTCCCACGCTACGTCTCGCCAGCAAGAATGACGCAGGACACAAAGGATCTTTCTGCAGAAACAGCTTTAATGCATCTTGAGAGCGAGAGCACAAGCTTACAATACGGAGACCCCGAGTGAGGGAAAGACCATCCCTTATATAGGAAACTATCCTCGCCTAGGACGTGTCACTCTCTGGCTGGTCGCTGCCAAATGTGCCAGATGACGTACCACAGCATATGTGTCCCCCTGAGTGAGGAATTTACCAGGCGCTTGCGTATTGCCCTTTTATTAGGTGCATCCTGCCGGATATCGGCGCCATCTTACAATGGAGAATTTGAGGACGGCCCTCCACAAGGAATGAAGGATTTATTGGGGCTCATGGTTTCAGTTCACTATAGCAAGAAAGACATGGAGGAGTTTACGTGGTGAAGGCTCTGTATATCTAGGTAGATCAGGAAACAGAGGGTGGGACTGGAAGCAGAAATGGGATCTAATTCTAAAGCCCCACACCCACTATCCCATGTCAACCAGCTACATCCTGTGTCTTGAGGTTCCACAGCCTTCTGAAATGGTCCTCAGCAGCCAAGGACCAGGAGTGTTCAAACAACACTGTCACTTTCTTTCATCAACTTTATTCTATGTGATTGATGAAGGCAAATGTATCATCAAGACAAAAAGAGGCTTTGATACTAGCTTTAACCATACACAAACATAGAAGAATTTAAGACAGGATCACAAGGCTGGCTTAAAACCGGAAACAACTCCCCTGCCTCTCTCTCTGCCTCTGCCTCTGCCTCTGCCTCTGCCTCTGCCTCTGCCTCTGCCTCTGTCTCTCTGCCTCTCTGCCTCTCTGCCTCTCTGCCTCTCTGCCTCTCTGCCTCTCTGCCTCTCTGCCTCTCTGCCTCTCTGCCTCTCTGCCTCTCTGCCTCTCTACCTCTCTGCCTCTCTACCTCTCTGCCTCTCTCTCTGCCTCTGCCTCTCTGCCTCTCTGCCTCTCTCTCTGCCTCTGCCTCTGCCTCTCTCTGTCTCTCTGCCTCTCTGCCTCTCTGCCTCTCTGCCTCTCTGCCTTTCTGCCTCTCTGCCTCTCTGCCTTTCTGCCTCTCTGCCTCTGCCTCTGCCTCTGTGATGGTGGGATTATAGGTATTCATCACCAAATCTGGCTTTAAAAGAGCCATTTCTGGTGCGCGTCTGCTCATTTTTGCCGGGGACTGAAACAGTCCCCAAGTAAAACTTCAGAACAAGGCCATGTTGTTTTTGTTTTTGTTTTGTTTTGTTTTGTTTTTTCAGATTTTCTTTCAGGGTTACGGAAGGCCATTTCAGGTTATGTCCCAGGGACCTATCCAGTGCATGGGATGCGAAGGAGGGGAGGGGTCAATGTCTGGTGAGTAAAACCACTATTAATCGAAAATGGAATTCACTTGAGTCTGAGAATGGTCCTGAAGATTTGCAGAGGTATAGAAAGCTGAATACTATCAACCCAAGATTGGGGATAAAAATGGGGAGAAGATCTAGTTTTCAAACCCAGGTTCCTTAAGGAAGGAAAGTCTCCAGGTCCAAAGATACTCTCTCATGCTCTGTCCATCCTTTTTCTGATGGATCAAAGCCAGGTCTACCAAAGTCCAAATGAACCTTCACCTCTGTTCCCGTCCAACACAGCAGCCTGGTGTGTTAGCAGCCATAAATGTAATGAGAGGGGTTGAGACAGGGTATTGCTGTGTTTTGCAGGCTGGCCTCCAACCACAGAGTGATCCCCCTGCCTCAGCCTCAGCCTGGCTTGAAAATGTTCTGATGGCATGCAAGTTCCTCTCGGCTTTTTACCTTCTTTCTACCTCAGGTTGCCAAGGTGGCATCTCTCCTTGGTCTTTTGGTCTCCCTGCCAGCTCATTAGTTTCTGAGACTGGTTGTTTCCTGGCTTGACAATCAGCAGCCCCCTTGGCTGGGGGCCTGCCTGGCTCTCATTAGTTGTAACAGTCCTTGTGTGGATCACAGGGAACTCCCAAAGAAGTCATATTTGGATGTGTCTGCTGGAAGCGTTACGATGGGACCATATAGAAGTGAACAGAGCACACTAATTAAAAACACTGCCTGGTCACCAATGCTGGCTTGCTCTTAATGAATCACATCAAGACAAGTTTCAAAGGAGGGTTTGTCTTGCGAGCTGGGAGAATAGCAAGGGACTGTATGGACTCTTAACGAAAACCAGGTGCAGGGGGCTTAAATCCGCTGCTATCTTCTTCAGCATCTTGTAGTTAATTTTATGAAAGCCTTTACAAACGTCACCTTATTTGTCAGGGGCAACTTGCTATCATTTGTGATGTCAGGCACTCTGATTTGCATGTCAGGGACTGGCCCACAATTATCTAGCTATTGGCAAAATGTTTTGAATGCCAGTTTTGAAATTCCTATGGAAAGAGTGTTTGCTGCCCTGGAGAAGCCAATTCTTTGGTCTTAGAAACAGAGAAGTAAACAAGGGCACTTGGGGTGGGGGGAGTGGCGCAGCTTTCCCTCATTGCCAAGTGAAATACAACTTTGCTGTGGAACTCTCCCTCTCTGCCTTCAGAAAAGCTCGGACTACCTATTCTTTTTTTTCCAGTGGATTAAAAAAAAAGTAAGACATTGGCTATGAATTCACCTTCAGAACTGTGAACTAAAATGAGCTTTCTTTCTAGAACATTAGATAAAAAACAAAACAAACTAACAAACACCAATGCAGAAGGGTGTCAGAGGCCAGAGCAGGAGAAACCAGAGGGTGTGTGCTCATCGTACACAGGATGTGTGGAATCGTGACCCATGGAAAGCGTCTAAGGGTCTGGCTTTCCCCACCAGTATCCATCCAACCCACCAAAGTTGACTTCGTCCCAAAAGGCTTCGTGGGCCTATCCTGGTACAGAGCAGTAAGGGTCCTGCTTGGAGCTCTGGAGAACCTGGTCCAATATTCTTGCTTGGCTTCACCAACCTGCTGATTTCTGAGCTTCATGGCATGAGATCAAGCTGAACCCAGCTTTCTGGAATTCTGAGTAAACTCAGCTGCCAGAAAAGAATTTGAGGAGAGAATGGAAGGAGAAGGAGGAAGAGGAGGAGGAGGAGGAGGAGGAGGAGGAGGAGGAGGAAGAGGAGGAGGAGGAGGTTCTGCAAAGTTGGTCCTGGATAAAAGCATTTCTTGTTTTAAGAGCAAGTTCAAAGCTGGAGGTACACGGCTGGTTCAGGGCCATTTTAATCTAAGAGTCCCATAGAGTACTCTATGTACATGCTTACCTGAAAGAAGTCTCTGGGCAATCACCATCCATGTGCTTTATCCCATTCCTACAAAAGAAAAAATCTGTAGGTGAATAATAGTCCTTTGTTCAAGATCGTGGACTCTGGGGTTAGGCATAGAGATTTCTGGTGCCCGCTTTCCAGTGGTCACTGCCAACTCTTAGCTGGCCTTGTTCAATGCCTTGTGAATTACTTGCCAGCCTTCTTTTTTCTCCCTGGTGATGTCTGTGCATATCACTCTCTACTAAGGGAGGAGCTATGTGTAAGGACAAAAGTCTCAGGGGAATCGGGAAGCCTGAGAGAATAGAAGTGTGCCAGCCAGCTGCACTGGGATGGCGACTTTGAATTCCAAGCTTTCGTCTTTTTACTTCCAACTCCCTTCCTCCTGCCCAGTGCCAAGGTAGGAACATTCTTAATGGTGAGTTTTAAAAAGGTGCCAGGCTTCTACTCATTTGCAAACCATCATGTCTAATTTGCATAACAGATCCAGGAGACCCTAACTCTGCATATGGAAAGTGGAATACAGTATAAATATGATAAATGGATTAGGTCAGCTGACGGCAAGTGTAGCCTCAGCTGACCCCACGGGCCCTGTGCACATGAACTACAGAGGTGGTTTGTCAATCAATTTATTTCAATCCTGGGAGCAGAGAAGCAGGATGTGCGCTTGCATGCTCGCACATGGACTGGTTGGCAATCCCTACAAGAAATAGGCAATCAAACAGTTCCTGCACTGGGCCAGTGTGACCTCAAAAATCCCAGAGGAGGAGAAGGGAAGTTTCTGTAGACCACCTGTGTTCAACAATCTTCTGTCAGAGAGGTTTTGCCTGTGGATTCTGAGTGGTCAATGGAAAACCTTGAATTTGTTGACTACGTAGCCAGCAGCTCAATTGTTGAGAACAAGTTGCTTAAAGGAGGGGATCTGGGTGGCTTTAGGCTTTCCCACTTGTCCTAGTCCTTAGAGGCCCTGCCATTCTAGGCTAGTCAGTCACCTAGGGTAGATGGCCAGGCCTTGGAAGCTATATCTGGGGACACAGGAAGTCTGGGCTACTGCTCAGCAGGCGAAACAATTACCTTGGCAGCTGGCCACTTGTTTTTCTGTCTGCTTCTCAACTCTCTCTTTGGCCTGACACGTGAGGCCCCCTAGCTGACCCCCACCCCCTCAGGACACAGATCATCCATCATGGCAGTGCCATCTAGAGCAGTAGCAGGTGGCTTGTCATTTTTATCAGCAGAACTCAGGAAGTGAGACATAGGCTATGAGCCCGCTTCAGTGGATTAATATGATACGATGCAAGCACCTTTTGCAATTAGTTAATGGCTTGGCTATGTGGGGTAGGCTTCTTTGGCCTTCTGTCTCGGGATTAATGACCTAAGATGACAGATGGGAACCTAAAATCGTTTAGGCAAAGAAAACATGTCTGTGTGCAGTAGGAGGATGGGTGAAAATGGTGGTCAAACTTTTCTGGGCTGGGGTCATCATGGGGAGGGCAAAGTAGCAATTGGTTATTGAGCTGGGAGGGGGTTGGGCCAAGGAAGTGGCTCATTATGGCTGTAGAAACTGGGGCTTTACCAGGAGCTATATTTAGATCAGATGTGTATGTATGTGTGTGTGTGTGTGTGTGTGTGTGTGCTCTCGAGTGTGCATGCACGTACACATGTGTACACGCACATATATCTGCATGTACAAGTTACAATTATATGTGTTGGTGACCATGTATTTATTTATGCACATAGAAGTGAGCATGGTACTTATATGTGATACATGTTTTAGTTGTGTACTGTGTACTGTTCATGACCATGCATGTGTGTTTGCAGCTTATGTGGAGCATGCATTATGTGGAAGGAGGCGTGCTCAGTTCTGGGTGTGGACATGCAGAGGTTAGGCTGGTTTCAGTCTGTGGTTGAGCTTACCAGACAGGACATTGTGTTGGCTGCTGAATGGTTTGGAATTCAGGCTGCCACAGTTGGTTCTAGGGCCACACACCACACTCACCATTCTTTCTCTTTCAGTCTTTTTTTTTTTCATTCTTTTTCTTGCTGAACTGCTTTCCTTCTGCTGTACACAGGTCTACCCTTAGAGCATGGAGAGTCTGTTGTCTTCACAGCCTCCCAGTTTAGCAACTTGAAAACAGAGCATCTGTTTCCATGGCTTACAGCATTGGCCAGTTTCTCCATGGTCCAGATCTTCTTACCATGCTCAATTTCAAACCACTTAAGAACAGCACACACGTATTGGGCTTTTCCAAGCTAGTGGAGGGAGGCCTCCCACAGGCTTCCGTCCCTTGTCTGCACAGCTGAGCTCACTTCCTTTTCTTACCCCTCAGAGTTAGCCCTTGTACTGGTTAATTTTTTGGCAGCTTGACACATGTTAGAGTCATCTGGAAAGGGGCACCCTCAATTGAGAAAGTGCCCCCATCTTATTAGCCTATAGGCAGGCATGAGGGAGCAGTTTTTGATTGATGATCACTGTGGGAGGGCCCAGCTCACTGTGGCTGGGATGGTGGTCCTGGATGGTACAAGAGAGCAGGCCGAGGAAGCCATGAGGAGCAAGCCAGTAAGCAGCTCTTTTCTATGGCCTTCAGGCTCCTTCCTTGAATTCCTGCCTGACTTTCCCAAAGGATGGACTACAAGCTGTAAGATAAAATAAGTCCTTCCCTCCCTAAGTTCTTTTGGCCATGCTGTTTATCACGACAATAGTATTCTTTAACCGTGAGAGAAAGACTGCACCAGAGTGAAGCTGAACAGGGATAAGAAAGGTCAGCTGCAAGCTGCTCTCTCCAAGACCTTGGCCCATTATAACACTAGGGAGAGGGCTTGGCTGGTCTGAGTTTTCTAAGGACCCAGCAGTGTTTTATTTTCCCTAAAACAAAGATAACAGGGGAATCTTGTGAGTGTCACTGCCGACTGCACAGAGTCAATGTCACATGACCAGGAATTGTGACCTAACCTCTTAGCCTGAGCATAGACTAAGGAGGTCCAGGAGGAGTGGGTGTTTCACTTTTCTCTAGGAAACAGGTCAGGCATCCAGGTCTGGCTAATTGGGGAGTGTGCATGTGTGCGTGCATGCGTGCATGTGTGTGTGTGTGTGTGTGTGTGTGTGTGTGTGTGTGTGTGTTTGCATGTGTCTGGCTGTGCAGGTAGCATCTACAGGAGCATCCAGGCAGCCTGCCTGGAGCCTTTTTAAGGTCAGACAGAGGAGAAAGTGTGGGGTGGCAAAAATGAGATGTGAAGACAAGAAGTGGCCAAGGTGCCTGGCAGGTGGTTTATGACCCCATGGCTGCCAGAGAATGGGAACTGCCCTGTGGAGTCTGAGGACTATTGGTGACACAGCTGTGTTATGGATAGAGCAGACCTGCTTAAATGTCCAGTGAAGAGGAGAGACGGAGTTGCTGTATAGGAAGCTGGTGTGAAACTGATTCCCAGTACACGCACAGACCAGCCACAACAACACTACTTGGGAGCTAGTTAGTAGTGAGCTCTCAGACCTAGACCCATACAATGAGCCCCTTTGGACAAGTAGCCTGACAATCTACATGAATCAAGCACTTCAGCAAGTTCTGGGATTCAATCAAGGATGAGAGCCAATGCTGTCAAGGAGTAGCTGGCTGGACATGGGCATGCATGACTGCAGACCCAGTTATGGAGAAACTGAAGGATTGCTTGAGCCCACAAATTTGAGGCCAGCAGGAAGTAAATAAAACTGTGGAGGTCTAGAAGTGTCTACAAAGGCAGTGTCATGGCATATCTGTGTGCTGTTATCTTGCTTGTCCTCCAAGATCCACTTATAGCCATTGTAGCCATTGTCTGGTTCCCAGAGACCAAGTTCTATGGGCTCCGATGCTGGACTCCTTGACAGTTACTTTTCATTGGGCCTTAGTCAGTGTCAGGGCTGACTTTCTGTTGGCTTTAGCCAATAGGAGGGATGGCATTTGATTTGACTCTTGCCAATGGGAAGGTGCATTTTCAGTTGGCTTCAGGTAAATAGGATCTCGGACTTTCCGTCAGTTTTAGTCATTGGGTGGGCTTTCATTACAATTGGTTAAGTATGAGTAACAGATGAGAGACAAAGGTAGAGACAGGTCAAGATGTTTTTTTAATTTACCTCTTCCTGGTTACCCACTTGCTAAGAAACTATGCTCCCTTATAACGCATCCTACTGGAGGACTCCTAAGAGGCCCTATCATTCAATGGAGTCTCATTATCGTCTCACCTTATTCCTGAAGGTGGCAATGATTCTCCACCATTCTCAATTTCTGGGTGCCCTAGCAACATTTCCTCAGTTTTTCACCTGCTGGGACCTCTGTACATGCCTCCATTTTAAAAATCAGATTATATAGTACCTAATAGGTATCAGTCGGGACATAAATGGGTATCACATTCTGATGCATGTGCTGATGTGGTCACTGACTGACTTTGGAGAAAATACAGCTTATTTATTTCTTTGTTCCTTTTTGTGCTTTGAAAGTGAAATGTCCCCCATTGGCTCCTGTAAGTTTGAGCACTTGGACTCCCACTAGCGGTGGCATTTTTGAAGGTTGTTGAATCTTTAGGAGATGGAGCCTTGCCAGAGGAAGTGGGCTGCTGGGGTCAGACCTTGAACTTTCAAAGCCCAAGCCTATTTCCTGTTTTTTCTCTGTCTCCTGTCTGTAATGTGATCAGCTGCCTCATGCTGCCATGCCTCCCTGGCCATGATGGACTGCATCACTTGGAACTGTGAGCCAAAATAAAGCCTTGATCCCTTAAGTTGTCCCTTGTCAGGTATTTGGTCACAAAAGCAAGGAAAATAACTAGTACAGTGCCTGCAGGAAAAGAGAAGGACCATACTTGGTCCAGTACCCACTGCATCCCAGGGCATCTTAGGGTTGTTCCATATGGGACTTAAGTCACCATCTCCCCAGGCCTCTATTGTAGACTTTGTCATTTCCAGTTTAACAGTGGTAGGGCCAATGCTCAAGGTCTATCAACTAGTAGGGGCAGAGTCTTGTTTTGACCTTCTGTTCATGTAGTTCACCTGTCTTTGCATTGCCTGCATCTGAGGGTGCTTTCAAATAGATTATAACAAATGTTTAGATCCTTCCAATGTCCAGAGTATGTCCCAATTGTAATCACAGACCAGAAGACCCAAGATATTCTGAAATATAATGAAGAAGAGGTTTCTTTGAAATACTGACCGTGTATCTTTTGCTGGCATTAGCCGGTGAAGTAAGAAGGGTGTGTACACTCTACTCTAATGTGTTGAAGAGAATGAATCATTACACAGATAGGGAAGTTAAGACTTCTAAAAGTTAAGTCATGTGTCTAAAAGCGGCTCTCCCCTTCACCCCATCTTTCAAGTCTGCTTTATTTTTCTTAATGCCATTATCAGCTTTTATTTGTTTAGTGCCTGTCTCTCCTAATAGAATACTGCTTGCTGAGTGGTACCTGGCACATAGTAGATGCTCACTTAATGATTATTGTTCATGCCAATGAAAATGCACTGCAGATCTGGGAATTTGCAAATCTGGGATCCAGGTGCTCCAGGTTTGTACTTCAGTGCAATCTTACCTTTCCTCAAATAGATCCTAGAAATGGATGCTCACTGAGATCCTGTCATGACGCGAAGCTCTGCCATGTGTTTGCTTGAAGACCTGGGACAAGCATTCTTTGTGTTCATCTGTAATTTCATTTTTTCCCCCAAAACATTTTAAGGTTTGATTTCCCCCAGTTTTGCTTCATTAATTTTAATCTGAGTATGCTTGTTGGCACGTGATTCCACTTTTGTGCCCCCACAAAAGGTTTGGGCTTCTCCAGTCATCTATATGAATCCAACATTTCTTTCTAAAGCTATGCTACGCTGGTTGCCCAGTTGTATCCAGCAGGGTGGGTAGATATACAAAGAGTGATAGGAAATATCCCTCTGAACTCAAATCTGTGACCACATGGGTCAGGGTTCTTGAGAATCCTTGCTGGCCCTCATATTACAGAAGTGGCTATTGACCTTAACAAGCTGCCTGAGGTACTCAGCAACGGTCAGTTTAGTTTGCTCAAATGTCTGAGAGGAGAGGAGCCTTAGATGGGTGTTACTGCATTACAAAGTGGAGGGGGTGCTTGATAAATGCTGACTGAAACAAGATTCGCCATTGTTGAATAATGACAGCAACATTCAATTTCTGTCCCATATTGACTTGCTAGGAGACAACTGAGTCTCACAGTGGGAAAACTGGAGAGCTGCCCATCTCCTTGATGCTGTCTGTCTTCAGCTATTTTCAAGGTATACACACCTCTGTTGTGGTTATGGTGTTGGGAGTCCCTTCAAATGTCACTAGGACTAGAGGAGAACTTCTGATATATGAGGCTTTCATCTGGAGACAAGACACCACTTTGGCAAGTCCTGTTTAGATATACCTTCTGCCACTCCTGCCCTGGCCAAATGAAGGGACAGGCTTGTGAGTTGCTGCTTTGGACTTAATGAATTTTGGGGGGACACCACACAGGATAGCCAACCTGTCACATGGCAACATCAACTACAAAAAGTGTAGTCTGTCTGTTAGATTTTTATGGAGAAGATTTGGTCCAGTCTTCTGGAAACATCTGGACAGTATTCTGTGAGCCAGTAATCAGAAAGCTCAGAGGAGGTCTGAATCCTGGTGTCTATTGCAACAATGTATGCCTCCATGTTGCCTTAGTCTTTTGAGGAGCAAAGGAATGCCAAGCCACCAAAGCTCCCTGCTGAAAACACTAGGAGATCCAATGCATTGAAGTCAGAGTCTATGAGATGATAGAATTACAGTCTAATTTCCAAGCCTCCATTCTAGAGAGAGCCAAACATCAGACTCCTTTAAATGGCAAAGACCCCTTCCATCCCTCACAGGGCATGTACAATACTACCAATCATTCATCCATCCAACATTTTCTGAGCTCTTTCCAGGTGACAAATGTAGGACT
The DNA here is from genome assembly GCF_021556685.1 of Rattus norvegicus. Taxonomy (NCBI): domain Eukaryota; kingdom Metazoa; phylum Chordata; class Mammalia; order Rodentia; family Muridae; genus Rattus; species Rattus norvegicus. The sequence goes on from NC_141554.1 coordinate 17,713,888, forward strand.
AGATGACAAAATGTAGTTTGTGCCAATTAAACAAGATACCTGTGATTGTTAATTTTGTGTCAATCCGACTGGGCCCTAGGGTGTTGAAATACTTGGTCAAACACTATTTTGAATGTTTTCTGTGAGGTGCTTTTGGATGAAATTAACATTTACATTAGAAGACTGGGTAAAGCATTTGACCCTCTCTCATCCAAGGAATTGAAGGCCCGAGGCCTCTGCTAGTGAGAGAGGATTCTACAGATGACATGACTATAGAAAGTGCTATCTCCTAAGCCTGACCTAGGAACCACTGCAGGGCAGCCATCTTGCATAACACTACTTCACCCCTAACACACCCAACTGGCCCCAGGCTCAGACATCTCCCTCAATCAGAGCTGGTGTATGTATATATGTGTATACACATGTGTGTGATGTTCATGTTAATGTATGCAGGTGTGTGTGTGTGTTCAGACCCAAGGCTGATATCAGGAGTCTTCCTTGATCTTGGTTCATCTAATTCACTGTAGCAGGGCCTCTCCCTAGTCAGCTTGCTGCCAGGATATCCCCCTCTCCTGCCTTTGAATGCTGGGATTACAGGTGAGTGTGGCATCCACTCAGCATTTTTTTTTTTTTTTTGGTTCTGGGCATCTGAACGTCAGTGCTCTTGCTTTAACCGCTGAACCATTTCCACAGTCCTGTTACAAAGTTTAAACTGGAGAAAGAAGTAAGCACTAAGTCTGCTGCCAGAGACTTTAATAGGTTCAGGAGCTCCGTTGACCATCTTTTCTTCCCTGTAGAGAAAGTGGGGCTATAGTAAGAGAGAGCAGTCAGGAAAACATGAGAGTGCAACCAAAGTGAGGGGAGAGGGTCAATGGAAATACACACACATACACACACACATGTACACACATATAAGTACATACATACACACACAAAAGTACACACACATGAACACACATATAAGTACATACACACATATGTGTACACACACATAAGTACACACACACATACACACACATGTACACACATATAAGTACATACATACACACACAAAAGTACACACACATGAACACACATATAAGTACACACACACATATATGTACACACACATAAGTACACACACACACACACACACACACACACACACACACACACACACACATATACTTGTTGAGACTGCAGACATTTACTACCAGACTTGGCTTTATGTAGGTTCTGGCCATTCAAACTCAATATGGAAGATAAAAATAGGAAAACGAAACTACAGTTAAGGTTGGTAGATAAATGGGAGGTTCTGTGGTCACGGAGAAATGATAGGACCAGGCCATATAATTATCTTTGAGCTCTCCAGCAACTAACCCCAAAAGACAGACGATTCCCAGAGGCCTCATTCATCAGGCGGCCATGCTGAAAGCAGATGGAACTATGTCTGTGGGCAGCCTTTAGAAAGGGCGCTGGGCGATTTGGGAGCCACTCATTTTGAACACACCCTTTGTATATATGTGGATATGATATCGGTGTGGGTTTGAGTGTAAGTGTGTGTATGCCATAGCATACATTTGGAGGTTAGTGAGCAGTCTCAGGTGTAGGTTCTTGCTTTATACCTTGTATTAGACAGGGTCTCTTGGTCATGGCTCTTTATGCCATGTGAGCTTCCAAGGATTCTTGTCTATAACTTGCATGTCTTCATAAAACATCTGGAATTGCAGACATGTTCTACCACACTGGACTTTATGTAGAGTCTGGAGATTAAACTCTCAGGTCCTTATGGTTTTATGAAAAACACCTTTACCCACTCGCTAACTCCCTAACCTAGAACCAGTTCTTAAAATGTCACTTGAGTCAGCAGGCTTTTACTCCTAGTACTTAGGCAGAGGCAGAGGCAGAGGCAGAGGCAGAGGCAGAGGCAGAGGCAGAGGCAGAGGCAGAGGCAGAGGCAGAGGCAGAGGCAGAGGCAGAGGCAGAGGCAGAGGCAGAGGCAGAGGCAGAGGCAGAGGCAGAGGCAGAGGCAGAGGCAGAGGCAGAGGCAGAGGCAGGTGGACCTCTGAGTTCAAAGCCAGTTTGATCTATACAGTGAGTTTCAGTGTAGCCAAGGCTATATAGTGAGACCCTGTCCAAACAAACAAAAAGTGCTACTTGGATCATCATCATCATCACATGGGGACTTGATAAATACTATTATATTTATATTATGCGTGTATGACCTAGGAATCTATTTAAAGAAGCCCTCTCCATGATTCTGAAGCAATGCTAAAGTTCTAGGAACAGTACAGTATGAGAAGCAGTGCCCTATATCCTTCCACCTGGGCAGTCAGCACAGCAATAAACATACAAAAGCTTTCGGTAGTGGCTGTGGCTGGCTGGTATCCCCATCTGCTTTACAAATTCAGAAGCCTCTGTGGTCTGGGGAGGTGGCCACGTGGTGCACACCTGGCCAATTGAAGCTCAGGAACTTTCTGACATATCAAACCTCTGTGTGCATGGCTAATTGCTAACACATGGCTCCATGTCAGTCCATGAACCCTGTTGTTTGCCTAGGAGTCTAACCTTGAATGTGCCTCGATCCTAACCTGTTGCTTTAAAGGGGACACAAGCCCTTGGAGAACAATAGAGAGTTCTTTTCTGACAGCAAGTGTAAAGGTCTGTCTGTGACACTGGAAGATAGAGCCAGCAAGGAATCAGAAATAGGGACTAGAGTGCCAGAGGGAGAGAATGGAAAAAGAGCTGATGGTGGGGAAGGGAAGAGGAAGAGGAAGAGGAAGAGGAAGAGGAAGATTTATGTGGTAGTATTTATGTGCCTGGCTCAAGCTTCCTGGCTTTTAACTCTAACTAATCTAAAGCCCCTTGTTACAGAGAAGCTGTATAGTCTTTCCAGCTAGACTCAGGCCAGAAATGTAGTTTTCTGCATCTCTGACTTCCTGAGGAAACTGATATCACCATAGCTGGTGTCCTCTTGCTGGCTGTGGATGAGAATGGTGGGAGTTGCAGACTTCTGGGTACATGTGTATGGTAGGTTTGCAAAGAACCATAGCAGGGAGACAAACACTTTTTCAAGGAGGATCACCCTATTGACTTAGCCTTTAGCCAGGGGTATCTCTTGTTCCAAGTTGTCCTCGAAAGTCCTGTGGTTCAAGGTTTAATAATGTATAACACTTCTCTCTCTCTCTCTCTCTCTCTCTCTCTCTCTGTGTGTGTGTGTGTGTGCGCGCACACACATGCTTGCATGCACACATCTGTTGATGTGTTTGTATGTAAGCAGGTGCATGTGTATATGTCTGGATGTACATGTGGAAGCCAGATGGCAACCTCAGATATGATTCCTTAGTGTCATCCACCTTATTTTGTTTTTTAAGTACATGTGCGTGATGTGTTGTGCTTGTACACATGCATGTGTAGAGGGCAGAGGTTGAGGCCAGCTGTATTTCTTGATTGCTCTCTTATTTTTCTAAAACAGCTTTTACTTTTGTTCTCTGTCTCTGTCTCTATGTCTCTGTCTCTGTCTCTTTCTCTCTGAGCGTGTGTTGTGTGTGTCACAGTGTGTGAGTGTATGAGTGGAGATCAGAGACAACTATCAGAAATTGTTCTTTTCCTTGGGGCTTGTCCGTTAGTGTAGTCCTGCTGATCAGTGAGCCCCAGGAATCCATCTGCTTCTCTCTGCTACCTCAGTACTAGGATTGCAAGTTCATGTCACCATGCCTGCCTTTTTCTGTTGGGTTCTCGAGTTTGCAGAGCAAGTTCTTTACCCCTGAGCTACCACCTCAGATCACTATGAGCTCTTTACTGAAGTTTGCAGGGCTACAATGGGCGTCTGCTTTAGAGCCTGAGAGCTTAAACTGACAACAGGTCAAACCTATCATAGATGGATTCAGTCCGGCAAGTGTTTGTTAAAACCTTTGTTATATGGGGGAATTCTGGGCAATATAATATATACATTGTCCTGAAGAAATGACCTTTAATTTTCATCAGTTCTCAGAGAACCTATGGCCTGATGAAAGCTTTAGATAGGGCTGGTGAAATGACTCAGAAAGTTAAGGTGCTTGAGGTGAAGCCTGAGTTCAATCCCCAGAACCCATGTTAAAGTGGAAGGAGAGAACTGACCCCATAAAAGCTGTCTCTGACCCCCACATTCTTGCCATGACACTTGTACACCCCTACACATATATCATTTACACACACACAAACACACACACACACACACGCACGCACACACATGCACAAGCACATATATATGGTTGGGGGTATTGGATAAAATTTAGCAACAATGAAAGCTATGGTATAATGTACTGCTCTGTGGTAGGAACTCAGGGATTCTTTTTTGCCCCTGCATCCAAAAGGACCAAAGAGTTTCCTGAGTAAAACTTGAACTTAGTTGCTGATGCAGCCACAATGAAAGGAAAGAGCCCTACCGATCCAGCCTTGTCCTCACTAGGCTCCTGAGCTTCCCAAATGTGGAACCCCATGTGCATGGCTAATTGTTAAAGCATGCGGCTCCATGTCCAAATGGTAACACTTACTCTGTGAAGTCTGCTGTCTGGCTAGGAGTCTAACCTTGAATGCACTATGGCTTAATGCCTGCCAAGGGCTTTGGAAGAAAAGCAATATTTATGGAGGATTTCCTGAGGTGACAGTCCATATATCCCACCCTCTGAGATTTATCTTTGGATTAAGGCGGAGTTAAGAAGTGAACTGCCAAGGAAGACTGGGCAAGAACAGATGGCCCAGGGTCAAGTTGTGGATCCATCCCTACCAGCTGCAGTAGCTGGGCACGTGCCTTCAGCTACCCGTACCAACTACTCTTAGCTATAAAATGAACTTGACGGTAAGACTTCTGTGTCATAGATTTCCTTCCAGTTCATCAGCCCTCATCCCACCCTACTGAATTGGTGCTCTTTACCTTATAACTTGGGAAAGCCTTCCCACTTTGAGCCAGATGCTTTTCTCACTCCTTTGATTCAGGTCTTGGGTCTGTGACTCACTCTGGTCACTGGGATATCAGTAGGTGGGACCCATGTTGAAATAAGCTTGTGTTGTGGGCCTCACTGTCTGGTGCCTTAGAGATACATGGGAGCAAGATCCAGGGGACAGGCTGTGACCAGTTCACACCCTGATGCAGGAGCAAGTCCAGGCAAGACCCAGCAAGTGCTGCCTGCCCCAGCTAGCTCAGACAGCAGAGTCCATCAAAACTTTTGAAAGAAATGCCAATTGTTATATGTCGTGAAGGTTTGAGATGCTTGGTCCTGGAGCAAAATCTCACCGATATGGTTTGGATAGTCAGATGAGTATCAAATGGTCTCTAGTTCATAAATTCCAGAACGGTGACTGGCCTATACGCTTACAAAGACCTGAGCATGATGCATTTGTCTGCTTTGCATAAATGGAGAGTTTTCTTTGTGTCTTTTGTATACCATGTTGGAACTTCCCCTAGATCTTGGAGCTGTGAGATTCTAAGATGGCCAGACTGCACATGCCTAATCCATAGCTGAGGACTGTGAACATCCCACTACCTCCCTTGTAGAGTTGCCTCCCTTTCTTTGGCACCCATCTCTTTGGGGATGACATGAATAGAATGAGCACTTCATGAATGAAGAGACTTTGCCTATCTTTCTTACTGCTCTTTTTCTACCGACTAAAACTGTTGCTGATGCATAATGGTTGTCAATGAACATTGTTTGGAGGAGAGTCCAGGTTCGCTTTGATCTTGTCCATTTTCCCATCCCAGTGAACTCTGGCTAACTCCTTGCTCCTTTGTGCCAAGAGAGCTTAAACCTATTGGGTGCTGAATCCAGAACCTTAGGGGTAACTGACAAAGACCTGTCAAATGAAGTAGGCAATGGTAGCTATGGCCTTTGCCCAGGAGCCATAGACATTGGCAGCCACTCTTGCAAGTGACGTTGAACATTGGCTGAGTGTGATTGGCAGTAAATGGGCATGGGGGAATCTTATTTAAAATGGCCATCCATCAATGAAGATTAGAACTCTACCCAAAGCCCCTACTTGTGTTAGCCAGACCCCTTTCCAGGCATTAGCTTAGAAATGCAAATGCCCCTGTGAGACTTGCCATTTCGATACTATAAGTCATTTGGGCATGTTTCTAGAATTTTCTTTTTCATTAAAACTATAGAATTATGTAATTCATTCTGGAAGCAATTTTATACCCCTTCTGCCTGGATGCATACAAAAGCTGCAGAGCTATCCCGCCCTCAGGGAGCATTAGACTGGCAAGAAAGGTGTTTCATGTTGACAGTTAAGACTGGATAAGTAGTGCCTTCCAAGAAATGGGGTCTGTGATGATAATAATAGCTAGAGCGTGTAGTTGCAAAAGTAGCCACAGATTCTCTCCTCCTTTAGTCTATATTCTCCAAGTGTGGGTTCATGAAGCAGGAGGTGAAATTCTCTCTACTCCCTGGGAGCCCTGATGGTCCTTGTTAGCTAATGTGACCGAAATCAACACCCGAATGATGAATAAATGTCTTCCAAGGCTTACTTTCCTTTCGTACAGTAGCTGTCATAATGTCAGCAAGTTTCTGGGGCTCTGAGAGATGCATGGCCCTGTTACTGTCATTGCCAGTGGCCAAATAGCATCTAAGAGACACTCAAGACTCACCTAATGCAAAGGTGGGTGTGCCTGGCCACAGATCCCTGGCCCAGGAATACTGAGTAGGCTTCCCATTGCTTTCTGCTAGTAAAGTTTAGAGTGTCAGTTGTCTGCATAACAATTTGTAACTAAGGTCTGACCTTTCATTGGCTAGTTTCTGATGATGTCTGGGGCTTGGCATGTACATTAATATAATATTCATTCATTTACTAATTGTAACAGCTCAATGAGGAAGGTACAGATTCATCACTATTCCGCAAAGGGAGACTCGGTGCAGTTACATTACTTGCCCAAGGCCACACCGCTCGTTATTGGAAGACCCCAGATGCAGCTCTAAGTTGTGAGCATGCGCATGTGTGTTCACATGTATGAGGAAGCCAAGAGCCATCCTTGGCTTTTGTTCCTTAAGAGCTGTTCATCTTGGCTGGTTTTGTTTTTATTTTTGAGGCAGAGTCCCCCACTGGTCTGGAACTCACAGAGGAGGCTATGAGTCTGACCAACCAGTGAGGGTGCCGAGATTCTAAGTGTGCATCAATATACGTGGCTTTTTAATGGTTCTGGGATTTGAACTCTGGTTCTCATGCTTACAAAGCAAGTGCTTTACTGGCTGAGCAATCCCCTTAGCCTCAATGGCTCCAAGTTTCTGAAATTTCACAGTGGTGTTTAGACCGTGGCACCAAGCTACTCATTGCTGGCTTTTGAAGACATATGTTTGGAGTGCAGACTCAAGCTCTTTCCTTCAGAGTGCGGAGGAGGCAGGGGTTGCTTATCAGGACAGACCCTCACTGCTGAGACACCCTCTGAGAGTTTCCTTCATTCTAAGGAAAGTCAAAACCATCCATCTCATTTCTTCCTCCCAGTGATAAATGTCTTTGCCTCCCTTCTCTTGCTGTGCATAATTAGCCCCTCCCCAGAAGGTCACCTAAGTATTCTCCAGTCCCTGGCCAGTTCTCTGGGTCCAGCACCTTTTAGCTGTCAATCCTTTGACAAGCTCCCTTCTCCAACCCACAATGGCTGTTAGGGTGATTTGTCAATAATAAATTCTGCAGCAAATTGAAATATTTTGAGACAGCATAAAAACAAATGGGAGAAAACGGTTCCCATCCCAAAATGCTGATTGAATCAAATATTGCAATATCGATTGTATGATACATTTTCATATTTAATTCAATGAAAACCGTGGCGTTCGAATACTTTCCATTGCCCTACAGAATTTTTTAGTTTGCTGGAGAATTTATTATTGGTTTGCCACCCAAATCGGATTACTATTGAATCAAAACCCTGCTATGTTATTCAATCAAAGACCGTGATTCTAACCCCAAGAGTCGATCATTACCACTTTCCCAAAGTGTATTTCCTTTTCCTGTTTCACAGAAGAATGGCTATCACCAGTGTATCACCCACCTTTCTTGTCATCCTGCTTCAGTTCAGTTCTACCACTGGCAAGTGCGCATGCGTGCACGCGCGTGCACACAGACACACAGACACAGACACAGACACAGACACAGACACAGACACAGACACAGACACAGACACAGACACAGACACACACACACACACACACACACACACAAACACCAGGCATCTCAATATCAATATCACTCTAGGCTTTTCTGGGAGTCTGAGTGTTCACCCTCTTCATTTATCATCTCCCCTCTGGGCTCTGGAATCTGCATGTGTCAGTCACTTGTGATGGGTAACTTACCAGAGGCAATTAGTCCTCTTCGGGTGCAAACAGGCCTTGGTGCTTTCCACACACCCCTTCAAAAGCCTTGCTCCTTCTGCTTTCATTCAGTCAGCACCTTTTGTCACCTGTGTTTGGAGACAGCTGGGAGTGCCTGAGAATTGAAGGGTGGCCTCTATTCACTAACACTTCAGCTTCCTTGTTTCTTGGTTGGGACATTCTTGAAGATGATCCCTCTCCTCTGACTCTAGAAATTTCCTGTAGGATTGAACTCAAGGTCCCCTTTGTTGTACTTGATTTGACATTGTATTCTTGGTTGCTGTCCCCTCCTTTCTCTTGTATCAATCCCTGTTTTTCTGTTCAGGGGTTGATTGCATATGTCCTAAGTTCATATAATGAGATTCTTATCCCTAGTGCCACAGAATGGGACTCTATTTGGCATTAAGGTTTTTAAAGACATAATCAGTTAAGATGATGCTATTTGGGTGGGCTGTAATTCAATAGGACTGGTGGTCTTGTAAAAGGAGGAATTTGGACACATTCAGGAAGAGGGTGACACAAAAGACCATCGAAGGTGGCCATAAAGCTACCAGGAGCTAGGGACAATGAGTGTTCCCCCCGCTCTGGGCCCGCAGAAGGAACCAAGTTTGCTGATCCTCTTGATCTTGAACTTCTGGCCCTGCTTTGAGACAACACATTTGTGCTGTTGGAGTCTCTCACTTGTCAACAGGCAGCCCTGGAAAACGAATACCATGCCCTCTTGCTGTTTCATGGCAGAACTTAATAAAACAACCTTCGTGTGAATCCAGTCTCAGGTCATGCCATGGGAAACCCAGCAAAGCTCCATGACGTCCTGCAGCCCAGTGCCCAGAACTGTAGTAGCACGCTTACATGCCTGCTTGGGATCAGATTTCCAAAATGCAATTTACAAACTTCCGCTGAGACAAAAATCCCCTTGCAGGCCAGCATCTGTGATGGTAGATGACATTTAGGCATTTAGTAGGGGACATCCTGGTCACATAGGGCTCTCTGGCCTCCTCCTCACACACATCTTTCTTCTGTGCCCCTCACAGCTGTGGCCCTGGCTGCTTCACTGAAAGTTGAATTGAGTGTCCCTGAAAAATATAGCGTAGCATCCTTTCCCTGCCTCGAGACACTAAACCAATAAATTATAAATCAGCCAGCAGCCCCGTGACATGAGGATGTAATGAGAAATGCAAAATAAGAAAAGACATAGGGAGGAGGACACGCTCCTCCCTCTCCCCGTGCTCAGCTTCCTTTGGGTTCTGAGATAACAATAGCGCTCGTGTACACACACACACACACACACACACACACACACACACACACACACACACACACACATTGCCACTCACTATCGACCTCAGAGACTGCCATTATCAAAAACCTGGGGACAAACCCTGCACAAAATAATTACTCGGTTTCTGGGACTTTTACAACTGCTGGGCCAAAGGACCAAATGGTTGTCCTGAGCCAATTGCCTTTGCTGAATGGTTAGCTCAGCTCCACCCTCTTCTACCCCACCTTGACCAGTGGCTTCTGCTGAGGCAGCCCCAAGAGTCTTCCCACACATCTTCTGAAGCACTCCGTGGAAAGGGGCAACTCTCCCTCTCTCTGTTCGGGTGCAGAACCCAGCTGCTCCCCACTCCCTGCTCTGTTTGTTTATTTATTCATCGCCTTGCTTCCGTTTATTCAGCTGTTCGGTGACGGATGGGGGGTCTGGGAATGAATATTTTCTAGGTCTCTGGGGAGTAAAATGATGCTGCTAGAAATGCAGGAACAGTCTGCCTCCTTGCTCACCAGCCTCTGCCTAGTGGCCAGGTTTTCATTCTCCTCCATCCCGAGGCCTTCTGAGCACTGTCCCCGGCCCCTTCCCTTTCCCCTTCTGAGCACTGTCCCCGGCCCCTTCCCTTTCCCCTTCTGCCCCTCACAGTCAAGAGGCCACAGCCTCCTAATAAAGCTACTTGCCTGCTAGGAGCATGATATCCCCCAAACCCCCAAACCAGAGATTGCTATTAAACTCCATTGAAGGCTAAATCTAGCTCGAACCGATGGGAGGCTATTTAAGGCTGTATTCAGCTCCAGTTAATGAGACTGTCTGAGCCTTTCGCTGCAGAAATGTGAATGTGTTTGATCATGAGATGCTGTCCCAGGCGCTGCTGGGATTTCCTGCATTGTGTAGTAAATGCACAGTACTGTCTTCCTAAAATATGAAAAATGCAGAATTCTGAAGCCCAGTCATTCCCATGATCTGGTTAAGAGACTGTGATCCCACACTGGCTTCTATTTCGTAAGTTAATGTCAAGTGTCAGGGCTGACTTCTTCAAAAGACTGAGATGTTAACAACGAACCTGCTTACAGCATTCCTATCCCCACTTTCCAGATGAAAAGACAGAGGTCCAAAGAATTAAGTAATTGTCCTAGGTATCCAGCTACTAAATGAGAGAGACAGATACTGAACTCACCTGCAGTTGACCCATATCCTTGACTTTTTGCATTTAAACAAACACACACACACACACACACACACACACACACACACACACACACACCACAGTTATGTGTGTGGTATTATGTGTATCAGTCTCTGTTTCTCTCTTTTTGTCTCTCTGTCTCTTTGTCCCTATCTTTCTGTCTCTCTATCTCTGTCTCTCTGTCTCTCTGTCTCTGTGTGTGTGTGTGTCTGTGTGTGTGTGTCTCTCTCTCTCTCTCTCTGTGTGTGTGTGTGTGTGTGTGTGTGTGTGTGTGTATGTTCGGGAGGCTGAAGATGCCACGGGCATCAGGCCCTTCAGAGATGAAGTTAGAAAGTGGCTGTGAACTACCTGATGTGGGTGCTGGCATTTGTACTCAGATCCTCTGCAGTATGTGCCCTTAACAACACTGAGTCACCTCTCCAGACCGAACTTCAGCAGTTTTAATCACTGTTTTGGTGACCTCTGGGGTGTCACTAGCATGTACTTGAACTGGAAATCACTGGAAATGAGGATGGATGGAAGGGGGGGCATTCCAATCTAGACCATGAGGGTGGGGTGGACAGTGAGTGAGTAGAGAAACAGCCAGGCTCCCTCCCTCCATCTTACCCCAGAAGGAAGATTTTGTTCCTATGGGAACTCACTGCTGCTTCACCCTCACAAGAGTCTGTGTGTGGAAGAGGATGAGCATATTTGGGGTTCTCCCCCATTTCAGACCTTTTCTTACTTTTCCTTCCCTATTTATACCCTCCCTTTTAACCCCTGTGCTGTCTTCCTCTTTCTTATAGAAAAATGGTTTTGGGAAATCTCCCTTCTAAGTACTTTTCACTGGTCAAAACCATATTACCAAAGGAAAATAAAATTGGGTGTGTTCTTGAGCCCCTAAACCATTACCAGCAAAGACAAAGACATCACCAAATCTTATTTAAATAGATGACCTTAGTAGTTCTTATTAACTATGCCAACTACCTAACTCTTAATTAATTACCTTCCACTGTGCCTCGTTACTTGAACTGCGTCATAGGCAATATGTATTGTGTTCTTGACACTGAACCCAAGGACAAAACATGCATCAACACATGATGTTCAATTAGTTCAAACTTAGTGACAGAAGAGGAAAGGCAAGTTACTAGAAGTGGAGTCAGGATTTTGTGAGGCTCCTGCCCTCACATCAACACGGTGGGTCTAAATTTTCAGGATCTCTCAAGAATACATTTCCCTACCTGTTGACTTTTGGCTTGTATCTGTGGCTTGTTTTTTCCAGTGGAATGTAGCAGCAATGAGAGGGTGCAACTTCTGAGCCCAGGTCTCAAGAGCCATTGTATTGCCACTCAGAGAGTGACTTTGTCTCTGGCTATCTGCTCTGGATGTCACTAGTCTAAAGAGAATGAGAGGCTGTGTAGACCCCAGATCCACTCTCGAACTGGAAACATAGCTGTCTTTCATGATTCATATGACTTATGATGGGGTTAGTGTGCTAGGCTTATGAGAAGTTGAAAATGTCACGAGCTGAAAATGAATTTATACTTTAGCTACTCTCCATTGCTTCCTGGTATTGTGTGGTGACCGGGAGCTGCCACTTCTTACCATCTTGAGAGCCTAGGAAAGATCAAAAATATCCTTTCTACTGAATATGTGTTGTGTTTGCACCATTGCTATAGAAAAAGATCATGATGTCAGGGATCACAGGTCTAGGGAGATGGTGAAGTGGGCAAGGACAATTTTTGCATAAGCACAAGTCCCCCCTACTCCCCAAATTCAAATCTCCAACACTTATGTAAAGGGTTGGGCATAGCCACAGGCACCGGTAAAGTCAGCTCTGTTAGAGGATTGCTGGAGCTTGCTGACTGCTAGCCTAGATCCAGATTCAGTGAGAGACCCTGCTTCAAGGTAGTAAAGATTGGTGCATGTACCTACAAACAAGCATGCAAATACAACACACACACACACACACACACACACACACACACACACACACACACAGAGAGAGAGAGAGAGAGAGAGAGAGAGAGAGACAGATAGACAGACAGACAGAGACAGACAGAGAGACAGACAGAGAGACAGACAGACAGAGAGGCAAAGAGACAGAGACAGAGAGATAGAGAGAGGTACTACTGAGTTTTGAGGTCTTTTGTTACTCGGCACTATTACAGAATCAACTAACGAATAACACCCAGTAAAGTGGAATTGAACCTGAATGTGCGTCCATCTAGTGCATCTGACAAGTCCTTGTAATAGAGCTGGGTAAAGACTGCTAGTGCTGTTTGAGTCACTTAGCCTGCTGAAGCTTAGCTCCTCTGGAGAGTCAGAGCCAATCTTTTCTTAAGTCAGTGGTTTGGTTTGAGCCCCTCTGAGTAGGTCTGTTTTGGTCTGATTTACTGCCCACTTCCTAATGCCTTCTGAGTCACTGGAATGCTGCACCTCAGTATTTGAACAGCATCTTTCATTTTTCAAATCCCTTTGATATAAATTGTTTACACTACTAGCAAGGCCAAAGCTTGTAAGTCTTTCCGTGTCCATAGCTCTTTGCTGGGAAATTCCTTCTGAAATGTCTTCCAGTCAGTGCCACAGGATGCTGCCACCCTTACATGTGTCGACTGGACCAAAGATGGATGCATACTTGTCCAAGGGCAGTTGGTTCACAGACTAGCCAGTGGCCTATGGGGTGGCCTTCTTCTAAAGCTTCACCAAATATGGACCATCGGTGACAGTTTGCTTTCTGTACAGTGGAGAGGATGTCACCATCAGTCTGTGGTTTATTAGGATCGATATATACAGGGTGAACACAGGCCTTTGTAGTCATTTCTCCTTTCTGCCCTTTAAAGTGGTGGCTATAGCAGCATCAGGCATGTTAGAAAAGCATGCGATCACATCCAGCCTCAACCTACACAATCGAGATCTGCACTTGAACCTGATTTCCCAGGGGAATTCGGCTATACCATAGCTTGAGAGATATTGCTCATTGCTCAAAGACATAGGTCAAGTTCTCTCTCTTGATAACTTTTTAAACGATTCCCTTTATGGATTGAATTGTGTCCTTCCCCAGAAGACACGTTGAAGTCAGAATGTGACCTTATTTGGACATAGGTCACCATCAATGTAATCAGTCGAGATGAGGTCATAGTAGTTTAACTCATACAACCGGTGGCTGGATGGGAGAGAGGACTAGATGTGGCATGGGCATGTACAGGGAAAGAAAGTCATGTGATGCTGGAGGCAGAGCTTTGGGTAATGCCTAGAACAAGTAGAATCTGAGAGCAGCCAGGAAGCATCCTCATTAGAGCCTCTGCAGGCATCATGACCCTGCCTACACTTGGGTTTGGGAAGTCCACTCCTCAGAGTTAGGAGAGAACCAGTTTGATAGTTAGAAGTCACCTAGCTTTATGATTCTTTGTGAGCATAGCCCTGGGAAGCCAACACATCCCCTGTCAAATAGTGGGGAGGGGTGGGGTGCTTGACTTAGGGTCCCCTCTTAAAAGAAGGAAGGTGTTAAAGAAGACTCAGGCTGTGGAATACACTAATGAGGAACTGCAGAGATAAAACGGAAGACAAAAATGGTGGTTTACCAGTAGGTGGTGGCTGCAGGCAGGCAGCTGGGCTTATCCTGCAGACATTCTTTGGGCACTATATGTAGAGACTGCCTCAGAATCATTCCACTTGATGTGTATCTACAACCCCATTCTCTGTTAGTTATACCTGAGGTCATTTATTGTCTCACCATTTAGGGTTGAAACCTGTACATGACTAAATAAGCATCCCTGGTTAGGGTTGTGACCTGCGCAGAAGCAAAGTGAGGTGACTCACTTACTTCAGCCATAAGACCTACAGCTGCCATTTTGCTTTGTTCTCTCTTCCTCCCTCCCTCTCCCTCTCCCTCTCCCTCTCTCTCTCTCCCTCCCTCTCTTTTTGTCTCTCTCTCTTTGTCTCTCTGTCTCCCTCTTTGTCTGTCTCTCTGTCTCTGTCTCTCTCTCTCTCTCTCTCTCTCTGTGTGTGTGTGTGTGTGTGTGTGTGTGTGTGTGTGTGTTGTGCGTTCTAGGAATTGAACTCAGACCTTCAACTTTGTCAGCAAGAGCCTTTACTCACTGAGCTATCTTGTAAGTACCTCACCTTGGTTTTTTGTTTTGTTTTGTTTTGTTTTGTTTTGTTTTGTTTTGAGACAGGGTCTCCCACTGCCCTAGAACTCACTAAGTCGGCTAGACTGGCTGGCTGCGGAGCCAGTCTGACTTTGCTTTCCTGGTGCTGGGCTTACAAACATGAACCCCCATGAATCCTGAAGCCTGAAGTCCGGCCCTAGTGTAGCCAGGCTAGCACTCCTCTGACTGAGCTACCTTCCCAGCCACCTTGCCATTCTTCATAATTTTATCTTTGAAATTGTGTTTCATAAGTGGAAACTAATGGGATATTGAAGTGTACTCTGGGAGGATAAACCCTCCCATATTCCCCAGGACAGGTTCTTGGCCACTTGCCCCACTATTCCCACCCTGTCGCTGCTGCTGATCACCCCTGGCAGGGGCCTGGCAGCAGAAATGGGAAGACTGGGCAGGTGCCAAGTTGTGGGCAGAGCTTGAAGGAGAGGCTGAGCCTGTCCTGAGATGAACATCCTGCCAGAGGGAGTTCAGCTTCAAATAGTAAAGGGAAATCAGCAGGGCAGGCCAAGTGAGAGATCCCCTCGCTGAGAGGGAAAAGACTTTGTCCTGTTTTTTGAGTCATGGGTCTGTACTTTTCATTTTGCACCATGCTCCACAAATTATGTAGCCTGGCTTGTCCTGGATTCTGGAGAATGCTTGCAGATGAAGGCAGGCAGTACACAGGGAGAGTTATTAGTCTGCAGGTGAACTCAAGTGATCCAAGAGGACACAGGGGTAGGGTGTCAGTGGGTGGCTTCAGGGTCTTCCCCTTCTTGAAACAGTTGCTTATACAACCTTACATTGCCTGTGGTTGTTTTACGAGTATTGGTGTCTCCCAGTGTGATGCTGAGTTCTGCCAGCACGTTTGATCAGGATTTGAATTACCTGTGACTTCCCTTGGTACCTGGCCTCATCACCTGCTCTGGATCCGTGAAAGAAACTCAATGCCTACAAGAAAGATCACTGGGACGCCCTGGAGACAATGAGCCCCAGTACACAAATAACTGATAGAATGTTGTTTCTTCCTTTCACTGTGCGCCAAGGCAAGAGCTTCCTAAGGTGTGGATCAGGTGGGCATCTGTCTGACTGCCAGATTGTTAGAGCAATGGTTGGCATTGGGGTGACAAAGCCAGCCAGTTCTCAGCCAGGGGAGGGAAGGGTAAGTTGCACAGTATTTAGGCTGCTGGGGGAGGAGCTCAGTACATCCTCCAGGAGGGACTGCTAGTGTGAGTAGAGGACATGCTAATGCAGTGGGAAGGATGTGTGCTGTCAATGGTGGTGGGGAGAGGCAAATAGAGCGGAAAGGAATGTGAGTGTGGGAAGGGTCTACTGGGAAGATGTGAGCAAGGGCAAGGTGGCTTGACTTGGGGCAGTGAAGAAGCCATTGGTAGTCCTGAGGCCTTTGGTTAGATTCCTGTGCCCTGGTGGAATCAGGGTTGGCTAGACTTAGCCTGGACTTACGTCCTAGCCCTGCCATTGACTGAGGTCCAACTGCTGGTGGAAAAGGATGCAATGCTAATATCTACATTATGGAAGTGTGGCGAATGGGTCATGCTTGGCCCTTCTTTCACTCTGAGTGGGTGCTTCACATAGTCGCTGACATTAGACCCTCTGCTCAGCAGGAGGAGCACAAAGCCACCAGGCCAAGAAAGTGGAGATTGGGTCCATGACCCAATTCTCTCAGCTCTGTCCTTGATGTCATCTTTTTCTTTTCCTAGGCTCCTACCTGTCATGTTTCTCAGCAGATAGGTGTCACGGGCAAATGGCCAGCAGGAGGCACTGGAGGGTGAATGGAGACAAAAGGCTTGGCTTGCCAGAGGCCACTGTTGCCTGTACCGGCTTTGTCCCCAGCTGGTCCTGCTTGGGCAGAGTCCCTTCCTTTAGTCAGCCTTCAGTGTAGTGACTACACAAGTAGGAAGGCCAAGGTGAATTAGATTGACTGAGCAAAGCATTTACTAGCTATGTGACATTGGGAAAGTTAATCACTTTCTCTTTGTTTATGTTTCCTTGGCTTTAAAGGTAAGAATCATCCTATCTTAGCGAAATGGTGTAGAGCCTCTATTACTTAACAGGGATGGTTTAGAGCAATGGGTTCCATTGGATGAGAGGTTTGTTTACTGCATGGCTTCACAGCTAGGCTGCTGAGAGCCTAACCAAGGATAGCCTTAGAGGTGGCCCTGAGGAAAGAATTCTGCTTATTTTCTTTTGCCTGGAGACCTGGGATAAAGGTCCTGTATTTCACTGGGCAGAAGGCAAATGTAATAGGAAGTCTCAGAGTGAGTCGATGCTTCCTACCACAAAGTAGCCAGGGCCCCAGCTAATGCTGAATAAGCTTGAGTGGGACCAAGCCTTTGTTCAGATTCTGAGCTATTGCTGGAGAGAGTTCAGATAGGCCAGGTCTTTTTGTGCATTATATGAAGGACTTTGTACATTATCCTCAAAGCCATAAGGGAGCATTGAAGTGATGGCCCTAAAATGGTGTTTATCAGGCTTCATTCATTCACTTATTCACCAAGGACTCAGTGAACTACAGTTTCATGCCTGGCACAGTTCTAGACCTAGAATGGTAAACAAGTATGCACTATTGGCCTTAAAAGAGCTGACAGGCAGGGTGTTTGGGGACAGGCAGGGTTAGGAAGCCATTGAGACACAGGAAGCCATAGCCCTCAGAGCTGAGCTTCATTTCTGCATCAGGAATTGGTGGACAAGTACCAGCCCTCTGGATTCTTTGCACCTTTTCAAGTTGCCAGAGGTATAAAGCCTATACTTGTCATTCCAGAGACTGGCCTTACATGTAGCTTTCTCCATACGGCACGCTGGCTTTCACCTCCACTCACTCTGAACAGCTGCCTGGCTTTTTCTCTCATTCACAGCCCCAACCCCAAGTGTTCCTAGTAGCCAGCAACGTACTCAAAGCACTGTCACAAAATGGTCACCAGAGGCCATTGGAGGTGGAAATCTAAAAGCTCTCTTACAGAAGAAATGCCAGTGTTTGGGTGGGTTCTCCAGGATGCAGATGCTGAGATGGAGTTACTGGTTGGGAGAGATGATTTAGTCCCTCAGTGGTCCCCAGGAAGGACTGAATGACATGGGTATAGCATAATAACCCAAAGGTAGCTCCTGAGTGGTGAGGAAGGAATGGGATTGCGTAGGGTGATTTCAGGTTCAATGCGAATATAAAAAGTTGCCTCTGGCTCAGCAGGAGCTGGGAGCAAAGGGTGAGCATCAGAAGAGCCCCTCGTTGTGGAGAAATGGCCAGCCCTGAGTACTATGGCCCTGTTCAGCCATTGGTGGGGGACCACCCTGAGAGAAATGGGACCTCAGCTTGAAAGCCAAATCCTATCCTGTTGAAGCCAGCAGCTGCAGGCTGTCAGGCAGCCGCACGTGGAGCAGCTGGCACAAAGTGCTTTCCTGAAAGGGCTCTGACTGATGCCTCTCCCAATCTGTCACAGAAGCCAAAAGGTGCTCCTGGCACCCTGTGCATAATTAAGGCAAGGTGTCTCTACCTTCAAGGCTCTCTGCCTTGCCACTTGTAAGTGTTCGCAGTCCTCCTGGAAGGGAAATCCAGTCGAGAAAACCCCAGATCCTAGTTTCTAAGAGGCTGAGCTTCTGTGTAGGAGGTTGTTCAGTTTGCCTGGTACCCTGGGAATTTCCCCAAACAGACCAATGAGAGTGATCCTTTACCAGCGACGAAGAAAACCGTTTCTGTTTTCCTTTTTCCTAATTTGGCGGAGAAGATGCAAATGGATATGGATCCCATCAAAATGCTCGCACCAATGATAGATAGCCCCTATTTTGTTTCACTCCCTTTTGGGTTGTTAGCATGGCAGCAATTAAACTTGACAAAATAGTGATTAAAAAACAATGAGAGGCAAATGTACCAGCGCACCAGCGCGCATCTAGACCATTCCGAAAATGATCTCTTAAGTGTTAGAAATCTGCTTTATTTTCCTACCGCAGGAATGAGTTTTCAAAAAACAGCACTTAGGAAGGGCAATTTGCCACAAGCATTCCACGGCCCCAACAAACAGTATTTCTTTCTAATGGACTCTCCCCCTCCAAATTTTAGCTATAGTTCCCAAATCAGATTCATTATACAGAAGAAGGAACAAACGCCACGAAATGCCCAGAAACAGAGCCTTTTCCTGCCGTTTTTAATAATGCAAAAAGTAAATGAAACTTCTCAATGGAATGAAGCTTGCCGGCTTTCCAGGGCACCAGCTGTTGAGCTGCCTTGGTCCGGGAGGTCACTGTCTAGCTGGTATCAACCCCCAAAGTCAACTGTTGCTGCTTTCTGAGCAGGTCATTATAACACCTGGCTGTTCCTTCTATGACTGAAGTGTGTGACTCACACGGGACCTTTTAGAGAGAGGAATTAACAGCACAGGGCATTTTGCACTGTGGGCGTTTTGTTTGTTTGTTTTTGAAATCTTGATGCATATCTGACTTGAGTGCAGCAGCCTCGGTCATGTCTTTCTGTTTCTGATGTGCAAGCAGCTTTCTAAGTCTAATTATAGATGTAGTCTGAGCATCCGTGATCAATAGTTCTGAGTGTCCTCCCGCCTTAAGAGCTGTTTAGTTCTCGCTGATGGCCTGGCATTTCAACCTCGTGCGCCGCCGAGCAGGGTTTTCATTCTCTCGAGCCCCATCAGCAAAGCCCAAGGCGCCCTTTGAACTTTGCAGAGCTTGGATCAAGCCCCACCTCAGGAGGCCACATCTGTAAAGAGGCTGCAACAAGCCTCAAAATGTCCAGAAGATCTATAGCGGGAGACTAGGATTCAGAGTCAGGCGACAGGCAGAACCTGGACTGGCGTCAAAGAACATCTCCCTAGAGGCACCCTCTCCGAGAAGGGGCTCAGGAGATGGCTGACAGCAGAAATCAGCCTTGAGAGCAAGTCTGTGAGCTCTTTCTCAATCCTCTCGGGTAGAGTTGGAAGGCGCTCACTTTGGAGCCCCAGAAAGCCTCTGTTTAAGGCTTCTGTTTAATGAGAGATGCACAGCACAGGGGTGGCAGAGCAATGAAGAGACAGGGCACAATTTGACCTCCAGGGCACAGGAAACCTTGAAGCCAAGAGGTACTTAATCATAGGGTTTTAGTGGATAAGAATGAGTGGTTGCCCCTGGTGGCTCAGTGTCTCCCTGAGCACGACCCCACCTGGGCCCTCTGGGTGGGCTCTTAGTCCTCTGCCAGGCTGGTGAGCACTATGGGAAAGCTAAACTGGGCACGTTGAGTACCCAGAGAAGAAACAAGGGGACACTAGAGGTTAATAACTGCTCCAAGCAAGGTGCTATCTCAGATGCTCTGTTGCCAGGAATTCAGTGTTGGGAGAAGCCCTCATCTCCCTTCCGCAGACATGGCAGGGTGGGGTAGGGGCAGAATACCCAGGGAGCACTTGAACAGCTTCCATGGCCACAGATCTGGCCCGCCTGTTTCCATGGAAACAGGCGCCAAGCTAGGAGCCTGCTGCTGGGAGCCAGGTCCCTGGCGGCTGTCAGGCTCAGCTGCTGGCTGCCCGCTGGGACCTGGAAGTGCCCCTTTTCCAAAACCTATTCCTTGCTGGCTCTGAGTCAGAGGGGTCTCCTGGCATTCACTGTGCTTGGAGTCTGGATGGATGACGAGAGGGAGAAGAGAGGAAGGAATAAAAATATTTATGCTTAACAAACACTTTGATGTTTGAAGACTGTGTGTGCAAATGAGAACTGGGAACATCTTTGGTGAGGGGTTGTTTCTAAGCAAATCTTTGCAAGCACACATGTGCTCATAAAGTACCCCACAACCCCCAAAAGCTCCCTTTCTGTCAGGATGAGTTTACCTTATTATTAGCACAGCAGAATGTGTTGGTCAGTCTTGGGGCAAGTGTGGCTAGTAGTGGGTGACTATCTAGGAACCACCTCTGAATGCCTTGAGGATACCGGGCTGGCTGAATAGAGGTAGCTGCACATGTTGGGCAAACATTCTGCTGTAGCTGTTGTGTGACTAGGGCCTGAGCAGACCCACATACTTTATGAGACAACCCTTAAGCTTGGTGTTTTACTGTTTGTGTGAGCAGAAAGCCTCTCTAGAAAAAAAAAAGGCTCAAACTCTTGACCAGGTTGACTTGTAGCTTTAGGTTCCTGAACATTGGAAGGAATGTGTGCTAACAACTTATATGGAGCTCAGAGACAGGCAATGGTGATGAGGAATGTGGGCTTTGAAGCCAGATAGCACTGGTTGGGAAGCCTTGGGAAAATGACGTGACTTATATTCAATTTCTTAAGTTAGAGGCAGAATTCTTCATGATGTTCCAGTATAGACCAAAATATAGAGATACAAAATTTACACAGTGTTTTTAATATAGATACCAGCCAGTAATGTTGGTGATGACGGAGCCTGTACAACATGCAGGAAGCCGTGTTAAGTCTGTGCAAGATACACAGTTACTCAGGGATATTATTTGCCCTAGGGACTTTACAGTCACGTCAAGAAGTCAAGAAACATTGATAGTTGAAAATATAGGCACAAGATAAAGAGGGGAGAGGTTAACGGGGTTCTTCCTGCCCTCCCTCATCCAGTTCTCTGGAAATGAAAATAAGATAGGTATGTATTACTCAGGGAAGGCAAGCTGCTATAACAAATAGTCCTCAAATATCAGTGGCTATAGAGTTGGCATATTGGTTTTTTTTATGAAGCGATTCACAAGTGTGTTATCCTTCCATCTTCTAGAACCTAGGAACCCTTTGCGGTCCTTTTGTTTTCTGAGCCAAAGTTTCACTTTGTTGTTTTGGCCAGCCTAGGATCAGCTATGTAAAGCAGACTGGCCCCGTAGAAAGCTTTGAAGATCAGATCTCAGTTTGACCATGTTATATTGTCCAGAATTCAGTGACTTGGACCACCTGATTCTAATGCTGCTGGGAAATGTCTTCCTGTGAGCATAGAGGGGAAGCGAAGTAGAGATCAGAGAGTACAGGGTCATCTCTGCCACAGTTGGAACTGGCTTTGAGAATTCAACAATACAATTTTCAGGGGGCAGGAATGGTTGTTCTTGTTGCTTATTACCATCTTATAAACCACACAAAATCAGTAGCTGAAAAAAACCTTCACTTTTCATATATATATATATATATATATATATACATATATATATATATAATTTGGGCAGAGCTCCATGGGGGTAGATTTTTGTTTCCCTCAGACTCAGCAGGATTGGCTCAAAAGCTGAAGACTGAATTATCTGGAGGCCAGTTTGCTCACATTTTTTGATGATTGATTCTGGCTACTGGTTATATATCTCAGTCTGGAAAAACTGAGACTCCTTTGGGATATTTTTACTTTTGTCTGTTTTAATTTAAATTTTATTTTTAATTACTAAGTGGAAACTGGGCATATTTATGATATCCAATATACTGCCAATATATGTACATGTTACTGTCTTCATCTGTCTGGTGTTACTGTAATAGAATGCCTGAGACTGGGCTTTTTATAAAGGACAGGGATTTATTTCTTTTAGTTCTGGAGACTGGGAAGCTGAAGGTTGAAGAATTTCAATCTGGCAAAGATCTCCTTGCTGTGTTACTTTGTGATGAAGAGCAAAAGCACAAAACACACACTCTCTCTCTCTCTCTCTCTCTCTCTCTCTCTCTCTCTCTCTGTGTGTGTGTGTGTGTGTGTGTGTGTGTGTGTGTGTGTGTGTGTGTGTGTGTAACTTGCTCTTATGGTAATAAGCCCATTCTATAAATAACATTAATTCAGTCTTGACATCTGATTTCTCAATACCATTTGATTGGTGATTACGTTTTGAATAGGTGAACTTTGTGCGACATAGTCCAGCCATAGCAGTTGAAGATTGATTAAGTCTAGGCATTTAAAATGTATATATTACCTCACATATTTATCACTTATTTTTGAGGTGTGAACAATTAAGAGCTACTTTCCTGGAGAATTTCAAATGTATGGCACATTGTTGTTAGCTATAGTCACCACAACGTCCAACAGATTTCTTGAACTTACTGTCGAACTGAAGTTTTGTGTTTTTTGATCTACATGCTCCCACCCCTACCTGTATTTTTGTCATGGTCTTTCCTTATGGTGTGCAAAGCATGGGTACCTCATTGGGTAGCAATCCTTCTACATGCAGCCTTGGGACTCCCGATGCAAATGTGAAAATAGCCCAAGTTTCATGGTCTTTTCTAGCTCATTCTTAGATGTCAATCTCACAAACTGAACCAAAAGTTAGGGAAGTTTGTGCAAGTGTTTGGTTTTCATGTCCCTGGAGGGTAAAAAGAAAGTCACATAAAACTTTATTAGGTTGGCTTGGAGGCCCCACTTGCCAAAGTCGAGGATCTCTGGAAGATAGCCTTCTTTCTCCGTGAGCCTTATGGTGTGTCCCTGGGGTGTGTGTGTGTGTGTGTGTGTGTGTGTGCGCGCGCGCGTGTAGTGTAGGTCAGAGGTCAATGTCAAGTGTCTCTTTCAATCATTTTTCTGCCTTCTTTTTTGAGACAATGTCTCTTACTGACCTGGCTAGATTGGCTGACCAGCCTAGCCCTCTGGGTCTGCCTGTCTCTTCCTGATTCCTCAGCACTACGGTTACTAGTCCATCTTGACTTTTATGTGGATGCTGGGAATCCAAACTCAGGTCTTCATGCTTCCAAATCATGCATTTTGTTCACTGAGCCATCTATCAAGCCCACTTTTTGGGGCTTTTAAAGAATGGAAACTAGAGGGAAGAGACATGGAGATGACTAGTGGGTGGTGTATGATCTCTCTCAAGATGTATGGGGACTCGCAAGATCTTCATTGAAGATCCTGGGGCCATGGACTCTGGAGTCCAGACTCTAGGAAACAAGCAGTATTCCAAGGAAAAATTCTAATGTTTCAGGGCTTCTGTGGAAGCTTGAGACTTGTCACTTGTCAAACCCAATGCCATTGTGTCAGTCTCAAACTCTCCCTCTCTTCCACATCCTTTCCTAGTTCCTTCTAACTGGACTCTCACATGTTCTCCACCCAGTACCTGTGAAAATGCAGCTTCTTGATGGAGATGCCTGCCTTTGGCCAGTTAAAAATGCTCTCTGAAGAGGGGGCAGTCTGCACTGAAGGAACTCTGAAGCATGGTTCATTCAGATTTGACATATCAATTTGAGGTTAATTTCTTTCCATCCTGCTACCCTTCATCTATTCTAAAAAGTTTATCCTGAGTCTTCCAGAGTTCAGTTGACGTACTCTAGAGACTCAGGGGAGGAGGAATTTTAGGTGTGGAAAGAAGTGATGTGTCCAAGACTGGCTGTTCCTGAAGAGGGGCTGTGCATTGGATTGATGGGTAAGTGTGCTATTTGAGAGGAGACTCCTGCAACACAGTGGTGAATTAGAGAACTAGGAGAAAGGTGAGGAAGAAGTCAGGACAAGGTCTGCTAAGGGCAGCTGGGGGGTTAGGGGCAACTAGAAGGGGGTGAGAAACACCCTCAGAGTTTGCACACTCCAGAGGAAGGAAGACAGAGTGTTCATCCACGTACTCCATACATCCAGGTGAAGAGTGGCTGTAGGAAATGTTAGTTACCTGGGTTCTCACTCTGTACCAGAGCAGAGCAGAGCAGAGCAGAGCAGAGCAGAGCAGACAGGAGGTGTGTATTGCAGAAACAAGGCCAAAGAAGGCTAGAGAGAGGGATTCGTGAGTGGAGTGCTTGTTGCACAAGTATGGGGATCTGAGTTCAGATCCTTGACACCCCATGGGACAAGCCAGGCATGCTAGTTCATGCCAGTAACCTCAGTGGTATACACCTCTTACCCTAACACCGAGTTTGTGGAAGACAGGAGACTCTCTGGGGCTTTCTGGCTAGCCAGTCTAGCCAATTAGTGAGCTCGAGCCAGTATGAGAGACAGAGCCTGGGTCAATAAATAAGATGGAGAGCAATAGCGCACGCGCGTGCGCGCGCGCGCGCGCACACACACACACACACACACACACACACACACACACACACACACACACAGTGGACAGAGGTAAAGAGTTAGGAACAGAACTGTTTCTTAGCTTTGTGCTATGTGGAACATACCAGATGTCTACCAAGTAAGCAGAATGGAATAATGAGTCCCCCCAGGTCCATCCTTGTCATCAACATCAAACATCAGTCAACACTGATCCACACTCTTCCCTTTAGTTTCATTCATACCTCTAAAGCAATTTTTAGAGGAAAGCAAGGTTAAAAAGAGGAGGGTGGGGCTACAGGTCAGAGAGACACTAAAACCATGTTGACAGGAAGCCAGAAAGAATGCCAGCAGAGCTCCTTGATTTCTGTCACATGTGCGATCTAGAAATGAAGTTCTCATGGCAGTGTGGGATGGATGCAGCCTTGGAGAGCCTTGACTCTCAGGCTGAGTGTGTGGGGAGGCATTCTCTGCCAGTTGCTGTGGAGATGAGTAACTTGTAGCCTGAGGTCTCCTGAAGCAAACCTAAGAGATGGACTCAGGCTCCAGAGTTTCCTTGGACACTGGCAATAGGAGCTGGCAGGGGGACAGGGAAGTGAGACAGAGAAGAGAGGGCAAATGCAAAGGGCGTTCCAGAGCCAGCTGCTACAGTGAGTGGGCCACGGGAACTCAATCCTACAGAAAGTTCTGGAAGACAATGTCTAGTGTGCAGTTCAGTCATCGCAAGTAAGTAACAAGGAGCTAGGGGACACTGATACCCTCTCTCATCCTTTTGGGGGCTGTTTTCTGAGGGCACCATTTCCTTGACACTTCCGAATTCTGGTTCCAAAAAAAGCAGCCCTTCAGGAGTAGAGATGTGAATACTGACAACTGAAACTCTGCCAGAGCAGAACAAACTGGAAAGGTGTGGAGGAATATGGATGGGCATCTAAAAACCTATCCCATACCAGTCTCAGCTGGAGTTCATTAGGAAGCAGGATGCCCAATGCATGAGGTGACTCTCAGGACATAGAGGCACCACAAACCGGGAGTTGAGGGAACTAAGAGATAGGATAAAAGGGAAAAGAGTCGACAGATGGGGGAGTGAGAGATTGGGGAGGAATGATCAACAGGATTTGGCAACAGACCTCACATGTACACACGTAGGAGGCAAATTACCAGAGATAGATTATAAACAATGCTCAGCCACAGTAGCTACATTTTTAAACTTCTGGGAAAGCAATCGAATTTATCAACAGTCCTGCTGGGCCCTTCTCCCATTCCAGCAGCTCAGCCAGACACGCCAAGGCGCAGAGGTAGACGATTACATGACCGGGAGACTGGCATCTTCTCAGGTGTGGCCAAGGGCCTGGCTCATTCCAGACTGTTCCAAGCTGTGCCGTAGCTGCGGGGTGGGGGGAGTAGGGGGTGGCAGCCCTGGGTAATACATTAGTGAGGAGATTCAAGAGCTAGTCTTCACTCCTCCACAGTGTGGCCCAGGGCAGCTCACTACCCTCAGTTTCCTTGGCTATACTGTGGAAACGACTGTATCCCTACCATGCACTAGTGTCCCCTCAAGGATGCAGCCTATTTAACAAATGGATTCCTCTTCCACATCCTTACTCTGAGACTTCTGAGGCCTTTGTGGGCCATGTGCTCTATCTCAGCCACGTCACATGTGCCATGTGCTTTCACTTTTCTGACCTGTCACCAATGGCTCTGCTTAGCCTCAGTCCCCTGCTCACACCCAGCCACGTTGTCCATGTATTGGAGTCCAGATTGGAGTGCTTTCCTGCCTGGAAGGCACACTCCTTATGTGGAACAGACCTGAAAGATCTGGTGTGGCAAACCAAATAATAGTTCCCAAGAGCATCCATGTCCTGGTCTTTAGACCTATGCTTTTGGTACTTGACGACAGAAGGGACTTGCAGATATGACTAAATAAGGCTCTTGAGATGGGGAGCTTACATCAGATTATCCATGTGGGGCTTTATTTAAAAGGCACTTTCAAAGAGGATCTTATGTAGTTCAGGCTGTTCTTGAACTCACTAGTAACCAAGGATGACTTTGAATTTTGGATCCCTCCTGCCTGCTCCTCCTAAGTGCTCTGATTACAGGCATGTGCCAGCATGTCTGATTTTATGAAGTTCTGGGTCTCAAACCCAGGGCTTCATGCATGTCACATAGGCACTCTACTCACAGCTACTTCCTCAGCTAAGGGTGGGCCTTTATAAGAGAGAGGCAGAGTGACAAGGGAAGCAGAAAAGGACCTGTGACAATACTACATAGATCAGACTACTACGTGGGACCCATTGTGGATTGGATGTTTCATCTGCCCAAAGGTTACCATGGTAAAAGTTTGGTCCCCAGTTAAGCACTATTGGAATGTGAAACAAAACCTTCAAGAGGTGAGAACTAGTAGGAAATCCTTAGGGGTTACATGGCTCTGTTTTGTCTTTTTTCCCTTTTTCCTCTCTTCCATTCTCCTTCTGCTTCCTGGTCATGAGGTGAACAATTTATTCTGCCACATAGTCCTCGACATTACCATCTGGGACACCCACCGGAGGCTCAAAGCAATGGGTCATCTGATCTTGGATAGGAACATCTTAAATTGCAAGCCAAGATAAATCTTTTCTCTTTATAAGTGAATCATCTCGGATATTTTGTCATAGTGATCAAAAGCTGACTAACACATGGGCCAAAAGCCAAAGTATATGCTTGACCTCTGGAAGCTGCAAAAGGCAGAGAAACGGCTTCTCCTCTGGAGTCTCCAGAAGGAACACAGCCCTGGTGATCCATTTTGCTCTGCTGACATCTAGGAACTAATGTGTTTGTGTCACTTTAAGGCTCAAAGTCCAGGAGAACATATTACGACAGCAAGAAAGATTCAATACTGTTTCAAGAGCAGCTTTCAGCCGAAGCCTGTTGGGTACTGGTGGGTAATTATCTGCACCCTATAGGCAGAGTAACTCAGGCTCTAGTCCGTACCCTTTCTCAGCTTCTTTATGGGTTTACATTCTTGTCATTGTTGCTATAAGGGGCTTAATAATGTGCCCCTTTAGCCCTTTCTTACCTTGTATCACTTTTATTTTTATTTGTGGTATGTGTATGTATGCACATGCGCATGTGTGCATGTGACGTGGGTAGATGCACATGTATGAGTGTGAACGACACAGGTTGATGTCAGGTGTCTTCCTCAACCACTCTACTTTTCCTGCTTTTTTTCCCCTTTGAGAAGTGGTCTCTCACTAGATCTGGAGATAATTGATTTCACTAGACTGTGGCTGATGAGCTCTGACAATCCTACTGTCTCTGCTTCTCTAGCACTGGGGTTATTAAGTGCCTGGCTTTTCCTGTGGGTGCTGCGGGTATGAACTCAGGTCTTCAGGCTCGCATGCCAAGCACTTTACTGACTGAGCCATCCCCATCCCTTGAGTCATTTAAATACTTCCCTGTTGAACACTTAAGAGTCCTTTCCCAAGGAAATCACTTGCACTCTGATCCTTAATTCAGGATATGAATCTGGGAGAATCCATCCCAAAATAGTCCACAGAGGGCACGTCCTGTGGCCTAGGCCTGGGTCAGTTGCTTCTTATCTTGTCAAGTTTGTGAAACGTGTTGTATTTCTGTTTTTCATGGGAGGAAGCTAAGAATCTGGGCTGAAGTCTACAGCTGCCAAGTTGAACAGCCCAGATGTGAAACCAGGTAATGCCAGAATCTCAAGCTGTTCCCTCTCTGCTGAGGGAATTTGCAAAACACCTGATGCTCACGAGAGCTCATTTCAGGGGCCCCTGGTTTCTGTCTCAATTTCTTTGCTTTTCGATGCTCACCAAGGACCAGAGTCTCCCTTAGTCTCATTGTCATAACCAACAATCACAGTGTATTTATCTGCTGGAGCTGCTGTAACAAAAAGTACCGCAGTTTGGCTATAAATGTATTTCACAGTTCTGGAGGCCAGAAGTACAAAATCAGGAGTTTGGTAGGGTTGGTTCAGTTTTGGCTATGAGAATCTGTTGTAGGACTTTCTCATTGGCTTGTAGATAGATCATTGTATTTTCTTATCATCTTTCCTTCATGTACGTACCTGAGTACCAATTTTCCCATTGTAAAAGAGCAATAGCTACACACTGGATAAGGACCTACTTTGTCATCACTTGATCATTGTCTTAGTGTTCTATTGCTATGCTGAAGCACCATGACCAAAAACAACTTGGTGAGGTAAGGGTTTATTTTTCTCATAGTTCTGTATAACAGTCCGTCATCAAAAGCAGCGAGGGCAGGAACTCACACAGGGCAGGAATCTGGAGGCAGGAGTTGATGCAGAGACCATGGAAGGGTGCTCCTTACTGGTTTGCTCAACCTTCTTTCTTATAGAGCACAAGTTCAGCAGATGAGAGATGACTCCACCTACAGTGGGCTGTGTCTTCCCCCATGGATCACTAAGTTATAAAGTGCCCTACAGTCAAATCTTATAGAGGCGTTTTTTCAATTGAGGTTCCATACTTTCAGATGATTCTAGCTCGTGTTAAGTTGATAAAAAAACTAGCCAGAAGAGTCATCAACAATACTGTTTCCACATGTTCTCACATCCTGAGGTTCTGGGAGTCGGCACTAACAGAGGATTGGAGAAGGGTACAATGTACCCAAACAGCCTTTTAGAATATCCTTTTGAAATGCCAGGCCCTTTATAGAATCTTGATTTTATTTCTTGGGGGGTCTATAATTGTTAATTACTTAAAAAGTTTCTTTAGTTTATGTTTAGTTTATGTATATGAGTGTCTTCTCTACATGCACCACACACATACCTGTTGTCCCCAGAGATCAGAAGAGGGTGCTGGATCCCCTAGAATTAGAGTTACAGACGGTTGTGAGCTGCCATGTGGATGCTGAGAACTGAATATGGACTCTCTGAAAGGGCAGTAAGTGCTTTCAACCACTGAACTATTGATCTAGCCCCCAACTATCCTTTTTGATAAAACAAAGGAAAGAGTCAGATTATACAGCCTAGGTTGGCCTTTAACTCCCTGTATAACTCAGGATGTCCTCAAGTTTGTACCAATCCTGTCTCAGCCTCTGCATGGTAGAATTAAAGGCATGAGTAGCCACACCAAGGTTCACCTTTAGATTTTGTGGAGTTAAAATGCTGAGTCTATTCACCTGATGGGTGATAAGGCCATGATATGGTCATGAACTGGTTGGCTTCCTGAGCAGGAGAAAGAGGTCAGATTGTCAGCCTCAGGCTGTGTCCCCCTAGGGTCTGAAGTAAAAGACCAATTCATTGAGATCTGCCTAAGGCCAGGCAACTGTCTTTCCTGTTTATTATTAATGGCCCAGAGCTGGCACAGTGGCCAGCACCTAATAGAACTCCAATGAGTCTGTTGGTTCCTTTAAAGGACACTAGACTTCTGGCCATTTGGTACAGTCACGTGTACCTTGGGTATGTGAGCTTGACCATGAAGTTGGAGTCAGGAGAAACCACACATGAGAAAAGAACATTGGGGGTTGGGGCAGGATTGAAGAAGCTGAGGAAAAGAATCTATGTGTAGTCATAGTCACCAAGCACACATGTCAAAGGCTGGAACATATCACTGAAGTTGGTAGGGCAGCTAACCGGTTTAGGTCTTCCTGGCAATGTGAAAAACAGAGGTTGATGTAGAGAAAGAAGGCCCCTGCACAAGAGGGAGAGGGGAAAGCCCAGCCAAAGGGGAACACCCGTGGCAGTCACTCTCTGATTAGTTTCCTGGGCTGCTAGATCAAATTACCACAAACTGAGTGGTTGAGAACAATGGAAATTGATCATCTCCCAGGTCTGGAGGCCAGCAATCTGAGATCAAGGTGAAGGTAGGGTTGCTCCCTCCTGAAAGACTTGAGAGAGTCTCTTTTCTAAACCTCTTTCCTGGCTTCTGGGGGCCATTGGAAAACTGTCACCTTGTTTCTGGCCTTATTTCACTCTTTTCTTTTTCTGAAGACAAACACTTGAATTTAGAATTTGCCTTAATCCTGGATAATCTTACCTTAGACCCTTACATGTGCAAAGACCCCTTTTCCAAGTAAGTCTACAATCATATCTTCTAGGTGAACATAGCTTTTGAGTCGGGGAGAGGGTCATTATTCCACCCAGTATAGTTTTAGGCTGTCCCCAGGCCAGGATTCCTTCAACTTGGACTGAGGCCTATGGAGAGGTCCCAAGAGAGTTCATTGTGCCACAGAGGGCACCAGTGGGCCTCTCTGGTGCCCTGTCAAAAATGGGTCTTAGGGGAGGACATGTTGCAGAGTCCAGGAGGGATGGAAGTGGGAAGCCAGCAGTACCACGAGAACTGAGCCTCCAAGCTAGGGCCCCAAACTGTGTGCTTTTCGTGGGGTCACCAAAGGCAATAGCTCATAAGTTCCAACAGATGAGCAAACTGCAGAAACTTTTCCCAAAGGAAATATCAAAAAAGTAGTCAAAGGGGTCTGAATCCAGAGAAGCATGTAAAGGATTGAAGAGAAGAGACACTGCAGTTTTCTCTAAGCAGGCTTCTTTGGTGAGAACCAATTTCTTGCTGATGTTCGAGGGCCCACTTATAAAAGTGTGTTAATGTGGGTGTGGATGTGTGGTGGTGGGGACATGATGTTTCCTGGGGGTATATGACAAATTAGATCAGAACTCCATTTGGGAGGTTTAGTGGGATTTGGTTCAGGAAGTTATCTGGGCATTCACACACATGTGCAAACACACACACACACACACACACACATACACACAGACATGCAGACACATGGACAGACACACACAGATACACACGCAGATACACACAGACATGCAGACACATGGACAGACAGACACACAGACACACACAGATACACACACAGATACACATAGACATGCAGACACATGGACAGACACACAGGCACACAGAGACACACAAACAGATACACACAGACAGGCAGACACATGGGCAGACAGACAGGGATACTCACACAAACAGGCAAACATGGAGAGAAAGAGAGAGGGACAGGGAGAGGGAGAGG
This sequence comes from Rattus norvegicus, assembly GCF_021556685.1. Lineage (NCBI taxonomy): Eukaryota > Metazoa > Chordata > Mammalia > Rodentia > Muridae > Rattus > Rattus norvegicus. The sequence continues at coordinate 17,745,653 of NC_141554.1, forward strand.
GAGAGAGAGAGAGAGAGAGAGAGAGAGAGAGAGAGAGAGAGAGAGAGAGAGAGAGAGAGAGATTGAGCTATGAAGTAAATGCCTGCCCTCCTATATGTTAACAGGACAATGGTGGATATTTGGATCTCCTCCCAGGGAGGTGACTCACATTGAATCCTTGTCCCAGGATCTGTAGGAACTAGTAAAGAGACTTCTTTGAAATGCCCCTGGCAGGCTTTGGCTTTGTAGTTCGATGATAGTGCATCTGATTACAAATGTCTATCCAAGTAGGCCACACTAAAATCTAAGAAGGAGCAGCCTGGACTGTCATGGGAAGTTGAGGTTGGAGATCCCAAAGAGCCCACGGAAGCCCCTCTGAAAGAGACAAGGTCTTCAAGTCCTGGGAAGGACCAAGATGCCATCTAATGGGGGAGTTGCTGTACCCTTCTCCCTCTTCTACATCCCATTTGTGGACACCAGGAAAGTAGAACAAAGTGACAGATTTTACCCTGATCCCACCCCAAGTCGTCAAAGCTGGTAATCACTCACAGCTATGCTGATGGTGCCAGTGGATTACAGATATGATGCCAAATGTTGGGTTATGTGCCTGAATTTGGTAAACTAGTTACAAATGCTCTCCCCTCCCCCTCCCTCCCTCCCTCCCTCCCTCCGTGTGTGTGTGTGTGTGTGTGTGTGTGTGTGTGTGTGTGTGTAGCTGTGTCCTTATAGAATCACAGTTAGAGGTATCATGGGGCCTGGGAGCAAAGGGGCTCTTCCTGTTCTGAAATCATTGCAAGGTACATGGAGAATGTATGAGTCTCCTGAAACTGTTATAACTAATGATACAAAACTGGCTTCTTGTCCAGTTCTGGAAAGCAGAATTTGGGTATGAAGGTGTTGGGGACATCCTGCAGAGATGCTACAGGAAACCCGTTCTGGGCCTTTGTTCTAGGTTCTCGGTGTCAGCAGTCCTGGTGCCTCATCTCCAACTTGTGTTCACACAACCTTCCTCTGCATGACTGTGTCTACATTTCGGTCTTCACCTAAAGAATCTAGTCATTAACTAGATTTGAGTTCACTCTAAGTCCTTCTGAACTCATCTTATTTTGATTACATCTGCAAAGAGCCTATCAATGTATCTTTTGAAGGGTCATACTTCAACTCAGAGAGTCAAATTAAAGTTTCTTTTGCCGGTAGCTCATAAGAACTTTTGTAGACTGTCATTCCATGACCTTCCATTCCACAGTCCGTACAAAACTGACCATTTCAGGTTCTTCCTCCTGATGATGCTCAGTAGTTGCAGTGGTTGTCTGTCGCCATCTGTCCTGTACCAGTGTTACATCTGCAGAACACTTCTGTACCAGCCTCTATAGGAGTTAGTCGTGTGATCAGAGCCTAACCATTTCTGGGGTACTTTTCTATAGTAACTAGACTCCAACAAGATTGATGCAAGGGAACCATGTGGTTGACCAGACTCCTAGGGTCCACTGAGACTTTAGGTAAAGTGAAAGAGCCTGAGAAGTCAATGGGAAGTCCAAATGGATCCAATGATGTCTGCCTCCAGAGTCTACCTGACACTGTGTTCTTTGGGGATTGTGCCCCACAAAAGTTATGTGAAAGTCTTAGTAGGAAAATTTGGGGGTATTTTTAGTTTGCTGGAAGATTTTCCTCCTGTTTCAAATGGACTTAGCTTAGGAGCAAGGGTCCCATAAAACTTGCTGGCTAACAAAGATGTTCTAAACTGGTGGTTTGGGGGTTCTTGTTTTAAGAATTTAAAGAATAAAATTCACAGAGCACAAAGAGTAACTTTTAGAGAGAAATTTATTACAGGAGAGAGAGAGAGAGAGAGAGAGAGAGAGAGAGAGAGAGAGAGAGAGAGAGAGAGAGAGAGAGAAGAGCGCAGAGCATTCCTTGGGAATGAGGCACCATCAAGGTGCTAACTATTCTGGAGGCTTTATAAAGGACTTAAGCAGAAGCTGGGGTGATATACTAAGGGCGATGTGCTGGTCAGTCTAGTTGGCATGAGCACAAAGGATGGTGGTGCCTTCTCTCACATTCAGTCGAGTGCTTGAATGTAGATTCCAGGCAGAGGTTAAGAGATACGAAGGAAGCAGGAGCCACACTTTGTTCTGGCATTCCTCACTTCCCTAAAGGATGTTCTTAGAGCTTTGGGATCCCTGCCCAATCTGACTACTTCCGTGCTTTGCTCCCCATCGTTACCCTCTGGCCCATGGGGCTGACGTCTGTTTTATACATAGGTATTTGCAGATCATACCGTGATGCAGCGATGGCGTCCTTATGAGGAGAGAAACTTGGAAACTTACAGAGGGGAGAAAGTCACGTGAAGATGGCAGTGGAGACCACAGTGACGTGTCTAAAGGTCAAAGGCTGCAGGGATCGCTGGATGAGGTGAGCGAGGTTTCTTTTTCAGAGCCTTCCCAGGGAGCAGAGACATACTGACAGACACTTACCTTAGACTTCTAGCCTCTTGCATTGGAGAGAATCAATTCACATTGCTGGAAGCCGCCCAGGTTGTGCTTGCTTGTTATGGTGGCCCCCAGAAGCAAAAGCAATGTTTGTGCCTGTCTCGTGTCTGTGCCTAAGACTTTGCCACATTTCTTTTGTTTGGCCTTGCCATTTTCCTCTCATTGGGGAAGTTCCCCACACTGGCCAGGACCACTCAGAAGAAGTTCCTTCCTCAGCTATTCGGGCTGTGTTTAGAGACCACACGACCATGTATTCACTTCCATCCTTCTCTTCCTTAGCCCTGCCCTAACATACAATCTTCATTCACCAGGTCCGGGTGCATCACCCACCATTAAGGACTGGAATGTGTGTCCAATCCCACCTGCAACTCTGTCTATCTGCAAGTTTTACTCATATGCCTCAAGAAAAACTTTTATTATGGAAAATTCAAACATATATTATTGCATTGTTTGCTATTATATAAATACCAAGAGCTGGGTAATAAATATATGATTTCTTTTTTTCCTCCATTACATTTATTTGTTTGTTTTGGCAGGGGCTGTGACAAATGCACATCATGGTTGGTGTTTATGTGGAAGTCATAAGACAACTCATGGGAGTCTGTTTTCTCTTTCTACTATGTGGGTCCTGGGGATAAACTCAGGACATTATATTTGGCAATAGGCACCTTTGTCTGCTGAGCCATTTCTCTGGCCCAAAGAATTTTTAGTTTCCTTTCTTCCGGAGGTTCAAGGGAATTGTGATAACTTTGACTTGGCTTGGCTTTCAGTTTTGTGGTAAAGCATCACCATGTGGGCAGTGGGTACAAGATGGGGAAGGATCACAAGGCAAGATAGGAAGCCAGAGTGTGCGCCCAACTCAGTCTTGAGGAACTTTCCTGGGTTGCCAGGATAACTTTATTAATCCCCTCTCAAGTAGCTCCCTATTACCTTCTATTAGGTCCTCCTGTCAAAGGCTCTACCACCCTTCCCAGTACCACAATGGAGACCAAACTTTCAACACATAAACCCTTGAGGAGTATATGCAAACCTTACCTAAACTGCAGCAAGGCTGTGCCTTTTACCCAACATTGAGCTATAACAATGGCCATTTCATGGCCACTTGCTTTTCTCTATATCCTTATCAACTCCTCTTCACACAGGAAGCAGAGCAAATTGCAGCATTAAATCATCAGCCCTATAAAGTATTGTTGAATTCATCTCTAAAAGAGGAGCAACTTTCAAAAAGACAATGAACACCATTATTACATCAACAAATATTTACTAGTCCCTAAGTAGCAACAAATATCCAGTGGATGCTTTGTTGATCGTTTCATTGATAAAATCATTATTTTAATAATTTTAAAAAGATTTATTGTTTATTTTGAGATACTTAATATTTAAGTAATATTTTATTAAATATATATTACTTTTGATGTAGTGTTTTCTTATTTTAAAAGTATGTGCATGCATGTGTATTTGTATGTGCACGCGAATGCAGGTGCTCTTGGAGGTGGGAATAGCGGGTCAGATCCCCTGGAGCTGGAATTACAGGAGATCGTGAACCAGTTAACGTGGTTGCTGGGAATGGAGCTCAGGACCTCTGCAAGAGTAATACATGCTCTTAACCACTGAGCCATCTCTCCAGACCCCAGTGTGATTATTTTTAAGTGAATAGTCTGTGTTGGCATCCAAACATGGATGCACATATGAAACTGTTTTTCCTAAGCTTTTCCTTTCCTCACTATGTATCTGAGGGAGGGAACGAGGCTGTTTGTCCTGTGGAGTTTTCCAGTGTGGATTTTCCTCATTGCATCCTGTGTAATGTCACAATATGCATGAGGTTGAGGGTGGGGGTGGTACATCATTGGTGTCAATCTCTGGGAACTTGATCTGCAGGGATAGGCTCTGGATGGCTCTTCCGCGCTGCCTGAGCTTCTTTTCCCATTGAGGATCACTGTCTGCATCTACCAAGTTTCCTTCGCTCCCAGGACTAACTCACACCCTATGGCAGAAACACACACAGCATCTTCCTTCAGAATAGACTGCAGCTTTATTTAGGATTCTTTGCCTCACACACTGCACACCCTTGCAGGGGCGGGCTGCATCTGTGTGCTCTGTCTCATTGTGTTTCCCCCACCCGGCACAGAATAGTGCTTCACTGAATATTTGCTGAATGAATGAGTTCTTTTGCTTTAGGAATCCTGCCTGGAAAAGCCTGGAGAGGGGATAGAAGTGAGCCCCAGAAAGAGGGCTGGGGTCTTTCAGGACCCTGGTTTTCTATGGAATGCTTTTGTGCACCACGAACATGTTCACTTCATGGTGTCGACCTCTGAGGCTGCTGAGTTGCAAAATAAAACTTGCCCCTTTTAGTATTGGGTGGCACGGGGTGGGGGCAAAAAGCCCCCCTCGAAAAACCTCCAAACTCTTCTTCTTTCACCCCAGACCTCAGAGACTTAGAATATCTCATCTTTAATCACTGCCTAAAATGCAGTATTTTTACTTCCTGGATTAGAAAAACGTTTCATTCCCAGAGAGACCTGATGTGCCTTCAGGGGAGCCCTTTCCTTCTCCCTTTGATCTTAGTACACCATTCCACCAGCTCTGGGCTCTCAGTGAATTAAACAAGAAAGGAGAAACTTAGGCTCCGGAAGAAAGTTCAGCCGCCCAATTGTGCTGGGTGGGCACCTGGCTGGCTGCTAAGCATAGACCAGGAGGGGATTTCCGGCCTCTTCCTGAGGATCAGCGCAGGCTATCGGGCATGTGAAGGTCACGTTATCCTATATTCTCTGGAGACTCTTTGGAGGATGCAGCTGCAAAGCAGCAAGAACTCCTTTCCTTCTCCAGGGGAGGAGAAAGGGACAATAGGGCCTTCCCAGGTGGTCTCTGCATGTGTCACCAGGAAAAACCCGAAGCGGCCTGGAACAGATTCTCCCTGGCGCCGATCTCCAAGTTGGCACTATTTTGTACTTTGGCAAAGCCTGGAAGGGTTCAAGAGTTCCCAGCTTCCAGTGCCTCCAATTCCAGGGCTCCGGGTTGCCAGGCAGAGAAGGTCTGCAGAGGCCACAGACTAAGCCCAGATTGTTAAGGGCTGGACTCCGACAGACTGCTGGATTAGTGGCTGGCTTTGGCCACATGGCATTGGGTTTTCTGAACAGTCAGCTCAGAGCCACCTCATGCTCTTGAGGACAATGCCATGCCATGCCAGCAAGCTGAGTTTGCTTTGGGACCATGTTGGGGGATGTTTTGACTTCTCTATCTTTTGTCTGCCTGTTTGGGTTAACATTGGCAACTTTAGAAAAGAAAGAAAGGTCTAATTTTAAGATAATAAAATCTTGAATTAAAAACTATTACTCCACAGCTGCTTCCAGTTCCTGAGTGTGGTCCTCTGAGTGAGACACCTCAGGGAGGCCTTTACCAGTTGACTGGTGGCTTCTATCACTCAAAAAATACTTTGGTGGAGTGAGTAGGCTGGAGAGATGGCTCAGCAGTTAAGAGCACTCTGATCTCACAGAGCACCAGAGTTGGGTTCCCAGCATTTGCTTCAGGTGGTTCACAACAGTCTAAGTCCAGGTGCTTGGGATAGGACACCTCTTCTGGCCTCTAAGAACACTGCAATGACAGACAAAAACACATATGCATACAATTTACACATAGCTAGAACCTGTAAAAGATGTTTTGGGGACATGCTTCATGGTTGTACCTTTTGGAGCCTGTACCTTTTAAGTGGTGGCTTCAGGGACAGCAAATTTGGGTTAGATTTTAGTGATCAGTCCAGAGGCCCCATGTGAAATCCTGGCTTGTATGACTAGTGGTATTGTACCTAGTACCCTAATGAGCAGTTAAAGGTGCATGGGATTAAGAAATGACTGACCCTCTTTTGGAGTCAGAATGGTTTCTGTAGGATAACTCTGGTGAGTAACAGGATCTGCCATTCCAGATCCTTCCATAGTTGGGACCCAGTTTGCTCTGCTCTCAGTCCCCACCTGCAGTGCTCATGGCCAGTTTGTCTTCTTTCAAAGATCTGCGTGCAAGGTGTTTATTTGCAAAGAGGTCCCAGCAGCTCAGTAAGTGGGTACAGAAGTGAGACAGGAAAGGAAGGGAAGCCTATAAACAGTGTGAGCAATGGATGAGTGAGGCGCAGCCCTGCTGGGAACCTTCTGGAAAGCAGTGAGGAATGTAAGCCTGAGTTGCCCTTAGCTGGTAGTGTTGCAAAGCTGGAATAAGTATGTAGTGATTCCTGCCTTCCTGTCCCTATGGCCTTTGGCTAAAGGTGGTTCCTGTTGTGTCATTCCTTCCATGTTGCCTGCGGTATGGGATGAACATACTTCTGTACCCAGTAGAGTGCTATTTTTAAGAGGTAAGAGGTTGTGAGTGAGCCTAGAACTTTCCCCTCCTGGCACCAGTGGGCCAAACACTAAGAATAGAGCAGCAAGCCCTACACGCGACCAAATAAATGCTTATTGACTTATTGTGGCTGTGTCTACAGTACTAGGAATCGTGACTTAGGGACATATCAGTTAACAGGGACAGGTCTTCCTACTTTTTACAAAAGATTTATTTTATTAGTATGAGTGTTTCCCCTACTTGTGTATAAGTGCATCTGATGCACATGTAGGTCAGATGAAGCCATCACATCTTCTGGAACTGGAGTAGCGGTCATGAGTGATCATTATGAGTACTTGGAGTTGAACCAGGTCTTCTGGAAGAGCATCCAGTGCTCTTAACTGCTGTACCATCTCTCCAGTTCTTTCCTAATTTTAACCCCACAATCATAAGGGATAGACATATACTGCCTTTAGTATCTGGAGCACACAACCCATATTAGGTGGTTTGTAACTAGTTCTTCATGGCGCTGGCTCTCATGCCCTGCCCAACCTCCAGATGACCCCTTCTTCTGTGGGTGTGCATTGGAGAGCAGGTGGGGCTTGCAGTCATATGGTTCTGAGTTTGAATCTGACTTCCACTTCTGTGTGACCTCAGATAAATTATTTTCTGCTCTCTAACACTCCCCTCTCCCCACCTCCTATGAGAAGTGAACCAATAATGTCACCTTGCTGGGCTATTCCAGGGACCCAAAGAAGTATAGTTGGTCTAAGTAGGCAGCCGCATGTGTATCCAGCACTGTAGAATGTATTCTGTATTCACCATCATGTGCTAATAAACTTAGCAGGGAGCAGAGGCCTACCATGAGTTGGCCTTCATTCTATGTGTTGATAGGTAAGGATATAGAAAATAGTTTAAAAAATAATAAAATATCATCAGAATTTATTTTCATGGACCTTAATTTTTGGTAGAGATTACAAATAATGAAAAAATTGTAAGCACAAGAATGGGGTTGGGGTTGGGGTGAGGGGGAGGTCAGTTGGCAGAGTGTTGGCCTCATACCAGGAGGACTTAATTTTGATCTCCAGACTCCCCTCCCCCTCAAAGGCCATTGGGTGGAATTAAAATTAGGAAGGTACTGGCTCAGAAGTTAAGAAAACGGGATACTCTTTCAGAATGTCGCTACTGTGCATTTTGAATTCCAAGGCTGGAGAGGAGGCGGGCAGACTCCCTGGGCTCACATGCCAACTAGCCTCCACTACTTGGTGAATTCCAAGCCAATGAGAGACCCTATCTTAAAACAATAAGGTAGATGGCAACTGAGGAATTCCACTTGAGGTTGTCCTCTAGTCTACACATACACGCACATAAGCATGTGCATGTACCTGCACACACCCCTGCACCTGCATATAGACAAACATTCATGTAGTCACACATGCAGACACACGTACAGGCACAAACTTTGACCCATTTTATAGCATGTTAGAAGGTGACCAATACCTTGGGAAAGCCCAAGTCTGGGGAGGGAAAGATGATATTAAGCTGACCTGAAGGAAGACAGAGACAGAGACAGAGACAGAGACAGAGAGAGAGAGAGAGAGAGAGAGAGAGAGAGAGAGAGAGAGAGAGAGAGAGAGAGAGAGCAGGGCAACTGGAGAGGAGTGAGCCAGGCAGAGCCCAGCTCTGCAAGTAGCTTGTTTGGAGTATCTTGCAAAAGCTGGCATCAGCCTCTGACCTGATGGTGGGAAGGATTGTGGCAGCAGCCTGCCCTGCATTTACTGATCTGGCTGCCTCCCTCCATGTCTATTGTAGTTTTCTAGCATTCTGCTTTTCCTTTCTGTCTCCATAGATGGATCAGAATTTTGCTGATTGAAGGCAAGGGCTTCCTGACTGTAGTCAGAGAACCAGTGTCTCTGAAAGCCCAACAACTGACAGAACCTTTGGACCATTCACTCGGAGAGTCTAAAGTGCCTGCGCAGTTCTGTGTGACCTGTTGCTGAGTTGTGAGATGGGAATTGCTGCCACACCCAGGATGAATGTGTTAAACTCTGCCACACCCAGGATGAATGTGTTAAACTCTGCCTCATGCCCAGTTCAGCACTGGACTCAGGTTCTAGGTAAAGCCCTCTGCTCATAATCATCCCATCCCGGTTTTATTCAGGTTAACTGTCAGGCATCATCCATCTGCAAAGCTAAGGAAGAAGACAAAGAGGAGGAATGCCAACTTCTTGGCCACAAGGTTCTTAGACAGTCTGCTGTGATGATTAATCTTGCTTGTGAGTTTGGTTTGATTGAAAGACATCTAGGAGATTATTTGATCATACCTCTAGGTATGTCTATGAGAGCCATTCCTGAGACAGTTAGATTGCAGGGCTCTGACTAATCCACTATTGAATTTCAAACCTAAATGGAGAAAGGGAAGGCTATAGAAAAGTGGAGGTGGGGCCGAGCTGGAGAAAGTGACAGGCAGGGCGAATCTTCAAAGGCTGCATCTTGGCTCTGTGCCCTTCCTGTTATTCCTCTTTGCTTCCTGGCTCCCGTGAGGTGATTCACCATGTCCTTCTTCCACAAGGTATTTCGTCATTAAGGCTAGCCAGCATGGACCAAACCCTCTGAAACCATGGCAAAAGAAAGCCTTCATCTAACTCGTTTGTCTTGGCCTTTGTTCCAATGATGGAAATCTAACACAACGGAGAGGTGAAGCCCGCATCTCAATCACAGCAGTTATTTCCTCCATGGGAAAGACTTTGCAAGACTCCTGACGGATGCTTGAAGTGACACATAACTGCACCTTCTATAGAAACTATGATCAAATTTAACACATAAATTGGGCACATTGAAGTTACTAGCTGTGACACTAAAATTGGAATTATAACAATACAATAAAATAATTGTCATGAATGCAGTGTCTCTCACTCACACACAATATTTGCCTCACCTTTCTCCCAGGCTAATGCGAGATGATACAGTGGCTCTGGGATGAGTCAAGTGAGGCGAACCACATTGCTACATTGACACCGTATGAGCCCACTGTTGAGTCTTCAGTGAGCTCCTGGGAGTGGTTGTGACCAGTCTGTTGAGTCTCATGCCATCCTGCGGAGGACAGTAAGTGGTCCTCTTCATCAGGTGGATCCAGGCCGTATGCGATGTCAGCTCATCACTCACTCAGTAGTGTAAGTGCTTGCGTTCCAATAAGCCAAAGAATGACACCTGATTCCAACCTTAGGAATTACTTCTTTCTGAGATTTCCCCTTTCAGATTTCATATTTTCTGAGCATGGTTGATCCTGGCAAATGGCCAAGAATATAAAAAATAAAAAATAAAAAATCATGGGCAAGTCGGGGGACCCTTGGGTATCACAAATGCACATAGCAGGTGCTATTTATTTTCTGTTGGCTTCTTGGCCTTAAGTGCTGTGGCTCTCAGCCTCACTGTCTGAAGGCTTTGTAGACATCAGGGGAGATGATCTGGGCCAATACTGGAACAAGTGGAAATTACAGGCAGCCAGGAAGTATAGGTGATCCAGCTGCTTTGCCCTGAGCCAACCCTGAGTGAGCCTGGAGCCACAGGTCTCCTCAAGGATTCTCCCAAATGTCGTACTCTAGCTTCCTTCTCCCCCACTACCCCACCCTCTGCTCTCTCTCCCGCTCTCGCTCTCTTGCTGTGTGTGTGTGTGTGTGTGTGTGTGTGTGTGTCCTCTCTTACCTGCTTTCCTTCCAGTTAAGTCTCACTCTCCCCAGTTCCCAGACCCTTGTCTTATACTATTTTTGGGAAGGAGTGGCCTATGACTCCAGGCAAGAGGTAACAAACCTAACCCCTTGATAAGACATATGAGAGAGGAAGCAGGAAGTCTGTGGAAGGATCTTGGAAGAAGGTAGAAGTGCATTTGTTATGGGCGTGGAAAGAAGTGTAGGAATTGAAGTGAGAAGGATAAGCCCAGAAACTCTGGTATCGTAAGAGAGGGGCCCACCTTTGGGGCTGGCATTCAGCAGAGCAGGGTGCACAGCAAAAGTGCCCCGTGAGGATAGGTGCTAGCAAGTTGGGATGGGCTTCCCAAGCCTAGGGAGAAGTTTGAGCATTGCTCTGCAAACCTCCTAGCTTTGTTCTAGAACACCGAGGACACTGCATGCAGTCACATTCGTGGACACCAGGACAGAAGTTAGGATGAATTCACTGTCCTGAGCCCAGCTTCTGCTTCCGGGGGCAAGCGTACATGCTGTCTCTGTTTCTATCTTTTCAGTCATGCAGCCTTACAGCAGCCTGGCTCCTGGCAGCAGAGTGAGACCAAACAAGGCCATTTGTCTTTCAGACAACTTTCCCTCTCTATAGTCCTTTCCTGAAGCAGTCTGATCATCTTTAATGATTCCCCCCTTCCCCCAGTCTGCTTGGTCTTCTTCCCCCTGCACTGTGTACTTTCAAATGCATTTATTTCTACTAAACAGGAATCGATAGATTGAAACAATGTGGACATCAAGAAAGATATACTTGAGACACGAGCTACTCTTACAGGGGGCCTGGGTTTGGTTCCCAGCAGTAACATGATGGCTCACAAGTGTTCATAATTCCAGTTCTAGGGATCCAACATCCTCTTCTGATTTCTGTGGGCAACACACACACACACACACACACACACACACACACACACACATGCACACACACACACACGCACACGCACACGCACATAGACACACATACACAGACACGCACACAGACACATGCACGCACATACAATGCACTCACATATGCATGCGCGCCTATGCGTGAGCACCAGACATGCAGACAAAGCATCTGTGCACATAAAATTAAAGATCCAAACAAAGTTAGGATTCTTTTTAAAGAAAGACATTGAAGTTTGTGATTAATTTAAGCTGTAAGACAATGTACTTATGTGTGTATTCATTTACTCACTCATTTAATTGAGATGAATCTTCCTATGTAGCCCAGGTTGGCCTCCCTGGCAAGTCCTGGGATAAAAGGTACACTCCACCCTCCTGGATAAGGGTCCAATTTAAATGTGACATAAACTAGGAAGTCTATTGGTTTTCTTTATTCTCCAGAAGCTATACTAGGTTTCCCCCTTCCTACCTTCTGTCTAGAAGTGTGGGATGTGTCTCTGTGCCAGGCTGATGTAGTTGTAATGGCAGCTCTGAGTTCTGACAGAGGACTGGAGATGTGTCTTCCTTACTTTCTGCTTGAATTCTCACTGGAGAGGAAGCCCCAGGAAGGTTGGAAAAGTAGTCTCTCATCCTGTTCCTGTTGTCCATTGATCCAGCTCCTTCCACAACCTTATGCCTGTGGGAGGGCTTTCTGCATTCCCCCTATGACTGGGCACTAGAATGCCCTCTTCTTGTGCTTGAGGCCAAGCCTGGGTGTTTCAAGGCAGATGGAGCCATAAAGACCTCCTTCAGGCTTTCCAGGGACCCAGTACAGCTGTTCTTTGCCCAGGACTCATAGACCTTAGTGGTTACCTTGTGCTGCCATGTGTTTTTCTCCTTCTCCTCCTCCTCCTCCTCCTCCTCCTCCTCCTCCTCCTCCTCCTCCTCCTCCTCCTCCTCCTCCTCCTCCCCCTCCTTCTGCTTCTTCTTCTTCCTCTTCTTCTTCTTCCTCCTCCTCCTCTTCCTCCCCTCCTCCTCCTCCTTCTCCTCCTCGTTATTCTACTTCCCCTCCTCCTCTTTCTATCCCTCCTATAAAAATTGAGAAAGTTTAAAAAAAAAAAGAGGGAGGGTGTTGGTAGCCACTGTGCCTTGCGTCTGAATTTCCCAGCAAAGTCACCTTTCCAGCACTTGCAGGCTCTCTGCCTCCGCTCTCAGCAAACCATATGCTGTCGCTGCTGCTGGCCGCGTCCTGGGGATGGCTTTTTTCCCCTTCAGCAAGCCTCCAGAAATGCCACCGAAATTTATATGCTTATTCACAGAGCTGCTAAAGCAGAAAACCGGCTTTTCAGCTATTTTTGTTTTGCTTTGCAGATGGGGAGTAAGAAGCATAAATCTCTCCCTTGTTGGACTCGGGAGTCCCCCTCCCCCCCGTTTGGTATCAGATGTTGTTCAGCCCATGGTGATGATCTCCAACCCCCATGTTGTCATCTGCACAGAGGAGCAGGAGAGCAACCCTAACTCAGCTGCAGCGGCTGTTACTCATGGCCCGGGACATGAAGGGCCCAAACTTCAGGTGGTCCATAGGGATGTTCCGGAGGAGAAAAGAAAGAGCTTAACATGGTTCCAGTCTGTTCCGTGACAGTTGCCTCTCTGTGTGTAAGTTGGGGTCAGGGGACCACCATGTCTAATCTACCAATGGGTCTTCTGCGACAATCAGTGCTGGTTCTCCTCTCTTCTCTCTCCTCCCCTCCCTTCCCTTCCTCCACCTTCCTCTCTTCTCTCCTTCTTTCTGCCCCATCTCCCTTCCTCTCTCCCTTCTACCCCACCCTCCCCTTCCCTATGCTCTCTCTCCTCTTCTACCTTCTTTCCTCTACCATCTCCCCTCTCTTTTCCTCTCCTCATCTTTTCTTTCTTTCTTTTTTCCTTCCTTCCTTTCTTTTCTTTATTTTTTCCAGACTGAGTTTTGCTATATATCCCAGGCTGGCTTTACACACACTCTGTACCCTAGACAGTCTTTGAACTCTAAATCTTCTTGCTTCAGATTCCTGAGTACTGAGAACACAGGCACCCATGAGCATTCCACACCATTCACTGAATTTCCACTATTATTGCTGGCTGCATAAACCAGCGGTTAAACTTCAAGGCTTTATTTTGTTCACGGTTTCATGGGCCAGGAACTGAAGAAGGGTTCCAGAGGCAGGTCCTAGTGTGCCTCAGGTCAGATCCTGAATGGGGCTGGAGTCAACAGAAAGATCTGATGGTGGACACATCCTCATGCCGATGTTGGGGCATAATGTTCTTAGAGAATAGGCGCTTGCATGGTTGATGCTAGAGTCTTTCAAGACAATGTTCTCATAGTTGAATGGAAGCTACCTGATCTACCCTTAGATGTCCCACAGTTTCACTTTTAGTAAATTCTATGGGTCCTCTGAGTCCCCCAGGTCAGCCCAGGTATAACGAAGGTAGCTCTAGATGTTCTCTAATTCAAGGGATCTGGGAGGGCTCTGGGCAGAGGAAGGACCTGGGAGGTTTGGGTTTGAGAAGCATTCTGTCTGATTGTTTGCCTTCAAAAGGACTCTGGGCCACCCTGGAGCTTTTGTCAGAGTGCATTCTAGGGTGACTGTTGCCGCGGTGTCCAGCTGCTGACCCCATTCTGGTGAGAAGATCTTTTCCCCATCGTTGCTGCTCACGCCAATCATTTCTGACAGTAACCGCTCCTGGTAAATCCCTCCTATTCCGGGCATCACCATGGCAAGGTTAGGAGGAGCTTTTCCGCTTGGGGAAGAGCAGAGGTGAGGCCAGACAGACTCACACCCACTCTCCTCCCCGTTTCTAAAGCAAGCACCTGGCTGTCAGTTCTGACTTGGGAAAGAACCTCCACCATTCAACTCCCAGCTCCTCCACTTCCCTGCTCCGTGCCACCCTCACCCTTCATCGGGCTCCCTGCTGCCTGCCCAAAGTCCACAGTCTTTTTCCTCCTGAAGCCTAAGCAGACACTGAATACTGAATGTTTTTCCTCTGCACACTGCTCTCCTGTGATAATGAAGTGCTCTTGGAGTCAAGGCCGGAATCCTTTAAAAATATTTATTTTTAATTTTCGTTGGTATATTTTCATCACACACAGTACTGGGTTACATAAAGCTATTTTCATACACATATATACTGTATATTGCCTATATTCTCCAATGCCTCTGATTTTCTCTGCTTCCATTAATCCTCATTGTACCCCCAGACAGTTTCATTTCTATTTTCATATCATACATATATTTATGATTTTATCTATATAAATTCTAGGACCCACAAGAAAGAAAAAGATGTATGCTTCTATAACATACCTGTTGTGAATAATTAGGTTGCAGTTTGCACTGACGTGCAATGGTCTCTGTGATGCGTTGACTTGGAGTCCTTCAGGTAAATACCCGGGCCGGGGGCATAGCTGGATCACAGGGTAGGTAGATTTCCAGTTCTTTCTATTGGTCAAGGCTAGGATCTTTACAGTGCCCTGAGATCCAGCCCCTGTGGCTATGCTGGCTTCATCTTCTACCTCCGCACTCCTTTGAGGGCGTGCTGGCTTGTGTGCCTGCAATGGAGCTGCTCTCTTCGTTCATCTGCACTTGCCACTCGCCCTGACTCTGGTGTATTTCCTTCAGACCCCCTTGAATTAAAACCTCAGCTGCACCTCACCTCCCTCTCTTTGTCTCCCGAGCCACTTGAATTTTCTCTGCAGCACTAAGCTCCCCATATGTATTTATTAATTTCCCTATCTTCTTCATCATGGGTGAAAAGAAGCTGGGTCTGTGTGCTTTATTCCAGAGACTCCAGTGTCTCCAAGGAAGCTTCGCATCTGTTAAGTGTTAGGAAATGTCGAATGAATAGACAGACTCTGGTCCTAGCTTTTCTGTTTGTTTCACGTTTAGTTTTTATTTATATTATTGTTCATGGTGGATGAGCTCAAGGGTAGGCACAGAGAATTCAGTCTGCTCTCTCCTCCTCTCACGGGACCTGGAGATGGATCTCACATCCTCAGGATTTTAAAACAAGTCTTTTTACCCATTGAGCCACCTTGTTGGTCCAACTGTTGGTTACTAGGCCAGTAGTGAATTGTCCCTGTACATGTAAGAGGTGGGGTGTGTGTGTGTGTGTGTGTGTGTGTGTGTGTGTGTGTGTGTGTCTGTGTGTGTGCACATGTTACCACCCAGGCCCATGTAAAGGTCAGAAGACAGCTTTTGGGAGTCTTCAACTGTGGGTCTGGTCTCAGGGGTTGAATTCAGGTTGTCAGGTTTGTGTAGTGAATGCTTTTAGCTCCTGAGGCATCTGGATGCCTCCTATGCCAGATAGACCTGGTCTTGAACTTGTAGCTCAGGCTGGCCTTGTTCTTACTATGTAGCCCACTCTGTATAGAAACATGAGATCCTCCTGCCTCAGCCTGTCCAAGCATGTGCCATCCAACCAGGTATGGTTCTATGTTTTAAGGAAAAAGTCATCATACTTTCCTGACTTATTTGGACGAGGATCAGCCAACTTTTTCTGCAGAAGGCCAGAGAGCAAATGTAGGCTTCAAAGGCTATTAGTCTCTACCACAGCTCCTTAACTCTGCCTTACTAGCCTGGCAGCAGGCAGAATCAAAGCCACAAGTGTAGCTCCACTCCTCAAAACCTTGTTTGCAAAAACAGACAATGAGGTATGTTTAACCCGTGAACCCATTACCAAACCCTGCTTTAGCTGTAAATAGATCCTCGGGACCAGAGCATGGGTTCTGCTTTCCAGTGCAGCCTTTGAAGCACAAAGAAGTTGAATAGTTGACTTGAGGCCATATACCAGGCAAAGACAAAGGTTAAGGAACTCAGGTTTCCTGAGTCCCTTCCCAGGGGCCATTTGGAAGCTCCATCCCCACTCCCACCCCTGGATGGCACTGAAAGGACTCCATTAGCATCATAGAAAGCTCACATTAAGTGCTAATTGCATTAGGTGCCAATTGCACACAGTGGTGGTGTGAAGGAGACAGAAAGGGAAGGGAGAGGTTGAACAACTGGGACAGAGGCCAGGAGAGAAGCAGGCTTATGGCAGGCTAGGCTTACTCAGTATGACAAGCTCATTCTGAGAGGTCCTGGGGACTGAGCAAGGCCTGAAAGAAGGGAGCTGGTACAGCCAGAAGTTGAAGTAGATAGCCATGGCCTAATAAAGGGAGCCCTGACCCAGGGCTCAGTGTCATCCAGGTCCTGCAGAGTTAGGTAGAAGGTCACCTCCATCATCGCTCTCCCTCAGTTCAGCACTTTTGTTGGCCATCTATGTTGTAACTGGGAGGAAGCATGAGCTTGCTGTGCCAAAACGTTTGTGAACGCCGAAAGACCACCAAGGAGACGAATGCGATGCAGTCTCATTAGGGTCTCTTTGTTTGAGCTTGGGCTCAATTCACCTCTGACCCACAGAGCGGTTTTGCTGGAGTAAAAACCCCCGAACACTTGTTGGGACAAGGTTTTATAGCAAGCAGCAAGTGAGGGGTGAGTGCTTCTAGCCTGGAAAGCATCTAATTGGGAGGCTACTGTGGCCTTTAGCATAATTGGCTGGTGCTGGGAGCCAAACTGTAAACTGCTTTCCCCCTGATTGGTGGCTGTTAGGCAGGGGTGGGCTTGTAACCTGGGAGTGCAGATTTGTTGAGGGAATAACCTAGAGATTGGAGCTAGACTCTGGATTTGTTGGGGAGGGTAACCTGGAGACACTGGATTTGTTTGGGAAGGTAACCTGGAGACACAGGTCTTGTTGCGGGGTGGGGTAGCCTGGAAACTGGAACTAAGTTTCCAGCCTGTTTACTTGAGTTCAAACTTCTAAGCTGGAGTTTGGACCCAAAAATTTGGTCTCTCAAGCTTAGGGGTGAGACCCTCAAGAAGCTAAAAGCCAAGATGTCTGTCGATGTTACTAGGTGGAACAGTCAGTATTCTAGTCCATAGGACTATATATTCTAGAACACGAAAGACCGGCTGGAAATCGGAGGCCCACAAGTCCTGCTCTGCAGTCCTTTTGCCTGTGAGGTTAGGTTTGGCTGTGACTGGTAGAAAATCCAAAATAACAGTGCCTTTCATTGGACGGCATATCTCAACTAAGGAGATCCTGTGTTTTTTTTGAAAAGAGAAATGACAGTTGACAGTTAATGGATGGGCGAGAGTTTGTTCATTTTTATCGAAGCTCTCTTGAATGTGGAATGTAGCTGGAGCGTATAAATTTGAGTTATTGTGCCTCATGCTGCTGATGGCTGATGGAACCCTGAATGTAACCCCGAGCCTTTCTCTTGCTTATATCAAAGAGACACCAGCAAAGCTTTGTGCTAATGCCATTAACGTTTACACGGCTGAAGGAATGCATCTGTTTATCCATCCCATCCCCCATCCCATCTCATGGCCCCATGGCTGGCCCATCCTGTGGTTCTCCCCTCTGAGCTTGCAGCCTGCAGACTCCTCTTGCTTGCCTGGTGGCAGAAACTTCAGCCCTTACCCCCAGGGAGGGATGGGTTTGCCTGGAGATGTGTGCTGGGGGGTTGTTGGCAACTGTGCTAACTGATTATCCGGTATCCCTCAGGTACTGGTAGTTAATGGTCCAAGCAGCACCTTGTCCAGAGCCCCTCGATCTGGCTGGTAAGCCCATCTGTCTGGAGTGGGCATAGGAGTGTGTGTGTACCAGCTCACAGTTGCCTTTGCCTCAGGGAATTGCCCTTCTTGGATAGTTTCCACTTTACAGAGAGATAGCTGAGAGATTACATCACATCTAGGGGTGGGGGTGGGTGGGGCCTGGGCTGGAGGCATGACCAAAGACCTCTGTGTGGACTACTGAAAGCTGGGCCCTTCACTTCTAAGCAAGGGAGACAACTCTGCAGTGACCAGAGTTAAGGTTGTGTTGGGTTAAGGTGGGGTGAGCAAGTTTTCCAGAACTATCTACTTTAGGGAATCCCTTTAGAAGCGCTAGCCACATCATGGCCATCAGCTTAACTGAGTCTGTCTCCAAGTAGCTATTTGCTTAGTCCCCTCCAGCTGCCACCACACTCTACCAGGTCCTCCCTAGGATCACTCTCTCCATAAACCCTTTGCAAGTGTGTCAGCTTCTGTCATCAAGACACAATCTTCCAAAGAACTCAGCCAAAAGGAAGAGGTGGTGGTTCCAGCTGAGGGCCTCCTGGCTCCTGGCTTTGGGGATCGATATGAGGCTAAGCTTGAGGGTAGGGGCCATGTGGTGGGGAAGGCTGCCTACCTCCGGAATGCTGGGAAATAAGGGGAGATGGAGCTGATTTGGGTTCCCCAAGTCTCTTCAAAAGCACATTCCCTAGTAAACTTTATACTAGGCTCCACATCCCAAAGCTTCCATCATCTCCCAGGATGGCACAGGCTGGAGACCAAGCCTTTATAAAGGACCCACTCCCTTCCAAGCTTCGACACAGGGCTATTGTGACACAGGTACTTGTGTCAGCCCTGCTGCCAGGAAACCCAAGTGAAGCACCCACTGTGACCTCCTCCCTTGTCTCTGAGTGGGTACAGAGTTCACAGCAGGGTGCTTAATCAGAGGCCAAGGGTCTTATCTTTTTAAAGGGGTATCTCAGTTAAAGTCTGCTTTCCACCTTTTGAGTTCTATGCTATGTGCTTTGTGGGGACTCTCAGCAATTGCTCTCACTCCCTAGTGAACAGACCCAGTGTAAGATCCCTTGGCTGCAGTGGGGTAGGAGTTGGGAGAGGATAACCTCTCCCATTGGTGCCCTCTGGTCTGGAGCCAAGCCATGTCTCAGGTGGCTTGTGCCAGTTTCTCAAAGATTAGTTTCTTTCTCTGGAGAGACAACATAAGGAGAGAAGAACCCTGATTGAATCTTGGGGTGCGCTTCAAACTTTGAACTTATGAAGGCCAAGTTTCAGCAGGGAAATAGCTCACTGGGTTGATAGGAAGACCAATGGTGGGGTTGGGGATTGTCCAGGTCTGGCAAGCAGGAAGGCCACTTCTTTTTCCATGGTTTCAGTTTTTTCCCTACCAGAAGAGGCATCTGGGCCAGCACCCCTTACGGCTCTGTCCTTTTCCATGGCAATAATGCCATTTTGTGTGTGTTTCACAAGGAAAGGATTCCCCAAGTGTTGTTACCTGTTCAACCTCATTGCTTGCCTCTTGGAACTTTCTGGATGTTTTGTGTGCTGGTTTTCCTCTCTTTCTGTCCTTACCATTGTAGCGCTCCTAACTGAGCCAATGACACCAGAGTTTCTCTGTTTGTCTTCTCTCTCTTCAAGAACTTTTGCTGGCTCCCAATTAGGTACAAAGGCAAGGCTAAAATGATGTACCCTCCATTTTAGAACCAGCTTCAGCTCTGGCCATGTTGTACAGATCATGGGGTGATGGAACTTAGAACCTTGTATGATTTGGGGCCTTTGAAAGTCAGGTTCACATGAGCTTGAAGGAGGGGTTTTGATTCTGAGAAGGATAACCTTGCCCCAGGGCAGAAGATGCCTGGTTATCAGCTGTTGGGGAGCAAGGCCCTTATGTCTGTTTTCATTTTAGTTATATGCTTACTTTGGGAACACTCGGGAGATATATAGAGACAGAAAGACAGGCATGTAGACTGAAAGGCAAACAGGCAGGTAGACAGACAGACAGAGAGACAGACAGACAGGGAAGGGGAGGGGGACAAGGAGAAGAGAAGATGAGACCAGAGGAGAGGAGAAGGGATGAGAAGGGAAGGGAGGGGAAGGGGGGAGGAGATGGGGGAAGGAGAAGGAGAGGAAAGGAGAGGGGAAAGGAGAGGAGAGGGGGAGGGAAGGGAAGGGGAGGAGAGAGGAGAGGGAAGGAGAGGAGAGGAGAGGAGAGGAGAGGGAGAGGGAGAGGAGAGGGAGAGGGAGAGGGAGAGGGAGAGGGAGAGGGAGAGGGAGAGGGAGAGGGAGAGGAGAGGAAGAGGGAGAGGAGAGGGAGAGGGAGAGGAGAGGGAGAGGGAGAGGAGAGGAGAGGGGAAAGGAGAGGAGGAGGGAAGGGAAGGGGAGGAGAGAGGAGAGGGAAGGAGAGGAGAGGAGAGGAGAGGGAGAGGGAGAGGGAGAGGGAGAGGAGAGGAGAGGGGAAAGGAGAGGAGGAGGGAAGGGAAGGGGAGGAGAGAGGAGAGGGAAGGAGAGGAGAGGAGAGGAGAGGGAGAGGGAGAGGGAGAGGGAGAGGAGAGGAGAGGGGAAAGGAGAGGAGGAGGGAAGGGAAGGGGAGGAGAGAGGAGAGGGAAGGAGAGGAGAGTTAGTTACCAGCTTGGAATTCATACAACCTCAGCCCAAATGCCTGGAGGAGTTAGGTCAGAAATTGCAGAATGAAATGGAATGAAAACTTGTGAAGTCCTTAGAGGCTTTTGTCAGAGCTGTGACAGGGGCCGGGTGAGAGAAGGAAGGGTTTCCTGGAGGATCCCTGAGAAGAGTGGAGCGCTGACTAGAGGCGGGTGAGCTAGTTTGTACAGCAGTAATCTCAGGGATCTGGCACTTATAGCTCGGCTTCGGATGGAAAGAGGCTCGACGAATCAGGAATGCAGTTGGTGGGGTTAAATGTGGGTTCACAGCGATGTAGTAACCATTGTTTCATCCTCTGAGAAGAGTAATCTATAGGTTGCCTCAGCTGGGTGGGTGAGGGGTGGCATTTGGCTAGTTGGATCTGAGCCATGGGGTGCACGGTGTGAGTTCTCCCTGGACAGAGATGTGTTCAGTGATGGCTGACTGCAGGCTCCTTAGCCCCTCGCTTCCTTGCCCTCAGGCAGTTTCAGAAATTCCTGGGATTGGATGAGGGATTGGGAGTGTGCATAAGCTAGGCAGAGGCAAGACACCAAGGTCTACAGACTTCTTGGAGCTATACATGATGTCTTTTTGTGCAGGCGACACTCCTGAAGGGCACAGCTGCCCAGTGGATATGGTCATCATGTTACTCACAGGAAGCCTCCCCCACTACATGACTGGTGCTTAGCTTTCTCTGGAGTGTATGATATGTCAGCCTTGTCTATACATGAGCATGGATGTGTCTGCTTGAAACTCACTCTTGAGAAGAAGTAGGTCTGTCTGGTCTACGCATGTCAGTTCAGAAAGCATCCACCTGCTGAACTACAAATCCCTCACATTTAGGGCTCACGCTCGGCCAGAGAAGAACTTCTTTGGTGGATCATTTTCTCAGCTTCCCAGAGAGGTATAAAGGTATAAAGGACCATGAGGCTCCCTTAGGTCCTGTGGGTCTGAAGGCCTTGGTAGAACAGCTGTCTGTCAGGGAAAAGGTAGGAAGATGGAGGCTCTGAGCTGTTGGGTGCCCTCTGGAGGCTTCACTGTCTTGTTTTGTGTACTTGAGTAGGGCCCTGCTCAAAGACTCCGCTAGACCCGGCTCCCATGGGATGCATAGAAGGAAGTCTGTTCCTTTGAAGGCTCACTCTTGGTTCCTGAGTGTGGTAGGTCCACCAGGCAGGGGAGTTTAATTTCCTTTGGAGTGGGATAAATCCTTTCCCCATGGGGTTTGGGCTAAAAAATGGACACTGCATTGGAGGGAGGCAGAGATTCAAGGCAGCTTTGTATGAAATACCATTATCAGAGCCCCACAGGCCACCCTAACTGTGGTCACTTAGAGGCACTCCAGCCCATCAGCTCATGTTCTCTATAGAGCATGCTACAATACGGGGGCTCAATAGAGGGAGTCAAGCTGAGAAATTAAAGGCTGAGAGTGGCTTCCATGTAATAGCCTAGGCAGAGAGAATTCTCACTAATGTGCCTTCGCTTTTACTTTTGGAAGAAGCCAAAAGCACATTACTAGGAGATGGATCTTCATCAGATATAATAACATCCTGGTGAAGAGTGCACATGTCCCAAGTGCTCACTTGGTGACTTGTCACAAACTGAACATACTCTTGGACTTAAAGCTGAAGCAAGAAACATCCCATGGGCCAGTGAAATGGCTCAGTGGGTTAAGGGACTTTCTCACAAGCCTGAGGACTTGTATTTGATCCCTGTGACCCATATGATAGAGGAAAACATTGACTCTCTAGAGTTGTCCTCTGTCTACCACACTCATGCCATGGAGCCCATGACACATCCCAGCATGAGAACCTCAGAGGCCCCTGGTGCCCTGGTGTCCTCTACTCCCTCCTACCTCAGAGATAAGCACCTGCCCTTACTTTGAATACCAAGATGTTCTAAGTTACTTTGTTCTGGAATTTTCTATCAAAATAGCCTTGGAATAGGTATGACTCTCTCCCTCCACATGGAGCATGTGTGCGTTGGAGCATGTATGTGTGTGTGTGTGTGTGTGTGTGTGTGTGTGTGAGAGAGAGAGAGAGAGAGAGAGAGAGAGAGAGAGAGAGAGAGAGAGAGAGAGAACTCCAGTCTAGTTCTTGGCCTCAGCATGGTATCTGTGAGCTGTAGTCTGTTGACTGATCCCACTCACTGAAGTCACTGAAGAGTGAGGTTCCCTTACCCACACACCCTTCAGTTTATTCATTGTTTTCTGCTCACTGGTGTGGGGGTCAATTGTTGGTCCTCACTATTTGAACATCTTGGTGTTGCTTTTTTGCTCTGTAGCCTCGAATATTCCATGGAGTACATCCTTCAGAGTAGAGTGGCTGGGTCACAGGGTTTGCTGACCTGCAGCCTCAGCTCAACCTTTTGGAATAAAAAAAATCATTAGAACATGATTTAGAGCTAAAAAGCGTTCCAAACACAGAACATTACAGGAAATAAGATGAGATACCCATGAACTTGCCACAGAGGTTAGACAAATAACATTTTGTCATATTTCTTTCATTTCTTCCATTTATTTAAAGAGTCCAGATTTCCAAAAGAGACTAAGCTCCTCCGCACCCCTAGGGTCAGCATTGGCTAAGGACTTGTATATCATTGAAGTCTACTTGCTAGGTATATGTTTGTAGAAACTCATGTGGCTCTGTCTTGAATGCTCCTTGTTTTTAAAAGGCTGGAACATTCTGACAGTATGCTTGCAATTTGCTTCTTTCTCCTCAACATGGTACGTTGTCAGTGGCACAGTATGAAACTCCTGCCATAGAAGGTCTATTCTTTTAACCGCAGTGATAGACATCTATTGATACAAATGGAGAAAACAGTGCATGCTGGAAAACCTGTGGCAGGTAGGTGTGAAGGGGTATACATGCATGTGCCCAGCGTGTCAGGTTGCGCTGATAAACCTGAAATGCCATGCGTTTCTTTGTGACTACTTGAAACCCAGGCACATGTGGATTCAGTGAAGTTCACAGTAAAAGGAAGATTTGTCCAAAGGATCCAGGATGCGCTCACATCAGATACTGGTCCCAGAAAGAGGCCTAAGGCCTAGCAACAAAAGTTTGTGGGATCCGTTCTGGCCCTATCCTGGCACTGCCTTCACTGTTCTATGTCAGTAGTACCACACATCTATGCTTCTTCCTGGACATATAGGCTCCTGGCAGCCAGGCTCCTGGCTGTGTGCAGTAGTTGAGGTCCTGGGGAACCACAGTCAAAGCAAGCTCAGGCTTGTTGTCTCCCACACAGTATTACTCAGCACAGCAACCAAACATGGTATGTCCTCTCAGGACAGAGCCAGAATGCATTAACACTGCCCCCCAATTGGTTTCTTCTTACTTCCTGGCCTATGGTCATGCCAACTCACACACAGTCCTTTGTAAGTAGTATGTAGGAACCTAGAGAATATGGACGGACCTATGCCTCCAAAGTTCAGTCTTTACTAAGAGTGGTTCCACTGGCCAGACCTCCAGGCCCCATCGTCTCTGCCATGGCTAAGTTGTCTGGTGGAGGAAGCAGACTGTCAGCAGTTTTGAACAAGCATAGCTGCATAGTACTAGGGATTTTCAGGCAGCCACAGATATGGGGCAGGAAGAAAGTGGCAGCTTCAGGGGCCTTTGTAACCCCCAAAGTGCTTCTCCAGACATTTGCACCTCCCTAACAGGACAGTGAACTGGAAGTGTCTGTGAGCTTTTGGTTGCTCTTCCCACCATTGTCTCTGGCCCTGGGCACCCTAGCCAGTGCCAAGTGTGCAGGAAACAAACCGTAAACAAAGGCCCCAGCCTGGAGCTGGGGAGGTTGCCTAGGCAAATTGGTGAGCTCCAAGTCTAGTGAGAGAGCTTGACTCAAAAATGAGCTTGAGAGTGATTGAGGAAAATACCAGCCATTGGTCTTCCACAGACCCACTGAGAGACACACAGACACACACAGACACTCAGACACACACACACACACACACACACACACACACACACACACACACACACACACACTCACACACTTCCTCAGTCTGTAGAAGGGAGGCAGGACAAACTCGGGTGTGCTTTACTTTCTTGAATTTTTCCTATGGGATGAGGCTGTGGTGTGACTTTGAATTTGTACCCTACCCTGGCTTTCCTCAGTTTCTACTTTAGTAAGTGCAGCCCTTATTGGCTTCCCCCAGGAACACTTCCTTAATTCATGAACTCATGCCTCAGCACTTTTCAGGGAGAATGGAGTCCCAGCCTCTATTATTTGCATATATCCCTTCTTTCCCTTTCTTCACTGGGGCAAGGGGAGCGTGTTGGTGACCAGGAGCTAGCTAGAGAACTATCAGATCCCTTCCCCCCTTTGCCCCTGTGTCTTGAGCTCTAAGCTCTAAAGTCCTCATGTGCCTAAAATTGCTTACTGACGTGGATTTGGAAACAAGGTCAAGAGGGGCTGCATGGAAGGTGTCCCCAGTATGGCAGCTGGGGGTGTGAGAAAAATGGCCCTTAGGAGCAGCTCATACATTTTTCACCTGTCTCTACCTTCCAGGGAGAGCAAGTCAAGAACTCATGGTCAGTTTTTAACATGATGATCAGCCAGCATAGCAAGGCTGCTCATGCTGTAACCATCTAAATGACAAAACAGGAGAGGGACAAATGCCAAGAAAACAAAATTTAGTGACCCTTTCCATAACTTACTTCTGGGAATGATTTTTTTATTTGTATTTTTCCCCAATAAAAGTTTTAATTAAAAACTATCTGAACCCTGGGGACTTACGATAAATTTGAACGCAAAGTTCCTTGGAGAAACATGTCTTGGCAAAATATGCGAAACAGATTATTATTATTTATTATTATTTCCATTCCAAGAAATGGTGAGCATTCTTCTGCACTTTCCTTAGTGATTTGTGGCTTCTGCAACTCTGGTCCCTGCTATAGGGAGTAGAGAGTGATGCCTTTTAGCTTTTAGAGATGCTCTGGGTTTGTGCTAATGGAGGGGAAGCAGGCATGCTCTGTGCGGCTGTCTCAGTTCCTCATTTATTACTGTGGTTCTCTGCCTTGCTGGGGCCTCTTCTGTTTGCAACCCAAATCATTCAGACCCCGTTGTTTACCTCAGCAGAGGGATCAAGGTTACACCCACAGTAACGCAGAGAAAGGCGACCCTGGAGCTTGGCCCGGAGTCCAGCTCTGACTTCGGGGCTGCCTGCCAAATTGTTCTCAGCCATGGGAATTACCTTCCAGCCCTGGGAACATGGGGCCTCTGTGCTGCCTGCAGAATGATTTATGTGCCCGAGACATCCCTTATGTCTTTTCCCAGGGCTCCGAGTCCAGAGTCCTGATCTACATGGTCAGACTGAGTCTCTGAGCTCTGGGGACACTGAGGCAAAGCATAGGGAGATGAAAGATCAGAGGGGGAGGGCAATGAAGGAGAGAGGATGGAAAGATAGCAAAGAAAGAGGAAGAGAAGGCAAAAGAGGAGGAGGATAAAGAGGAGGAAGACAATAAAAAGAGAAGAGGTGGGATGTGGGGGTGCACATCTTTAATTTCACCACTGGGGAGGCAGGCTCTGTGAGTCCCAGGCCAGCTGGTTCCAGGACAGTCAGGGACACTGGAGAATTGTTGGAGATCAGACTCTCTGCCTTTACTGTTGCATGCATGTAAAAGTTGACCCAGGAGCCCCCTCCTCCTCTCCAATCAAGCCTGCCACATCAGAGGAACTTCCAGATCATCTGAGTGCTTTCAGTCTCTTGGGGAATAGGAAGATGACTAGGGTTTGTGATGCAGTTTATTTGGTGGGAGACTGTGGGCAGACCCCTGTAGGTATGATGGCTGCTGAAGAGCACACAGCTCACTGAACTGTTGCTTCTAAGCTCAGAACTGAACTCAGTTTAGCTTTCTTCTTTTTATGTTTTAAAGTTTTTCACATGTGTGTGCTCTGCATGTATGCATGCTTGTCTCTGTGTGGGCGTCTATATGTGTGCATGTGTAGAGAGGCCAGATGTAGATGCCAAGTGTCGTCTTTGACAGCTTTCTACATTATATATCGAGGCAGAGCTTCACTTGACCCCAGAGTGGTAGCTTTGGGTGGGTGGGGGTGGGGTAGGATCACTTATCCGTTGGCTGAGATTACAGGTGAGTACCTACTACCCATCTAGCATTTTGTGGGTATTGGGGACCTGAACCCCAGTCTTCATGCTTACACGTCCTTTGCCAACTGAGCAATTTCCCAGTCTTTTCTTCCTTTTTCCTCTCTCTCTCTCTCTCTCTCTCTCTCTCTCTCTCTCTCTCTCTTTCCTCCTTCCTCCTTTCTCATTCATTTGTTCATTTATTTATTCATTCCTTCCTTCCTTCCTTCATTTTTAGTGCTGCTTTCCCTGAAGTGTTCTCTGAGGAATGCCTGTGTTAGGAGACGCTCCCTGGGCAGGACTGAGTCCTGGGACCAAGAGACTCTGGGGAATGGCGAGTTCTTGCTCACCTTCTGTATAGGCATGGTACACGTCATCTTCTTTGATAAATATCAGTGGTGTGACCTTTGGCTTCTGCCTTCCTGAACTTTCTCAAATGCAATGGCCAGCACATCCCTCCCTGGAGCTCACTTAAGGTCTCATTGGAAGAATCATTGATGGAGCATGAATGTCTTACTCAGGGTATAGAAGGTTCAAAGAATATGGACAGCTGCATAGGAATGTTCCAAGAAGACAGATACCACAGGGAGCTGAGTTTTAGTTCCAAGTAACATAGAAATAATTTTCTCACAGAAGGAACTAAGAAAGAATGGCTCACCTACATGGTCAGACAGCTCCAAACCACTGTCGTTAGGCTGGGCCTGTCTCAGCTCAGCCTGGTTCTGTACAATAGGGTACGGTAGCTTCTTGCCCTGGGAAAAAGTTGCCCCAGGAGCTTCCAGACCCATACTGTCTCTAATTGATCATGTGAGTCCTAAAGCCATTGATCCCCAAGTATACTGAGAGCTTCTTGAGCCATGGGTTATGCGGTTCATTCCCTGCTCTGTCAGAACTGCTGCTAGGCACTAGGAAGGTCACTAACAAAAAGTTATTGGATGGCTGCTTGCATGGATGAATGAATACATTGCCTTCCGGGGCTTGCTGGCAATGCTGTACCTTGGCAGGGCTGAGGTGGGAGGCTTCCTGAAGATTGTGCTTGTATAGATTAAACATTGGACCTGAGCATCACATGCTCAAGAGGCATGATAGCCACAGAACTGAATTCAGTAGAGGTCTCTTTCCATTCTCTGAGGACTGCATGCCATTAGGACCATTTTCTTCAGGGGAAGATCAAAGCTTTGAGATCTCTAGGCTTGTCAGTGATGTAGCTGGGGTGGGTTCAGGGAAGCCTGTTTCCAAAGGGATCCGGATTATTCTGCCAGAAACACTCTATTCCATGTATCCTTTGGGCCTGCCTGTAGCTCCTTTGGGGGATGGTATAAGGAGGGAGAAGAGAAAGGAGGAGATCTTTGTCTATGCAGATGGGAGGAAATGAGAAGGACAACACATCTTGAGGGCAGAAGAACTCCTAACCCATGATTTCATTTTACAAACCTGCATATATGAAACTGTCCCTGCTAGCTGCAGAGGGAAAGGGGGCAGAGAGGAACCAAAGAAGTTTCCTGTCTGTCTGTCTCTGTCTCTGTCTGTCTCTGGCTGGCTGGCTGACTGGCTCCCGCCCCCTCCCCCCACCCCGTGTGTGTGTGTGCTCGCGCGCTCGAGTGTATGTGTGTGTGTGTGTGTGTGTGTGCATGTGTGCACTAGCACACGCGCCCACACATGCTTGTGTGTGTGTATTTGTGTACACTATTAAGCAGAGTAGCATGGCTATCTGGCCTTCGCTACATGTAAGCATCTGGACTGTCTCTAAATGCTCTCTAATTTCTGTGACAGAAGGCCAGATGCCATGCCACTTCTCCCCCCTTCAATAATGGGTTACTTCTAGCTCACTAATCGGTTTTATTTTTGTTTTCAACATTGTTTTATACATTCCAGGCTAGCTTTGAACTCTGCATCTGTGAGTGCCCTGGAGTTTTTCATCCTTCTGTCTCTACCTCACCAGCACTGAGATTACAGGTCTGCACTGCCACACTTGGTTTATGCAGGGCTGGTGATTAAATCCCAGATTTGCTATGTGCTGGGCAAGTGCTCTACCAACTGACCTAGATTTCCAGCTCCTCTTGTTACTCTTTGAATCATCCCTGTAGCAGGAAGTACAACTGTTCTCTGTTATTCTCCCTTTCTCCATCTATACCCATTGCCATTTCTCTCATCTGTGGTGGGTCCCTTTCCCTTATTACCACTGCACGGTTTGTCTGTGCAACTTGATGTGGCCTGGAAAGTAGACAGACTTGACGACCTACCAATTAATTCTCAGCCTATGCTACAAACATTTCCATTGGCTAGCCTATCTCAGGGAGCCAGTTGGTGTTGGAAAAGTTAGAAGTCACATGCCAGAAGGTTTGAATTCACTTCAGATTAGACTAACTGAGTTTCAGAAATGCTGCTGAATCTCAGCCCTGGAGCATGGGGACAATGCTAATGTCATATACTGCTGAATAGTGAGATGGATTTTGTTACTGGGAAGTAGCTGACTTAGACAATTAGTATTTACTATAATCAACTTCTCTGACGTTTTGTCTATAGCACATGCATTTTGTCTGCAGAGCAATAGTCACTGGAAAGAAGAACAGGGAAAAGAGAAAGAAATAGCACATGAAAATGCTAAGCCTACACTTTTCCTTATGAACTTGTTTCTACTAAATGCTCCAGTCTGCCCAGGAATGTTGACTTAATTTCAGAGGTCATGTTAATAACTGGCTCATGAGCAGGGCACCTCTGCCTTTAGTATTTAGAGCTGAGATCCTATCCCATAAGTTCAGCATCTCATTTTACCACTGAACTGTCTAGGTATGCTTGGGAAAATTATTAAGCTCTTCAGTTTTCTTACCTGAAAAATGGGTTTCTTTTTTTCCCCATAGCATCATCTGAGGGTTTAAGTGAAAAAAGTGTGTCAAGTGTTTGATGCAGTGCCCAGCCATTGGCAAGAATTCCTGGAACCAGTTAGCTGGTGTTATTTTTCCGTATTTGTAAGAGCAGAAGCACTGAGTGATGCTTTACAGAGATGATTCATCCACTCTCAAATTTCCATCCATTTTTCACTATTATACCTTTGCTAAAGAAGTCTCTCAAAATCATACTTTTGTGCAGGAAAAAAATAATTTAGTAAGCTATGACCCTTGAATTGTGGCTCTGGTTCTTCCATTAGCTTGCGGAGTGACCTTGAGCAAGGCTTCCTCCATTGTCTGGGTCTCAGGTCCCCTCCACAGTGAGAGATCAGGACTGAACTCATTTCCAAGGACCCTTGACGTTCATCATTTTCCGAAGTTCCTTTGGAGAAGAGCTGGGAGAGTTGAAAAGAGCTTTCACAAAGAAACCGATTATGGTTCTGGTATAATAAGGGAAGAAGCTTTAGAAAAAAAAACATGGAATTGAATCACAGAACGTTTGACCTGGAAGGACCCTAGAAAACTTCCGGTCCAATGATCTCACCTTACAGAAGAGAAAGTAATATTCTGGCACCACTAAATGGATCCAAGGGCATTAGTATATTAAAAAAAAATACGTGTTAATACCTTGGACTTGGGGTTCGGATTAGGTAGAGAGTCACCACGGCCACCAGCCCTGGTTGGGGTGCAGAATGGTGAATGTATACACTTTTGCCATACCTATTCATATGGATAGTTGTGTTGAATGCTAAGAAGGAGCTGAGAGGGCTGCCTCACATAATCTTACATATGGGAAGAATATAGCAACAAGAGTTAAGTCATCTTCCTTGTAAGCCAGACAACTCTTCTAACTCACCGAGTCTTCAGAATGACCCTATAAGTTAGGCACTCTTATTACCATCCCAGTTAATGGGGAAAGAACCTTGGGTACAGAAAATTTACCTAACTTGTTTCAGCTCATACAAGTGGTAAACGGAAAAGCTGAACTGTAAACTCAAATCTTGTGTACCCAGAATCTGTGCTCTTCTCCACATTGTCCTGGCTCTCTGAGGACATCAACGGAGCTGTCACCCAGGTGATAAATGTCTAGGATTGAATACTGGGGCAAAGGGAATGCTATTGAAAGTGCAAATGTCCTGGAGGGGAGCATGAGTGACATGTGCCCATGTGGCTGTCCAAAAGGAAGTATGTATGTCAGATAGACAGACAGACAGACAGGTAGAAAGCATGTGCATGTACATGTACATGTGTCCACTCTGGTAGGTCTGGGCACATGTCAACAATATGCTTGTGTGTATACTTGTACTTGTATGGTGTCTATGTATAGGTGTGTGTCTCTGTCTTTCTGCCTGTTTTAGTGTGTTCTGTGAGTGTGTCTATTCATCTGTGTGTTTGCATAGATCTATCTGTGTTTGCATTATTTATGCTTGTGTTGGTGTATGAGTGTGAGTCTGTGTGTGGTTGTGGGCTATAGATGAGATAGGCAAGTGATCTGAGCTCAGATCATGAAGGAGCTCTGGGACATATACTCTCAGAATCAAAGTGAGTTGTCCAATGAATTGATCCCATTTGCTCATGGGTAACACTCACTGTGCACCTGTATGTATCAGGTACTGCTCCAAATGTCAGGGTGAAAGAGTGAACACTTTGAAGGGAAAACCAATCCATTAAATGGAAAGGTAATGGGAGAGGCCATTTGATCAGAGGTCCAAAGAAGTCAAATGCGAAGCCTGGGGGTTAGATGTGGGAAGCATTCGGGTTAATAGAGCAGCAGCGCAAATTTAAGGTCTGCAAATTGGTCACGAGGCCTGTGGTGAGATGAAGAAGTGAAGAGAGAAGGGTGTAGACATTGGGGTCATAGGGTCATAGCTGGAGCGACTTTCTGCAAGGCTCTTTAGCCATGGTGAAGACCTTAGACAATCTCCCTTGGGCAACAGGGAGATATTGGAAAACCGCATACGCCTATGGCAAAAACTGCAGTCTGGGAAGCCCTCCTCTTAAGTTCATGCTCCTTCCATGCTGCCATCTCGAGAATGAAAATGAAGGTTGATTTGTCTTTCCAATGTCACATGCAATTCCTAGTCTAACAAAACAAAACAACAACAAAGAACAAAAAGAAAGCAAATCTGTTTTAAGACATTTTTATATCCCAATTGATGAGTTCTTTGTCGTAAGTCTCCCAATATAGTTAGGACTGATCCCAACCAAGCAGTCCATTTCTTAGAGCCCAC
Organism: Rattus norvegicus; assembly: GCF_021556685.1. NCBI lineage: Eukaryota > Metazoa > Chordata > Mammalia > Rodentia > Muridae > Rattus > Rattus norvegicus. Next base: position 17,777,476 of record NC_141554.1, read on the forward strand.
TTAGGTTTTCAGTGAGAGACAGATAACACAATTTCCCAGACTGAAGGAGCAAATCCTAAATGAACAGGGTGTGGTGCTGTGTCACGCAATGAGCATGCCTTATCATTGCATTTAAGCCATTCGTGAACCCTCAGAAAAATGCGCCAGACATATTTTATTCTGAGGGGGCATGAGGCTTTGAAAGTTCACACAATTAACCCAGTGTCACACGGCTACTTAGTGGTATCTCAGCTCTGAAGCCAAAAGCAATTTCTAAAAGAAGTTCATGATTTCGCTCACAAGTGCACAATTGTGAGTCACACTCCTGGCATCAGTTGCTAGAACAAGTCCATGGGCAGGTGGACTTGAGCAACCCAGAAGCAGTATATGTGATGGTGGTGGGGGAATGTTGCCTTAGGATTCTAAGCAGCAGTGTCATAGTCTATGTCACCATTAATACATCATCTGTCTACAAGGCTAGGCTAGGCTGAACCCTAAGCTAGCCATTGTTGTTCTAATAGGTTTTTTTCCCCAGTGTCAGTGCCCATGAAGTTGGGATCAGCCACAAGGATACTCAAAATATCTATGTGAGCTCTATACAGACCAAACTTACACATGTATCAGAATGGATAATAGTTCTGCAGATACTTGATTCTTGGCCATATTATTCATTTTGTGGTTTGTGTGTATGTGTGTGCATGTACATGAATCTGTCTGTCTGTAGACACTAAGGTCTTTGAATGTGGCAAGTTAGCTCTTGGGTATTAGTAGTCAGTGGGAGAAAAGCAGGCTGCCTCCTTGGCCATGGGTTCTGGATGGTCATCAGTCATGTCTTGAGTTTATTGTCAGAACAAAAGATGAGGTGAGGTAGGATGGTAATCAGTGGCTGTAAATTAGCACCATCCCTTCAGCCTGGCCTTTGGTTTCCTCACAGGCTTCTTTGGAAAGACATTGCTTGACAATGCATCAGTCATGCCCGAGAGTCAGGTGATGGTGTTAAGAAAAATGTGTAGGGCCATGACTATAAAACAGAAGATAACTTTCCAGAATTGTCCTCTTAGGGACAGAGAAATGTCAACTTTATTCAATCCAACCTAAATCAGCCTTACATGAGGCAACTAAATCTAACTTCATCCAATGCTATGTAAGCCAACACAACTTTACACAACTCAACTGAACCCAATCCAACCCAACACTATTTGAGAATTTGAGAAGCTTAGTGTTTGACTACTGTGATTTTATAGCAATTGATTTTGCGGTACTGGAAGTATTCGATATGCTCCTTTTAGGACCTGTAAGTCAGGTGATAGTGTTATAGAAGATAAGAGGGGAGTCACAACCCCGACACGGAGTTGTTAATCTTGGTGGGTTGTCCTTTCTGGGACAGATCAGCATCAAACCGACCAACCAATCCTGCTTAACACTACTATCCTCACCCATGCTTAGTGGATTAAAATTTTCTTATACTCCAGTATAAGATCAAACACTGAATATAGCATGACAGGATGGCTTGCTTCGGCCCCCAGTATCTGGGTCTTAGGCTGATGGTTTGAAGTTTGGTGCCTGGGGATACCTGAGAATAGATACACTCAGATCTCGGATAGCTGATCCTGGCTGGTGGCTGAGGGCCTTGGCTCTTCCTTTCCTGTTGGACTCTGCATGGACCATTTGGGTTTACTCACAGCACGGCACTTGGGTTTTCAGAATGAGCTTCTGAGAAAGAGAGAAGCCAAGTGGAAACTAGATCCTTTTTTTGTGACCTAGCTTTTGAAATCTCATCTTGGCACCTGCTCTATAATATACAAGTCATAATAATTATCATCCCTATGTAGATTTCAGAGGAGGCTGCTTCTTTGAAAAGAGCATCAGTCACAGTGCTAGATGAGCATGGGGGATGAGAGACATACATCTTTGTGGTTACTACTGAAAAATGCCATCTGCTACATGACTATGATCCATTTGGCCTGCTATAACAAAGTATCAGAAACTGGAAAGATTACTAATAATACAAATTTCTTTCTTATAGTTCTAGAGGCTAGGAAGTCCAAGGTCAAGGGGGTTGAAAATTCAGTGTCTGGTAAGGCTCCTTAAACTTGGATGGCCTATTCACTAGAACTATAAGAAACACAGTTGTAATCTTTCACTGCCTTCTATTCTTCTTCTTTTTGCCTGCATGTGATAGATGGGGGTGATGCGACTCTATAGGGTTTTCCTTATAAGGGACTCTGATGATTGATCTTAGCCTACTGCGTGAGCACTGACTTTATCAGCCCTGTCCCTTTTCCGGGAAGGGCTGTGACTCTAAGGTGATATTCCCTGTGTGAGAAATCTGGGTAGAAATAACCTCCCCTGTTAAAAGTGAGGCAATGCCCCCCTTTTAAGCAGCCACCAAATAGATTCTAGAGGCTTGCTGTCTTGTGCCAAAGAATAACATGCAGCTTCTGCTGGAAGACCAAGTAAGCCTGAGCTTACATTCACTCTGATCTCACTGGTTTCTTGGTCACTGTCTTGCTGGTCATTGCTAACTACAGCATTTCATTTCTTTTCATTTCCGTTTTATAACAGCAAAATTTCCAAACCTCAAGGCCCAAAACTTTTTGTCTAACCATTTTAAGTCAAGCCATCATGAGGAAGCAAGCCACTGCTTCCACATTTTGTTTAGAAATCACTCAGGAAAGTACCAAAGTCCATCGCTGTTTAGTTCTACTTCACATAAAACAAGAACATGAGCTCCATTCACCCAGCAATCCACCCAGAACCCTTTGGCCACTTTGTAATAAGGATTGTTCTTGCTCCATCATCTGATAACATGGCTCCTGTTTTGTCCCCTGCCCTCAGGAGAATGGCATTCACCACCCATATTTCTAACACTCTGCTTATAATTGCTTAGATATTCTCCATGGAACCTGTTCTCCTTTCTCCCTATGCCTTCACCAGAGTGACATTAAAACCTTAGGACCCCATTTCTTTTCTTTTTTTTTTCTTTTTTAGGAATGTTGGCTTTTTCTAATATGAACCTCAAATATCCTTCCAGTGCCAAAGATGTTGCCATCATCCTGATCCCCATTGTTAGAGTACCCATCTTAATAATAACATTCTCACTTCTTGGTACCCCTCTTCTGTCTTAGTTCACAGCTACCCAACATTGGGAAATAGATAAGCAACAGAAATGTCCTCTCAGCTTTGGAGCCTGGGAAGTTCAAATGAAGGTGCAGTGTCTGGACAGGTAGGCCTCACTTCCTGGTTTGCAGATGGAGAATTCTTACTGTATCCTCTGTCCTTCTATAGTAGAAAGGGTGGGAGTTCTCTAGTCTTTTAATTTTTAAAAAATTTTGATTGACATGTATTAATTGCACATAATGAGATTCAGTGTGATATTTCAGTACATGCTTACACTGTGTACTGATTAATTCTAGCCTCTTTTATCCATTTCCCCTTTCCCAACCTCTAGTAATCACTATCCTACATTCAGATTTATTTTTAGCTTTCACATGAGAGAGAACATGTAATATTTATCTTGCTGTGTCTAGCCTTTTTCACTTAATAGAATATCTCCCACTTCAAATGACAGGGTTTTATTTTTCACGGATGAATAATATTTCTCTCTCTCTCTCTCTCTCTCTCTGTGTGTGTGTGTGTGTGTGTGTGTGTGTGTGTCCACATGCATATGTGTGTGAAAATTTCCTTATTAGTTCATCTATGGATCTATACACTTATGTTGAGCCCATATCTTATCTACTGTGACTAGTGCCACCCTAACAAAAACCATGGGCATATTGGTCTCTCTTTAGTGTCGTTGCCTTCGGATCCACAAACTGTGGGGAGCCGCTTACCATGCAGTAGCTTCTGTGAATTTTGTGAGGAGCCTCCAGGATGTTCTTTATAATGGTTATACTGATTTACATTCCTACCAATGGTATGAGAGGTTGAGTGGTCTCTTTCTTCTACTTTTCTTTCTTCCTTTCTTCCTCCCTTCCTTTCTTTAAAGATTTATTTACTTTATGTATATGAGTATACCATAGTTGTCTTCAGGCACACCAAAGAGGGTATCCGATCTCATTACAGATGGTTGTGAGCTACCATGTGGTTGCTGGGAATTGAACTCAGGACCTCTAGAAGAGTAGTCAATGTTCTTAACCACTGAGCCATCTCTCCAGGTCCCAGTGGTCTTTTTCACAAGGACACGTATTCTATTCATGAGGGCAGAACTTTTATGGCTTGATCACCTTCCAAAGGCCCCATCCACCACCAATACTGTTACACCATGGGCTAGGATTTCAACATAGGATATGAGGAGAAACAAAGACTCCATATACAGCATACACTGTGTGTCTCATTAGGCAAGGTTGGAGACTCTTCCAGGAGACAGCAGAGAGACAGTGTTCATCTTTTAGGCAGCACGTTTACCTATCATTAGGCTTCTTTTCTATGGGTGAAATGAGGTTCCATGGGCCCTAGGTGTGCACACAATGATAAGAGGAAGGCCAGGAAGCTTGCAGTGGTCAAGCAACACAACATGTTTCCTGAAAGCTTGGCTGGAGGGAGTAGAGTAAAGGCTCTATTTATATAGATGTTCGAAGCTGGGTGGCCTTCAGAAAGACAGCATGGTCACCTGAGAGTGCTTGGCCCTGAAGAACTACAGAATTCCAATAAGGCAGAGAGCCTAAGGACAGGACAGGAGCTCCCAGACTAAGGAATGATGTAACATATATTATGACCAGTATAGAAAACAACCAGGGTTCTTAAGCCTCTGCCTCATGTGGCTCCCTCCCTGGAATGATACTATCCCCACAAGTCTTGACATAGGAATTGCTTCTATCGAAATCATTTCTCCCCTGGGAAGTGTTGGAGTGAGAGCAATTTGTGTGGTCAGTGATCCATCCTGGTAGGTGGTAAGAACTGAGCATTGGGTGGGCAGAACATAGGTACATTCTGGCAAGCAAGCAACCATCAGATGACTCACAATCTACCAGTAAGGACTGAAAAGTGGATACAGAATTCATGCCTTGCAGTTACCTCACTCCTGTGACAAAAAGACAGGATTGGGGAGTTGCTGGTGAGTTCTCCACATGTCTAGCTTGCCACATGGGTAGGCACAACAAGTTTTGGGCACATAGGTCCTGCGGGATAGTGTTACAAGTACCGTAATCTTTCAATTGAGGCCCTGTGAGCTAGCAAGGAGAACACAGAGAACAAGGTGGTGTGTGTGTGGTTTTGTTCCAAAACCCTTTAATGTATTTCCAGTCTTAACCATTTACTATTTACTCAACTACACTTCCATCAGTTTCTCTCCATGACATTCAAAGGCCTTTGTTGCAGGGTAGTTGACATGCCAAACCCAATTTGGACTCTGTTGGAAGGTTTGATCACTACTGGCCTGTATGTACGTGTGTGTGTGTGTGTGTGTGTGTGTGTGTAATTGCCTCATGTCTCAGTTTACACATCTGAAATAGAGACACTAAGAGCACAGTGTTGTAAGGGTGCAAGGAAATTGATGAAAAATACATCAACTAGTGCTGAGAGCTTGGCAGTTATGAGGTAAATGGTAATGTGCTCTGTTCTTTTTGTCTTTTGTTGTGTCCCTACTGGGTGCTTTCATAGGCAGTTCTCATCAGAAAGGCTCACCTGCAGCTAGCCATGGCAGCTTGATGTTTTGATATATTACCTGTATTCTAATTGCTTCCTTGATTTCCAGGGAACTTTTCATTCCCAGAAGCTTCAGCCACATGTCCTACCTCTTAGCCTATGGACATGCCATAGGCTCAACGGAAGGCTTCATACATTTCTCCAGACAAGTATTTCTTCCCTGAGCTTCCAGTCTGAGCTGTCTTCTGTCAATTCCCATTATATATACCCAAGCACCCCCTTATCCTCTCCCCTGCTGCAGCCTCTAAGCACTTCTGTGGTCAGTTACATAACTGGACGTCTAATTTCTGTTTGGTTAATTGTAACCTGGGGACTGAGTTTGTCTTACCATTTGTGACTGATCAAGTGAATTGTCTTCGGCAACATGTGGACAGTGTTGGTGAACCCAGTGGTCTTTAGGGGCAGAATCACATGGTTGTGACTGGAACTCCACTCTGTAGAGTATGTATTTTGTTGGGTGGGGTCAGCAGAGACAACGTGGCTAATAGTCAAGGATAGCGGCTGCTTGACCATAGGGGAATCTTTTCCTAGTGCAAGCCTCCATCAGCAACCAAATCCTACATTGCAGTCTGAAGGAATCAGTTGTACAGTACTCCTGAAGATTCTCTAATTAATACCTTTTGGCTCTGATAGCTTAAGTGGATTCTATTCTCGGCAGCTAGATGGTCAATGACTCTTAAGCTGCCCCTGCCTCTCTCAGAAGGAAGATAGTGCATAGTACATGATTGATACTCATGAATAAGGAAATGATCAAAAGGATTCAAGTGGCCTACAACATGAGGAATATCCTCTAGATACTTTTCAGAAAGTTTCGGGCCTTCAGGCTACCATATGAGTCCTTGGGGCCTGTAGCCTTACTCTGTTCTAACCATGAATGACCTTCTGACAGGTGTTGGGATTTACCTGAATGACACCTTGCTTTATTTCTTCCAATTGAAGTGCTGGGGTCCCTTGGCCTTTTCAGACCCGAATTCGCTGCAGGAATGCCTGGCCTCACTCTGAGAGATGTAAAGAAGTAGAAACTGTTCTGTCTCTACCATTGGGATGTGACTGATGCCCAGGATTGCCAGATATTCCAACAAAGCTCCCCACCTCTTCCTTCTCACCACCAAAGTAGCTAACTTCATTAGCATGATGGTTTATTTATGACCAGACTGTGGTCTGCTTAGAGAGGTAAGACACGATTTCTGGGCATGTTTATAAGGATGTTGCTGGGAGAGGAGAGACTTGTATTTGAATTGGTAGACTGAGTAAGGCAGTGGACCCTCCCTAAAGTGTGGGGGCACCATCTCATTCACTGAGGGTTTGAAGAAGCTAAAAGACAGATTGCAGGTGGATTTGAACTCCCTCTGCCTAACTGTTGAGCTGGTTCATAAATATTCTTCTGACCTTAGTGTTCCTGGCTCTTGGGGGACTCCACAAATTCACTGAAGTTTAGACCAACCACTTCCTCTCCAATTTTTAGGCCTTTGAACTACACCACTGATATTCATGGGTCTCCAGTTTTTACATGGTAAGATAGCCCAACCCTTTTAATCACATGGGCTAGTAGTACATTATCAGAAAGATTTTTTATAATCTATCAATCATCTATCATCTATCTATCTGTCTATATCTATCTATCATCTATTTTCTGTTATTTATGTTCCAATTTGTCTATTATCTATATCCTATTTGGTTCCTTTCTCAGGAAATCCCCAACTAACACAATCAGGAAAAAATATCTACCCTCCATCTGGACCTTTTAGTGGCCAAACATCTTGCCCATCTCTGCCACAAGACAGGCCTGACTAGGAATATCCTAGTCTATGGATATCAGCTTTCAGAGCTGTACACAGCCATCATGCTCTAACAATGCTAGCACCAGCATGCTCTACCTCAGGCCTGTTTGTGTGGGAAGCCAGCACTGGGATGCTGATCCACTCAAGAAGATGCAGATGCTGTCCTGGCCTTGAATCGTGCTTCCTTCCCTGGGCACATTCACGTCATTGTCTACTGTGTGTCACTTGGCAAGGACCATCAAATAAATGCCTTTGGGGAAATACCTTGATTGACATGAGCTAAAGGATCCTCCCCCATCTACAAAATAGAACAGATTGTTCTGTCATACCCCAGGGAGGTACACAGCATACTGTGCTGTGTCAGGAGATGACAGGTGTACTGGTTGGCATTGCTCAGCTTCGGCAAGGCACCCTGATGCACACAGAAGAATGAAATAGACTGGTTTTTCCTTCCTTCCTTCCTCCCTCCCTCCCCTCTTTTTTCCCTTTGTTCGTGTCTATGTAGTATAATTTATGTACATATGTGTATAAGTGCATGCATATGTATATGTGTACATGCATGAAGGTCAGAGAAGGGCATCGATGGACTTCCCCTCTTCTTTATTCCTTTGAGGCAGGGTCTCTCTGAAGCTCCTATTTATCAGTTGGGCTCACAGCCAGTATGCCTGGAGATCATCTAGCCTCTACTTCCCATCTTTCTGGCTTTCCAGGGGAGCATGAGAACACATTGGGCTTATTACCTGGCTCCTTGGATCAGAAGTCATGATGGTGTTCCTGCTGACTACTGACCTGTCTCTTCAGCCGCTGAGTTGTTGCCCTAATACTTTTCAGTCTTCAGTCCTTAATTAGACCAGGGTTATGTGGAAAGCTGTCCAAGCTTTGTGATGCCTGTCATTGTCTTACAGGAACAAGAAGGGTAATAGTAGAAATGCAGACCCAGGAGAGGGAACACTGTTCACCATGTGGTGAGGGGGTAAGTTGGGTTCTGTCCTGTTTTTTGTTTTTGCTGTTATTGTGTATTTCTTTGTTTGTTGTTTGTTTTAAATTTGACATAAGCTATAGTTATCTGAGAAGAGAAACCTCAATTGAGAAAAATTCCTCCATCAGATTGTTGGCAAACCTATAGGGCATGTTCTTGGTTAATGATTGACATAGGAAGGGCCCAGTGGTCCTGAGATGTATAAGAAAGCAGGCTGAGCAATCCAGTGGAGAGCAAACCAGTAAGCAGCACTCCTCTATGGCCTCTGCATTGATTTCTGCCTTTAGGTCCCTGCCCCAACTTCCCTCAGGGATAGAGTGTGAGAGTTGTAGATGAAATAAATGCTTTTCCCTCAAAGTTGGTTTAGGCCATAGTGTTTATCAAAGCAATAGACATTCTGTATAAGGCAGTTTCTATCAGAGAATCTCATTTGGGACTCATAATGGTGGTTGGGGAAGGGCATACCCCCTGGAAATGCCAAGGGAATGATTTACAAGGCACAACACTCACCATTTTCCATATTTCTGACAAAGGCTTGCAAGGTTGCAGAAACCTGAGTTTGTAATCAGGAAGAAAAGATCAACCCTGGCCTCTGATGGATGGTGAGCTCAGGCCCAGTCCTGTCTCATTCTGCAGACAGTAGAGTAGCCAGCTCAGTCAAACAGTCACATCCCTTTCCCACCAGCCTAAAGGGTTTGAAGTATAAAGTCCTCTCAAGCTTGCATCTGGGATTTCTGGCCTCAAGATGCCACTGGTCCCTTTTGTTCAGGTCTCAGAGCTCTTGATGGCATCCACCAATAAAGTTTTTCTGGAGCATGGACCAGCGCTGGGCTCCTTCCCAGGTTTCATTTATCTTTCCAAAGCCAAAGTAATCTGCTCCAGACCTCACGCCAGGCTGTGTATCTTGCTCTGCTGAGTGCTTTCGAATCCTGATGCCTTGTTAGACTTAGCCTGCCATTTTGCTGTCACCTCAACTCTGTGATCCATCAGAGCTTCTCATGGTTGTGGGAGTTGTTGCTCTGAGTACAAGACTTACTTAGCCTGGTCTCACTTTCCCAGGGTCCCTTGGGCTGCAGGGCCATCTGTGGCCTGTCCAACAAACAAACCACTTGGACTGCAGCAATGGAGAATTCTGATGACCTGGTTTACAGGTGGTTCCAACATCTGTCCTCACTGATCTGCATGACCACCATTGTCCCTTCTGTGAAGAAGCTCTTGTGTAGAGAATATTTTGGGAAACCTATTGATGGCCTATTTGGGACATGTCATATCAGCTGGAGACTTCATCTAAATCTCGTGAATCAATAAAACAAACATTATTGGGATTCTTTCTTTGTTTTTCTTTCTTTCTTAAGACAGAGTCTCATTATACGGTGCTGGCTAACCTGAAACACACAGAGATATATCTGTCTCTGGCTCACAAGTGTTAGAATTACAGGTGTATGACTTTCCTGAGCTTTTAAAATTGTGCTTTGGCCAGCAAGGATGGGTTAAGGGGTTTTGAATTCTCAATAAATAGTAAGCGCTCTAGGCTTTGAACACAGCCTACAGTGGTTTTCTCTGGTCCCATGATACCTGCTTTTCTTCCCTGTGGTACTGTCTCTGAAGTTAGGATGCCACCATTTATATTTGACGAATTACTTTAATATGGTAGTCTACCTGTCTCCTCTTCCTTTTTCCTCTTCTTTGTTCCCTACTCCTCTTCCCTACCTGTCTTTTCCTCATCTCTTCTTCTTCCTTCCTCTTTCCCACCCTTTCTTTTCTCCTTTTCTTTCTTACCCTTTCCTTTTTCCCTCCTCCTCTTCCTCTCCCCTTCTCTCTCCTCTTCCTTATTAACCTAGTCAATGACACCTTATGACTGAGGCAATCAGACTTTAACTACCAAGGGAACAACTGAATATTTAGACAGCATTCTTTTCCAACACTTTTGATCCTTCCCCAGCTTCCTGAAGTAGTGGTGTGGAAGTCCCCTTTTAAAGGGAAGACATCTCCTCTCTGGATCACTACCTCCCTTACTAGAGGGTAGCATTGTTTTTGCCCGGAGCTCCACGTTTCTTTTGGATTAAGCATCTTTTATACATCAGATGTTCAGTAAATCTGTGATCAATGAATTCATAATGAGGTATGAATGGCCTTGGCCTAAATAGGAAAATAAGGGCGTGACTGTGGTCTATCAGACATTTCTAGGGTTGCTGCCCCACTACTCAGATTATTGAATATAGGCAACCAACCATGGGAGGAGGGTATCATTTCCCTAAAAGAATTTTACGAGTTGGCTTTGCTCTCTAAATGTCTATTTGGTGCTCAGATCTAGGGGAAGCAGCCACTCAGAGGAACCTATTGCCATGAGATGACAGACACAGGAGGATGAGTGTAAGTATCATGTCTCCTGAGTACTAAGATTGGGATTGACTAACTTCATAGGCTAAAGGAGGTCAAGTATTTAAGTCTAAAATAAAAGGCTGGGGAAATGGACTCTGACCCTTAAGGAGAAGAGCTGTGAAGTCTCATTGCAAAGAGTATGACTAAAGGAAGGAGTGAAGCATGTGGGCTGGTGAGGTAATCAATCTTTCTGTTGTCACCTGTGTTCTGTTGCTATAACGAAATACCTCAGGCAGGCCAGCTTTACAAACAGAAGAGGTCTGCTTAGTTCAAAGTTCTGGCAATGGAAGGGCACAGTATTCACATCAGATTGGCTGTGGTGAAGATCTCCTGGTATCCTGGTGGGAGTGGGTGAGGGAGGAAAAGACAATATTTTTTGTTTTGTTCTTTTTGAGACTGAGTCTCTCTACATAGCCCCAGCTGTCCTGAAACTCACAGTGTAAACTAGGCTGGCTTGAAACTCAAGAGATCCCCATGGATCTGTCTCCCAAAGTGCTGGGATTAAAGGCGTGCACCACCATGCCCAGCAAAAAGACCACATCTTAAAACAGAAAGCCACAGACCCCGTTCAGGGATGTTCAAAGCATTCATTCGTGAGAGAACACAGGGATCCCATGAACAGCACCTTAACCTCTTTGGAAAGCAGTGCTTCGAATGACTTTAACACACTTGGTTCCACCTCTTAAAGGTTCCAGCACCCCCGCTTTGCTGCAGTGAAGACAAAGATTCTAACCTTGCGGACACATGTAAAATGTGTACAGAACATGGAACTGGTCCATGGAGCTATGCTTTCATTTTTGATTGCCTAGCTTACAGTTGCAGCAATGAGCTTGACGATGGCACCGGCACCAAGGAAAGGGGCACGTTAACACATACCTGGCACGCTGTTATTGAGGCAGCCTTGGAATTTGAACCCAGGCTCTCAGACCCAGTACATTTCTGATGCATCCAGTTGCCTTGCCTCTACAAGTTCATCACACGCTGAGGCAGCTTGTCAAACGCAGACAAGTCCTGTGGCTATTTTTTTTCCTGCTGACTTTTCACCAGGGGTATGGCAGCCAAACAGAGCTGGTGTCACGGGCTTGACGGGTGTCAAACCTTGTGTGTGAAGAACGTCCCGTTATCCTGTCTCCCGCATCCCCCAAACACTTATCTCGTTATTGAAGCAGGGGGAGCAGGGGAACCAGGAGGGGAGGCAGGCATCTCAGGAGTGTTTATTCTCTTCAGGAGCGAGGCTTTCTCCTAATTAGTAGGTGATTCTGTGAGATGGAGCCCAGGTGGGGAATGAACGTGGGGTCTGGAGTGGTGCTCCAGCCGTCCCTGATTACCCAAATCCCCAGCTGGGGTGAGGACCCCTCATGTGGGGTGAGAAAGCGGGGGAATATTAGTTTCCGATACAACGAGAGACAAGAGAATAATTCTACGAGGCCGTGTAGAACAAGCAGAGAGAGAAAAGCTCTTTGAGTGCAACAAGGAGCGGGGTTTTAAAATTTCATTTGCACAGCGGCAGGTCTTGCCAATTGGATCCTTTCCAGAAAGCAATCTGCTAAGTCTGACAGTCGGAAGAAATGCCGGGCTGCTGAGCGAGGAGAGGCTGTTTTTTTTTTTTTTTTTTTTTTTTTTTAAGGGTTTATTTTTCATCCAGGTCCTTTGTGAGCAATGGCTTTTTTTTTTTTTATTCCATTTTAAAAGAAAAAGACACGCAGCGATCCTCTTTGTGAGGCGGGAAAGGGCTTCCCTGACCATCTGGGCCTCAGAGGGACTCAGGGAGAGGCGGCCTTTTGTGTTGGGGCATTCAATGCCCGTGCGACCGCCGTTTATCTTTGCTGCCACTCACACCAGGCTGGCCTCGCTGCCGGCTGGCTCGGGGCACACGAAGCAGCTTGGAGCAGTCCTCTAGGTCCTTATCTGTGTCACGGGCAGGAGGTCGGGGGCTAGGGAGGGGGGCTCTCTGAGCCCACCCAGAGGTCCATTGTGTTGGCTGCTCAAAGCGACAGATCAGCTCCACAGACATCTCTGCCCAGCCCTATTCTTCAGAGCACAGCGCTCTCTCTCTCTCTCTCTCTCTCTCTCTCTCTCTCTCTCTCTCTCTGTCTCTCTCTCTGTCTCTCTCTCTGTCTCTCTCTCTCCCTCTTTCTCTCTCTAACTTGAATCCATTCCTCTTCTTCTGCCAGTGGAACCGGAGGCTTCTGCCAGTGGAACCGGAGGCTTTAGGGTAAATGTGGATTCTTAGCTGAGGCCAGCCTATTAGGAGAGCATTTCTGCACATGTGCACACACACACACACACACACACACACACACACACACACACACACACACACTCCCAGCCTTGCCTGTCAGCCAGACTCCAAAGCCTGAGCAATCTTTTTATAGAATTGCCGAGGTGACGAGGTTGTCTTGCAGTGGTGGGTCCTTGCCCAAACAAGTAGTACAGATGATGGTTTTGGCTTCAGAACATTGCACTCTGGCAATGCTGGGCAAGGGACCAGGCCAAGGGCACGCTACCCCCCAAGTACAGAAGGCTGTTTTGGAGGAAGACTTGACAGTGAGGCTATGGGATGGAGCTGCTTATAGGCTCATTTGGACTGTTGCTTTTACGGACCAGGGTGGACACTGTCATCTATGTCCTTTGGTCCTCCCAATAGACCCTGAGATGTAGGTAGGATGCACATCCATCCCATTTCCTTGATGAGTAAACTGAGGCAGAGAGGGGTCTTGCTAGTCTGATTGCTCTGGTAGAAGAATACGACACAAGAGCGCAGTCCACTGTACTTCTATTTCAGTCCACAGAATTCCAGGTCACGTGACTCATGTCCTTGTGCATAGCAATTTACAATCTCCAAATGTGATGGTTTAAAATGAAAGTGACCAATGGGTGGAAGTCACCAAGCCTTGTTGACATGGGTCAAGTAGCTTTGTGCCAGAAGAGCAAGGACTTGGGATCTCATGTGTCCTGGTGAAGATGGCCCCTTGTGCCTTCATAGGTGCATGAGGCTAAGCTAGATGGAAGACAGACAGGGCTGCTAGCATGAGGCTGGAGAGAGAGAGAGAGAGAGAGAGAGAGAGAGAGAGAGAGAGAGAGAGAGAGAGAGAGAGAGGACATAGTCTTATCTTTTTGACTGGGATGATGCTATAGCAGTAAGAGGGAAAGATGGATGGACAGCTCGAGAGTGGAGGGGCAGTCAACACCAGGAGCCTTGGTTTTGTGAGCCATGGGTCTTAGAAGACCTGGCCACCTAAGCCAGTCTCGGCCAAGATATGGCCCTCTCTCTCAGAAGCTTTTGACCCTGGACAGGTAGCCAATTTGTGGCTCTTCCACTCACCCAAGAATGAGGTACTGTGAACCAGCAGGGGTATGGAGCCTAGTTCAGGAAGGGCTTAGGGACTGAGATTTGGATCACTGGTCCTACCAGTATCTATAATGTTGAAATGCTCCTCTGTCTTTGCCCCCAAGTGCCTATGTTCTCCAACTGGTCTGCCTGACACACTGGAAAATCCCAAGTCCCGGCTCCTATAGAATGGCCACAGTCCAGGCTGTCCCAGTTGTTAAATATTTTGAATGTCACTGTTGTGGAGTCCCGTGGCTCTCTCCCACAACCAGTGTGGGCTTTTGTTCCCACCCATCCAAGGCCTCTGAGCTCAGAAATGCCAACCTCTCAGCGAATTCGGGTTAAGCCTGCCTCGCTGCGTTCTGTGAGCTGCGCTGCCAGGAGGATAATAGCATCTCCCAGGATGTTAGGAAAGCAGCCCCTGTTGATTTTCCAGCCCTTGAATAGCGGCTTCGTGGCAAACGTTTCTGATTTGTGCCGCGGCTCTCCCCTAGCCCCGGCCCCCGAGAGGCCGGTGTAATGCTTCTTTTCATGTGGCAGGATCGGATATGACCAGCGTGGGTTCTGTCAGATATTACGAGTTGTTATTACCGAGGCAGCCCAGCTGCCGTGCAGGGCTCGGCCCTCGCTTGGGGTCTGGCGAGGCGCGGCTGTCTTATCTGAATTTCTTCATCTACAAGATCTGAATCCAATCTAGTCGCTGGGAGCCTGTTTGTGTAGCAGTGGGGAGGGGGGAGGTGAGAGAGCTGGGGTGGGGTGGCCCACGTGAGGTCGCTCATCCGGGAGGCTTTGCTCGTTAATGAAATCTCCAATGTGTTGGCTGGGAGAGTCCCCCTCCCCCTGGCTGACCCTGAACAGCTGATGGGGACATCGGAGAGTGTCGGGATGCCAAATGGTGACAGTTTGGATCTGCACCAACAGGAACAGGGTCTTTTCCACCCTGATTGCCTCCAGTTCAAATGAGAGTGGGCTTATTTGAGTCAGGTGGATCTGTGGAACAAAGAGAGAGGGAGAGAGGGAGAGAGGAAGAGAGGGCAAGAGAGAGAGAAAGGAGAGAGAACCTTCTTCAGAGCTACACACACTGTGTGTGTGTGTGTGTGTGTGTGTGTGTGTGTGTGTGTTGTGTGTGTGTGTGTTGGACCAACTGTGAATCCACAGTTATAGAATTTGCAGGGCTGCGTGGGTTTTTAAAGCTTTATTTGAATCCTGATGCTCTATAGACAGGCCAATTATTTCTCCCCTGGGGAATGCAGGCCCAGAGCCCGGTGCCCCACCCCTCCTGAGGGGGTGTGTGGAGCAGAGCTTTGTATGGTAGAGAAGGGTAGGGAGGAGCCTTTCTCCAGCTTGCTGCATGTCATGTTAAGGGGAGGGGTGTCCCTTACACAGTGGCATGTTGAAGCCTAGGATAGGAATGTGAGTTTCTTCCATTTTGCGGGTGAGGGAGAACTAGGAAGGGCATTTCAAAAAATAAGGTTTCCAAACACTGTCTTGCTGTCTCAAAGCCCCTTCAGGGTCAGGGGGCATGCTTTGAAGAAAGCATTTGGAAGGATCTGGCCCTCCCTTGCCCCCCCCCCCCGTTTTGTGCCATTTTTTGAGACCCTCATAAGAATGTGAGGAGGCCTCAAGTGGACTACAGGGAGGGGGGGCTCTCTCAATAAGGTGCATCTTAGGGCTTGGATTTATTTTAAGTGAAAATAGGTGGCTTTCCCAATGTCACCAGCCCTAAAGACATATCAGTGTGTCATAATTTGCTCATTTCCAGTAATACATCAAGTTAAGGTGGCCACATCCCAAACACACTGTCACTGGTCTTGGAGGCACCCAGACTAGGAAGGATGAGGGGACAGGGAGGGAGGTTTGGAAGTGCTCCTTCTTTGTGCTGGGGTATAGTGGGGATGGTTGTTCTCCAATGCTTTCTTGAGTCCCAGGAAAGCCAGATAGCCTGTACCACTAGCAGTATAGAGCATTCGTGTGGGAATGATGGGAAGGGAGGTGTGTGTGTGGGGGATTTGTTTCCTTTCTGCATGCTGTGAGTCTTAGGGCTTCAGGAAAATTCAGGCGAGCAAGTCCCCCACCCCATGCTGTTAGGATGCCTTTGCTGGCTACAATTCACTGCTTTTCTTCCAGCCTCATTTTTCATTCATTCATCTGGGATTAATCACACCCTGTGACCAATACAGAAGGGGAAGAACAGGGCACCGTCCTTACCTCCAAGGACATAGAGGAAATGGGGGGCAGATGCTAAGGGTAGTGAGTACCATTCGGAAAGCTGCCTCTAAGTGGCCTGGTCAGCTGAGGGAAAGGCAGCTTCTTCAATGGGGGATGGGAAATGCAAGTCGAGTGGGGGAAGCGCATCAGAAGCCGACTTTGGCACTAGGCCTTGAAGAATAAGGATTTCACAGTGGAAAATGACATTCCAGGCGTTAAGCATGAAGGAACCGTTCCGCAATGAAGAAGGGAGAGCTGCTCTAATTATAACTGACACACTGATTTAAACATTTATTCACTCCAGCCACACAAATACACACGTGCGCCTACACTCGCAGCACAAACAGCAGGGAGGGGGCATTCTGGGGGTCCCACCTTGAGTTGCAGCTGCAGTCACACTATCGGAGAAGACCTTTTTCTGACTGAGTATAACATCGAATGTGACACAGTTGTCTAGCACAGCACACATTCCTGTGGTCTGTGGCTGAGGGCGGGTGGCTATGCCTCCTGCTTTGTCCAAAGCTGGGGGTCCCCGGAAGAAAGCACTGGTTGGAAATTGGCTAAACGGGGAGTGTAGGATTCACCACTATGAGGTGGATGCATGAGACTGGATGGGCAGATTGCTCCAGAAGGGTCCTTGGACTCCAGCACTGGCTCTGCATTAGAAGTTTGCTGACAGTGGGTGTGGATGTCACCAGGCGAGAGCAACCCCTCTTTGCAATCCCAAGAAGGAGCTCAGCTGAGCATCTTCAGTGGCTGCCACCGGTAGCTAGGAGATGGCAAGGGGGACCTGGGAGGTGCTGCAGAGTATCTACTCGTGCTGTGGTTGTAAAGAACGTGCTGCTTGGAGCCGAAGAGGTGGCTCAGTGATTCGGAGTGCCTATGGCTTTTTGGGAGGACCCAAGTTTAATTCCAAGTTGGATGGCTCACAACTGCCTGTAACACTAGCTCCAGGGGGATTCAGTGAATGGAAACCTGCACACGTGTACACATACCAACACATACACACAGTTTAAAAATAAATCTTAAAAAAAGAATTATCTGTTTCAGGTCATGGTTTCTGGGTGCAGAAGAGAGGAGGACCCACAATGGGTTTCTAGGTTTCAGCAGATGAGACATAATGGCTCATGGCACTGCCTTGGATCTGTGAAGAAGCATCTCTGTTTCCCTTTAGTAATTGCCAATGATACACAGAAACGCACCTACAGTATTCATTGTATCCCTTGCTTCTCTCTCTCTCTCTCTCTCTCTCTCTCTCTCTCTCTCTCTCTCCTCCTCCTCCTCCTCCTCCTCCTCCTCCACATCCAGAGACTGTATACATTAGGCAAGCCCAGCAACTCTACCACTGAGCTACATCCTCAGACCTTGGGCTTTTGTTTTATTTTATATTTTGAGTCTCTTTACAAAGCCTAGATTGGCCTTGAACTCATGATCCTCCTTGCCTCCACCTTTTGAGTATTAAGATTACAGATGTGTACAATTATAGCCAGCTGTCCTTGGATTTCATTTGACTTCTCTATATTCTGCAATGATTGTTCTGAGTCTAGGCAGAAAGACGGCACTGTGCATACCACACACTCAGTTCCTCTCCCCAATTTGTTAAGATAGGCTGGTGAGGTATTATCACCCCCACTTTATACTTAGGAAAACTAGACATGCGAGCCATTAAATGGCAGTGTAACTAAGTGGGAAACCTGAACCCCATGAACGACACCATCCTTTACTAAAATCACTTGAAAGAATAATCAACCCTTAGGCTACAAGGTAACAGTTCTCAACTTTGATAGATCAGATTATTGTTTCTGGCTTCTTCTCTGAGAGAATGATAGATACACGCACAGCTTTTTGCCATGGGTGCTGGCTAGGTTTTTGTTTGTTCTTTTGTTTGTTTGTTTGTTTTTCAATTTGACACAGGCTAGGGTCAACTGGGAAGAAAGAACATCGAGAAAATGCCTTCTTCTATCAGATTAGCCTGTAGGTGTGCCAGGGCAGCGATTTTCTTGATTGATGTGGGAGGGCCCAGTTCACTGGGTAGTGCCATCCCTGGGCAGATGGTCTTGGATTCTATAAGAAAGCAGCCTCAGAAAGTCAGGGGGAGCAAGCCAGTGAGTAGTTTTCCTCTATGGTCTCTGCTTCAGTTCCTAACTCCAAATTCCTGCTTCTGCCCGTACCCTGACTTCCCTCAGTGACATACAGTGCTAAGCCTAATAGTCTCTTTCATGCCCCAACTTGGTCTTGCTCGGTGGTTTGTAACAGCAACAGAAAAAGAACCAGGACACCATGTAGCTGTTCTTTTTTTCCTTTTCGCAATGACAGGTATATTTACTGCCCTGTCCATGCTGGACTTGACTACAAGATTCTCTGTAGCCAATGGAATGGATATGCGATGTGAACAGTGTTTCTACAGAGTGTTTCTATGTGCTTTGCATGATCTGACTGGACCTCCTATGCTCCGCCATGCAGCACTTGCCTTGTACAGTTGTCTCAATGAGACGAGTTTCGTGTCTCTGAAGCGCATTTACAGTCTAGAGCTGAGTCCAACTGAGCTTGGCTGAAATCAACTACGTTGAGCTGACCTGCGATCTGTGTGTGAGAAAGCCAAATGTTTCCTGTTGGAGGCTACTGAGAGTTGAAGGTTTGTTTATTACTCGGGAGTATCACAGCGAGAACTGACTAATACATTAACCCTGTTTGTCCTCTAGAATAGAATTTAAAACTATACCAGTTCTCATGTATAAAGTCCTAGAGCCCCTGACTGAACCTGTCTTGGCTACGGCCCAGGACCCAGTATTATTTTACACTCTCCAGAGGATTGTAGGGTCTAGCAAAGGTTGAGAACCATGAGTTAAAGCATGCCTATAAGTATTAATCAGGGCCAAGCCTGCACAAAATTATAAACTCTTTAATACACACCAGTGCCCATTCCTTTTTTCTTTAGACTATTCTTTTTTTTTTTTTCATTGTCCTTTATACCTCAGTGTGAATTCAGATAAAGGAGTTGCCTCCCCTGGGGTTATTTGCAATTCAAACATCATCTCTATACTGTGAAATAAAAAGCCTTATCCCATTAAAAGATTTGTGGGGGAACTGCCAACAGAACTTTTTGTTGGAGTGGGGGTGGACAAGTCCACCAAAAGCAGGAAGCTAGATTTGCTGGAAGCAGGGTAAGGCAAGAGATGGGGTGGAACTTCCAGCCCTGGGGTGGGAGAAAAGCCAGCCTAGGGCTTCCAGGGACACTAGAAAGTTCAGCTCCTCATGAACCATGTAATACACCAAACTGGGTGGGATTCTGCAGCGGTGGTGTGAGGGTCCTGTGTGTAGATCCTCGGAATAGCCCACAGGAAAGAAGCTAATGCCCCAGGTAATTGCTCAATGCCTGCTGTCCACATCCACAGATCATCTACTGGGTCACAGAGCCACTTCTCCAGCAAACTAGGGAGGCCCCTCCTCCAGTCTCTGGCCTGGAGCTCTCTCCTAGCTGTTCCTCCTGCCCTCTGAGGCTCCTAGGGATCCAGTCTCCCATCCTTTGAGTCTGTAATCCCAAAGGACTGCCATTACCCTGTTAGGCAACAGAGTTTGATTATCTGCAACTGGACCCAGACCTTTAACACACAAACCCCCCTTTCATGCTGGCTTTAGGGAGGCCCACATGGGCTTGGCAGCTCTCCATTTTCATCCCTACACACAGAAGGCCTATTTCATATTGCTTGGTGGGATGGCATGCCTCAGTGGTGACTCATACTTCCAAAGGGAGCCTGAGTAAGTCCCTTGCCCTTCTCTAAATGAAGAAGGGTGAAAACCCAAGGCATACCACTACTACTTTGTTTCTCCAAAGTTCAAATGTGGCAGGAGATGGCACAACATTCATGTCATTTAGGAAAGCAGTCTCCAGTGCTGACCATTATGTATCCTGTGTTTCATTTCTCTCAGAGAGAGGCCTCCCTAGTTTGCTGGAGAAGTGGCTCTGTGACCCAGTAGATGATCTGTGGATGTGGACAGCAGGCATTGAGCAATTACCTGGGGCATTAGCTTCTTTCCTATGGGCTATTCCGAGGATCTACACACAGGACCCTCACACCACCACTGCAGGATCCCACCCAGCTTGGTGTATATAGGAGCCTATGGTGGCACTTAAAATGGACTATGAGGTGACCCCCCCCCCAGTCCCTTATAGTGAAGGACGGGATGATACAGGCCGTGGATGTGGTGCCAGGGCCTTCAGTGTTTTCAGGGACTGATTCCAAGATAAAGACTCTAAAATCTTTCTGGAATGCTCATGTCTAATGACTATTACTTTATGGTCATTTCAGCCCAATGGGCATCAACTCAGAAGGACCACTCTATCTCTAGATTTTTTGTGTGGACTCAGAGCCCAGCTCTTTGATTGGAATGTCTTTGCTAGTAGCGTCCGAGTTCTTTATTTTTGTGACTTTGTAATAAACTCATACCTTCTTTGCTTTTGCTTTATTTCCTATCCTATTCCAAGGAGATTTTGTCTATCAGCAGTTAGAAGAGGTCACAGTATCCTTGACACTCAGGGATTTGTCATTGAGTTCCAAAGCACTCCAATCCTGGTTGACATTTGAGACAACAGTTCATGGAACTATGGCCACAAGGTTCACGGAAGCCATCAGGAAATGCCTCTAATTGTTAGCAACTGTCCCTTCATATAGTTAAATTCTGTTCTCTGTCATTAGAAGGATAATCTGTGGAATGCCGAGGAGAATTAACTCTCTGTGCCTGGGTGAGCAAGTGCATGTACAGATGTGAGGCCGGTGTGTACACACATGAGTAGGGGAAGGCTATATGATGACCTTGGCTCTCACTTCTCAGAAGCTTTGCCTCTTGGTTTTTTTGCTATTGGCCTGGAGCTCCCTGATACGGGTAAGCTGGCTGGTCAGCAAAGCCTGGGGCTCCACCCATCTCCCCAGCTCTAACATTACAAGGGTATGACACCACACTTAGACTTTCTTTAAAAATGTGGCTTTGGGGAATTGAATTGAGGTCTTCATGATTGCAAGACAAGCATCTTACAGACTGACCTGCCTTCCCATCCCTGAGGAGAATTAAGTCTTGTTAATGGGAAGTCTCAAAAATGACTAGATAACACGTTTGAAATCACCTGACAATAAAGGTAATTATGAGTACAGCAAAACAATCGGGCACTATTTATTCTAAATGCTTGTTTACCTTCTTTGCCATTGAACTTAGAGTATGGGTTATTGGCAAATGGAAAATTTGCTAATTTGAGCTTTGCTTCTTATCTGACCCTCTGTAAGAAGAGCACAGAGAGGGTCAGAAGCATGATGCAGGTGGGAGCACAAATAAGAATCAAAGAGATCAGGGAAGAGAGCGCTGTCAAACTCTGCTTGCTATTCATTTTAGGATCCCAGTAGAAGCTTATGTTTTGTTCTTCTCTTTATCTAGTAACAGCATCTCGATTATCACTGCAGAAACGCGCTTCCATCCATTTCAGGCCACGAGATGCTTTGGGTAGATGTCCATATACTTACTTCTGGGAACAGCACGTGGTTTGAACCACCAGTAGAGCCCAAGCCCAGTGATTTATTCACAGGACTCCACATGACAGAAGCCTGGCCAGTGGGTACTAATTTATGCTGGTGATGGGAGGAATTTCTTGAACAAAGAAGCATTTTAAAATTTTCTTTCTTTCTTTTTTTCTTACCTAATTACTTACTACTTTTGTCAAGACATTGTTTCTCTTTGTGGACTGAAGTGTCCTGGAACTCTCACTTTGTAGGCCAGGCTGGCCCTGAACTCACAGAGATCTGCCTGCCTCTGCCTCCCAATTGGTGAAGCTCTATTGTGTCTCAGGGATGGAATGTAGAGTTGTCTCTGGGGCTACCACTCCAGAGAAGTCTTCCTGACAATGCTGTCAACACAGGAAAAGAGAGCCAGTAAGTGAAAGACAGACAAAAGAAAGAATGGACCTTAATGAGATCACATCTGTCCCCTCCCTTCTGAATCAACTATTTCTGAAATCAACTATCCACAAGCTTTTAATTGGTGTGAACCAATCATCTCACCCTCTTGAGGTAGTTTAAGTTGAGAGTTTGTCACTCAGAAGCTTCTTCTTCTGTTATGTGATGCTGGGTGGTCAGTCTCTGTAGGAAAGGGTATGTGGGGAGATGGTGATCGAATAGCTCTAGTGCCTTGAATTAGATTTCCCAGGAGGTTGTCACTGTGTGAATAACTGAGGAGGCCTTGAGAAGCTAGGCCCTCTGGGCTAGCCTTGGTAACAACCTTGGTGCCCTCAGTGAATCACAACTCCCAGAAACTCCTTATGCCACCCCTCAGGATGCTGTTTCTGCAGGTTCGTACACAGTTGCCAGTCATGGGAACATCAGTAAGTGCTGGGAAAATGACGCACACTGGAGTTTTTCCTCTAGTGGTGCTCCATTTGATATGTATGCTGTCCACAAACCCAGGATAACCATGTGGAGGAATCACCTGGAAGAGAACTGCAACGCCTGTGTTCAGAGCCAATGACACCTAGTGTGACTCTGAGTGAGGCCACTATGGCTGTTCTAGCCATAATGGGCTGCCACTGATTTTCTCTCTCTCTCTCTCTCTCTCTCTCTCTCTCTCTCTCTCTCTCTCTCTCTCTGTGCATGTGTGTGTGTGACCCCAGCTGTCAAGTCAGTCCATAGGACCCTTAGAGAAACAAGCTCTAAATGTTGGTTGGTTTGTTGGGTGAGAAGAGCTAACTAGATGTTATTGAGAGGGTGAATGAGGATGAGTGACTTACTAGTTCCACTGGGCTTGATGACCTGCCTCTCCCACAAAGGCTAAGGGTTAGGAGAAGTGGCTCTGAGGGAAGGAGGATGATTCATTGCACACCCAGTAAAGCTTGCTTGGGCTGGGTCATTTGCTAAGCTTGCAGGGAAAGTTAAAGAAGGCCAATGAGAGTCCACATAGGCTAGCATTGCCCTTGAGGATTTGGTTTCACTGCCTTCCCGGACTCGAAGCTTGTGGTTGTCCAGGGAGGAAGGGAGATGTGGTGATCCCTACTCACAGACACAAGCGTGGGGGTGGTAAAGAGCCAGAGGAAAAACCTGGCTTTTAGACACCATCCTCCCTAAAGGCCAAGGCACTAGGAGAGACTGGGCCTATGAGATTTTTGAAGTCACCTAAAATCCTTTTCCCATTTTGAGAGTGAAGTTTAAACAAACGAATAATGAGGAAGAGCCATGAAACAGCTTGGAAAGACTCTACTGGGAAGAGTTTGAGAATGGAACAATGTCTTCTACTTTAAATTTTATTCCTGATAATTCCCTTTTTCTTTTTTTGGGCATTGGTGTTTTTCTTGCAAGTCTGTCTGTCTGTCTGGGGGTATTGGCTTTCCTGGGACAGGAGTTATAAATAGCTGTGAAGTTCTGGGTCCAAGTCCCCTGGAAGAGCAACCCGTGATCTTAACCACTGAGCCATCCCTCCAATCCATGTCTTCTACTTTTTATGTGTACTAATGAGATTTTTACAAAGTTATCAGCTACTTAATTGGCTGGGGGAGAGGGGACGCGCATGTCAGCCAACAGCTGTCCAGGGTTGGCTTTCACCTTCCGCTTTACTGAGGCAGAGTTCTTCTTGTTTGTGTTACCATACTTCCTACTATAGGTGGGCTGGCCCCAAACTTGCAGCTGACTCTTCAGCCTTCACCTCCTGCCTTGCTGTAGAACTCCCGGGATTACAGTTAGGCTCCTCCATGTTTGGTTTAAAAAAAAAAAAAACCACATGGGGTCCAGGGATCAAACTCAGGCTTTTCAGGATTCTGGAAGAAGCACTTATACCCATTGAGCATCTTGGCAGCCCCAGAGATTGTAGTGTACATCGGGTGCCAAGCAACACGCTGGGGCTCCCTCCCATTCAATACTCATTTTGACTCCGATAGGCAAAGGGCCGAGATAGCCAGTAGCTGCATGGGTACTTACATCAACTGCAAAGAGACTTAGGTTGGGTTTATGCAAAAACCTATATTCTGAGTGAGGATCTGAGTGCACAGGGTAAAGGAACAGTGTTGGCCTCAGAAAATGCCAGCAGAATGTGGGGGTGAGAAGGAGTGGAGAAGGGAGAGCAGGTGATTCTTGTAGGCGACTGGAACTTACTCTTACTGGGACATGATGGGCGAGAAGAGGGAATACACATCAGGCTTTCCTACCCCCATTTCAAAAGAGCCCCAGTCGGCTGCAATGCTCCTCAGACTGAACTCTTTCCCCCTCCATCTCTTTTCTAACCAGTGTAAAGTAGAGGTCACTCCCACAGCTGGAGAAAGCCCGAGGGTTTCTCGCAGGTTCTTCCAGTAAGAACTTGGCAGCTTACAAAGGAATAGCCAGCAAGTGAGTGCGTGCAGCAGGCAGTGGCAGCCTTGGCTCCAGCAAGTACTTGGTGGGGGTGGGGCCATCTCAATGGTAAACGGTGGAGCTGCAGTTTGAACCCAGTGGCTTGCCTCCAAGTGTGTGCCTTTGACCCCGGCGCTCCTCAGCATCAAGGCTGGTGGAAAAGAGCAGACAGAGACAGCTCATGTTCTGATGACCCATTTAAAATGGTGTTAACATAATTATTCATTCAAACACAGACAAAGCCACAGCTTGCACACCTTGAAAGGACACAGGCCCAGAGTCTGTAAAATAAATACATCCTGACATGGCCTGGGTAGCTGCTTTAGAAGAATACTCCCCACAGATGCTGCCCGCTGCGTGGAAGCTGCTACTGCCGCCCTGGCTGTGCCCCAACTCGGCACTGCTGCCCTGGCTGTGCCCTGGCTCAGTTGGACAGCATTCCCCAGGACAGGCCCATCTGAGGGGAGTGAGACCAAAGGCTCACGGCAGTTTCTCACCTTGCCAAGTGTGGTAACTGGCACCATGGTAGAAGCCTGTAGTGGGCTGCCATGGCCAATTGTTCTGGCAAGACTCACTGGCCCTATCCTGTTCCCAGCTTGAGAGATGGGCAGACACTATGGAAGGAGATCAGGGGACAGTGACTCTGTGCTTTGCTAGAAACCCCAGAGGAACTCCGGGAAGGGGAAGCTGGATGGAGGCAGAGATTAATTTGCTTTCTCATGAGAGAGTCTTTCCAAGCCGGCCTCAGGCTATCATGAGCCTAAAACTGCCTTTGAGTGCTCAGCCCCTAGTGAGCTGTGGTAGAGAGCTTGAGGACATCAGTGCCAGCAAGACTGCTGGACCGCTACAGCCTGGCCTTTATTCCCTTAGAGGGAAACCGAGGCTCGGTTGCTTAGTGACGCAATAGTGGAAATTCTAATTGATGGAAGGGACTTGAGATATAGCACAGGTGGTACAGTGGTTGTCTAGGATGCATGAATTCCTGGGCTCGATCCCTAGCACCGCATAAAGGAGGCATGGTAGTACATGCCTATAATCCCAGCACTCGGGAGGTAAAGAGGATCAGAAATTCAAGGTCATCCTTGGCTGTATAGGGAGTCTGAGGCTAGCCTGAGCTGCTGCATAAGACCTCACTTCATTATCCCTTCTGGCTAACTTTTTGTCAGCTTGACACTAACTAGAGTCATTTTGGGAGAGGAGACCTCAATTGAGAAAAGATCCCCTAATAGACTCATCCACAAGCCTGTAGTGGACGATGTGGGCCTATGGTTGATGGGAGAGAGCCAGCCTACTGTGAGTGGTGCTGTTCCTGGGCTGGTGCTCCTGGGTTCTATAAGAAAGCAGGCTGAGCAAGCCATGGGGAGCAGGCCAGTAAGCAGCACCCCTCCATGGCCTCTGTACTAGTTCCTGACTCTGGTTCCTGCCCTGACTTCTTTTGATGATGGACTGTGATGTGGAAATATAAGCTGAAATAAACCTGTTCTTTCTCAAGTGGCTTTCGGTCAGTGTTTTATCACAGCAATAGAAAACCTAACCCGAACAATTACACGACAACTAGTGGCTGATGGCGGACTGACCAAGCAGAAATGGAAGTGGCTTCCATCTCTCCTTCACGATCATGGCCCCTTCTCCGGTCCCTCCTTGCATTTTTTTCACCTCCCTTCTTCTCCTTCTTCTTTTTGTTTTAGCCTATCTTTTCTCTCTCCCCTGAGTGAAGGCACTGGATTCCTCACTACTGAATTTCCTAAAGGGAGGAACAATGTCACCCAGGGCTCTGGCAACATGCGTTCTTTGAAACAGGCTCATCAGTATGATGAAGCAATAGAAATAGAGAGCGGATCTAATCTATTGGCCTGTTTTTCTAATTACCACATTGATTTACCAGAGAAATCTCCCCAGGAATTTGACTTCTCTGCAAGGTCTTTGCAAGCTCTAAATTTGTTCTCTGAAAAGAGCCCCCACGAAATCCATACAGATTTGGGGGAACCGGGGTCCTCTAATCAGGACCCAGAGCTTATTTGTTTTCTAATGGAATCTGAATAGAATTTAACGCACAGCCATTCCGCGTGGAGCGCATTCATAATTTTAATTAACAAATTAGGAGCTATTTTGCTCCCCTTTGAACGGCAGTCATGTGGGCCTGCTTCCTTTTCGGCCAATTTAGTCAACTCGGATGATTTTAATTACAACAGTCACGAGCACCAGAAATTCCTGCGTCTGACAGATTCGCGACCTGGTCCATTGACTCTCATTTAAAAGCAAGTTCTCCATGAACAGAGATCTCCGAGGGGGATGGTGAGTGTCGGGGGGGGGGGGGGGGTGTGTCTGGGCTCTATGCCCTGGGGCACAGGCAGAGAAGAGCCTCATTTTCAATTCTGAGATCCATTAGTCATGATTAGGAGGTGGCCAGTTCTGCCTGGCCCCACCTTCGCAGTGTGAAAAAGAAGCAGCAGAAGTGAGTTTTCTTTGCATGAACCTGAAGTCAAGCAATCCCTTTCCTTGGAAATCTGGCCTGGCTCCTGCGCTTCTTAGACACTGACATGCCCGGAGATCCCCAGGGCTCTTGTAACAGGCCCGTTCTGATTTAGTATGCCTCTGTGTTGAGGGTGTGGCCTGAGGTTCCTGCTTGCAGCCAGCATGCTAGTGCTGTTGGTCCTTGGACCACACTTTGAGTAGCAAAGATTTATCTGGTTTATGTATTTCCAAAAGGTTTCAGAACCCAAAGGGTGCCTAGTTGCTTGAAACACTCCCATTGTCAGTGGCAGCAAGGGTTGGCTCCACGACACTGTTGTAGCCCAGAGAGTTTGTTCCTTTGAGTCTGTAAGGACCTCTATTCAGGTGCAACCTGATTCTTGACTTTGCTGTGGGAAAGAATTTCAAGATGAGCCAGTATGAAGCCGAGTTGCAGCTTATTTAGAGACTGAAATTTCTTTGTGTGCACTGAAGCCCTATGGCACACATGTGGAGGTCAGAGGACAACTTGCAAGAGTCAGTTCTCTCCTTCCACCACGTTGGTCCCGTGGGATGAACATCGGCCATCAGGTTTGGCAACAAACACCTTTACCTGCTGAGCCATCTTGCTGGGCCAATTAAGAGGATTTTATGCAGATTTTAAGCGCCAGAGATAAAAGAATGAGAAGCACTAGGAAGAAATTTAGACACACCTGTGCAGGAACACGGGCTTCTCAAAAGAAAAAAAAAGCAGCAATTAAGAGACTTTATAGTAACTTGATCGAAAGTAGTATAGTAACTAGATAGCTTCAGAAATTTGGCTTTCAGTGTGACACCTGAGGTGTTAAAGAACCAGAAAGCCTAACTTCTTCCTGAACACCATTCCTATCTAAGGGATGTGTCTGAACTTGTGAGGCCTCTGAAGTAGCTTTGGCTAACTAGTGTACACACGTAGGCACAAAGGGCCTGTGAGAATTTGTTGAGCTTCAGACTCTGGGCAAAGTCAGAGACTTGGGAAGGGGAAGGTTGATTGTTTGAGCAAAATCAGTTGGAGTCAGAGAGTTCATTCTAGAACCTTCTGTTCTTAGCTTTCTCTGTGCCAGCCCAGTGCATGCTGAATTAACAAATCTGAGAGATCCTAAGCAAACACTAGTCCCTGGAGGTTGCTATAAAAAAATAACTAGTCCTGAGCTGGGCAATGGTGGCACAGGCCTTTAATTCCAGCACTGGGGAGGCAGAGGCAGGCAGATCTCTGTGAGTTTGAGGCCAGCCTAGTCTACAGAGTGATGTCAGGACTAGAAAACCTATCTTAGAAAAACCCAAAAAAAAAAAAAAAACAAAAACAAAAAACAAAAAACCCAAAACAAACAAACGAACAAACAAACAAACAAAAAAAAAAACCAACCAAATCAAACCAAACTGGTCCCAACTCAGTCCCAGCTGCTGTGGATATGTCTGAGACATTTATGATATGTTGACAGTTTGAACCCTAGCACATAGCTGACTGATGATTTACAATTAGGACAGCTAAGCCCAGCTCCCTTCTTCCACCCAGTAGTCATGCTGATTATGTGGTCTCATCAAAGCGAACACGTGCACATTTGGGCAGGAATTTTAAACTATGACGCCATTACCCCAAGAGAGATGGCCAGAAGAACAAGAAAAAATAACAGCAGTCCACATGAAGAGACAATCCCATGTTTACTTGGCGGTGGATCCAAATAAGCTTATGGGTCATAAGCATTTTTATGATAGTTTTAGGGGACTTGATTTTTGAACATGGTATGTTTGGTGGATTGATGGTTAACTTGGAGTGTGAAAACAGCATTGTGGCTGCATTAAGCAGAGAGTCCTTATCTTTCCAGAATTATACTGAAATACTTATGGAGGAATTGAATTTATGCCTGGGCTTTGCTTTGTATAGGAACAGAAGTCAGTGAACATAACTGACAATTACTGAGTTGTGTAATGGATCTAGGGAAGTTCGTATTTGGTTGGAGCACATGCCCCAAGTTTTACATGTGGGAAGCTTGATCTCCAGGGTAGCAATATGGGAGGTGACAGAGCTTTTAAAAGGTGGGACTTAGTAGGAAGTCAGTAGGTCACAGGGGCTGAGGCATTGTTCTCAGAAGGAAAGAGTGTAGTTCTCAGGGGATCCTAGTTAGTCCTCTGGAGAAGGTTGCTATACAAAGCAAGACAAGTCACTACTTCTTTTTAGATTCCTATCTATTTATTAAGTATCTCTTTTGCATAACCCTCTTATGATGCCATCTGCCACTAGATGATAGAGTTAAGGGAACCCTCACCGGAGTCCATAAGGTACTGGTTTCATGCTTGTTCATCACCATCCTGTGAGTTTAATAAACCACTCTTCATTTTAGGTTTCCTATCGTCTAGCATTTTGTTAGATAAGAAGAGGTGGATGTACCTACCATCTTAAAGCAGCTACACATTAGGCCAAGCAAGAAGAAAAATATCAGAGCGAGATGAGCCCATCTGAGCATATATTTGCAATGCATTCTGTAGAAGTGAATACAACTTCATTTTGTTTCTTTTTTTTTTTTTTTTGAGATGGGTCTTAAGACATAGATGGCCTTAAACTCAAAATACCCCTGCCTTGGCCTCCCAAGTTCTAGGATTGTAGGCACGTATCACCTCAACCAGCATCGTGTAGCTATTTCTTCATGATCCCTGGAAGGAAGGTATGGGGAGGGCCCCAACCTCACAAGAAAGTTATAAGAACCCGCAAGAAATATATCATTCCCGTGGTTAAATAAGCAGTAAGAAATCATGGTGAGAGAAGAGACTCTTCAGTGGGAGCTGCCTTTCCAGTTTGGCAGAATGCTCCAGGATGGAGTTTTCATGAGCCATTGCCCATGCTGAGGTGGATATTTTGGTGATTCAGTTGCCTGACTCATTGGGAAGGGAGCTAGAGCATGTTCACCAGAATCAAAGATGACTAAGTATTTACCTTTCAGCTGTGCTGTACAAGGAATCGTGGAGATGAGGCTCGTCATGTGACCAGGTGAGGTAGAACTGGATAAGGTTGAAGATGGATGGTTGAGGTCCAAAGTAGTTGTTGGGGATAACCAAGGTTGTTAGTGTTGATAGCAAAAAATAAACCAACATCTGCACTAATTATACCAGTTAAATAGAGCCCAGAGCTGGGCTACCACTTCATGGAACTGATACGTGGAAGCAGGTGTTAATATCATTCACATTTCCAGTTGAGAAAACTTTGCCTTGAAGAATTTAATCAAGTGGGGTGGAGGCAAGATGGCTTAACAGGGAAAAGGTGCTTGGTGACCTGAGTTTGATGCCTGGAATGATACGATGGAAGGAGAGAACAGATTTCTGAACGTTGTCCTCACACCTACACACACATGCTATGGTACTTTCACCCACACATATACATACACCAAAGCAAACAAATGGAATTAAAAGGAGTTTAATCAGTATTTAATCAGTTTTGTTGCACTCCTAATAAGGAAGGACACCCAGGCCCATCCAATGTTAGGCCATTCTTGAATGAACACAGTTTTCTCTTCTTTAGTAGGAGACCACTTCGATAAGGCTCTGGTTGAATGTCTAATAATTAATTGTAAGCTGAAATTGGGCAAATAAAAGGAGCAAAAATAGTAAATAATCTCATTGTATGTCATTGTGCTTGTACTTGTTAGGATTGTAGACAGCATTCTCCTTGCCCAGGTGCATTCGCTCTCCCATAAAGCCAAGTACTAGAGGTTGCATGGCTGTCTACCTGAGCCTGCTGAGTTCCAAGTCCTTGCAAAGAAAACCTGGTGACCTCCACTTCCAATTGGCCTTACTCAATTTCACTGGTAGCAAGGTTCACTTTTGGTAGTTGGAGACTTTCTCTGAGGTTTGTCGACAAAGACCTTTACTTAGGCCTTTTGCTCTGTCTGCTGCTGCCAGGGATCAGCTTAGTTCAACTCCCTTGAAAGAGTTGTTTAGTTACAGTCACTAATGCTAAGTCAAAATTGACCAGTAAACAAATAATTCCAGATGGGGAGCTGTGAAACTCTCAAGGAATCAATAAAAAGTCAAAAGCAAAAGGCAAGCAATTTCACCTATACATATATGTTGTCAGGGGATACCTAGAATAGCAGATTGATTAATAATGCTCCTCAAACTTGAAACCAACCAAATATCCAATGATATGAAGATACAGAAACAAACGGGAATATCACACAGCGACAAGAAAGAAAACCTATGGGTGAATCTCTTAGAAAAATGTTCAAAACGGAAGTTAGATATGAAAGAGAACACGATGTCTGATATCTTCAATTTATATGAAGTTCTCATACAAAATTTATCTACAGGGATAAGAATCTAAGCAATGGTTGTTTTTAGGGAGTAACTGACTGGGGATGCTCACCTGGGAGGTTTCTGGACTGCTGGTCAAAATTCTTACATTCCCCAAATACATTAGTTTTATCCCTTGTTTAATTTGGGAGACTATTTCAGTTCCTTCCCCAATAGCTCAAAGTTCTTGCTCTCAAACAAAAGCATTCACTTGAGATAGTTTAAGCAGAAAGAGATTTATTAAAGTATATTAAATGGCTAGTGAACCATAGGGAGGGCCAAACATCTGGCCTTGGCTGCTTTGGAGCCAGGTCAGCATAGCCAGGATAACAAGGAACGCACATGAGCAACAAGTAAACTGGCTTCCTAAAAGCACCCTGACCTTGGCCTAGAACATCAGGCAAGAGAAGACACTCGGCCTCAGAGGTCCCAACCTGAATGTGTAGCCCCTCTGTTAGAAGACTGCTATCACTTGTGGGTCTGGTGCTACACCAGTTCAGAGCAGAATCCAGACCTTACAGTGTGATGGATTAGTGGATCGAAGGTCTTGTGCCTAACCTCTGATTACAGAGGATCCTGGGAACAGAAATCTGTAGATTTCAGGCTCTAGAATAGAAGAAAGTCAAGCTGAAAGTCTGTCTGAACTACTATGCTCCTCCACTTTTGCTTCTGAATGGGATTTGGGTAGTAGACACCAGGGAAGGAGTGCTTTAACGGTTTTTGTCCCCAAAGATGTTTGCTGGATAACTGTTTCTGTCTTCTCTTTTTTTAACCTTTAAAATTCTATTCATTCTTATTATGGGTGGATGGGTGATGTGTATGGCTATGAAGGTGGTGGTGGTGGTGTTAGGGACAACTTCGTGAAGTCAGTTTTTCTCTTCCATCCTTAAACGGGTTCTGGGAATCAAACTCATGTCATCAGGCTTCGGAGCATTTGCCTTTACCTGCTGAGGCACCTCACAGGACCAAATGTGG
Source organism: Rattus norvegicus (assembly GCF_021556685.1). Classification (NCBI taxonomy): domain Eukaryota; kingdom Metazoa; phylum Chordata; class Mammalia; order Rodentia; family Muridae; genus Rattus; species Rattus norvegicus. The sequence goes on from NC_141554.1 coordinate 17,809,888, forward strand.
TCTTTTCCACATTTGACCCTGCAGATCTCTCCCATGTCCAGAGGCAGATCTCAGCTGGCTGCAGATGAATCTCTCCCATGATCAGAGAGAAGACTAAAATTGCTGATTCCAATAACACGGTAGAACCATGAGCCAAATTTCACTAAGAGAGAAATAAGAATGACTCCCAAGATACCTCAGGGCACTTCTACAGATGTGTTCTGCTATTTCCTGAGAAATCCAGTCTTTGTGACTTAGAAACTGTATGATATAATTTCAGCTGACATTCACCTAGGAAGTAGGGTGGCTACATTGTTGATGTTGTTGTCATGCTTCTATGGGGTTGCACTGTTTTTCTGTTGGAGCAAAGATGGGCCATGGCTTGTGGGATAGGAACTGAGTTGGGCTGGTCCACCTCCTGGGAAGAAGAGAACAATCCCCATTTATACCTAACTGGGGGGGGGGCGCTAGTTTGAAAAAGAAAACACCGTGGAAAGGCCAGCTGGTGGCTCAGACCAGAGACTGTGGGATTGAAAACCATTGGAAACGTGACTTTCTCAACAAGGGAATGGGGAGAATGCTTTTGGGGCCTCCAAGGATTCAGATGCTGTAGAAACGAAGGAAGCAAGGTGCTCTCACTTTGGGGAAGCCATGGAGTGGAGAGCCTGTATCATAGTGAGGTTTCTATTGCTGTGATAAAATACTGACCAAAACCAATTGGGGAGAGAAGGGATCTTCTTTTCAGCTTACAGTTAGTCCATCCATCACAAAAAGAAATTATAGCAAAATCTAAGGAAGTAGAAACTGAAGCAGGGGCTACTGAGGAATGCTGTTTACTGACTCGCTCGCAATGGGCCTCTCTCTCTCTCTCTCTCTCTCTCTCTCATATTCTTTCTTCCTTCCTTTCTTATTAAAAGATTTATTTATTTTGTTTATATGAGTACACTGTAGCTGTCTTCAGACACACCAGAAGAGGCCATCAGATCTCATTACAGATGATTATAAGCCACCATGTGGTTGCTGGGAATTGAACTCAGATCCTCACGACACTGAGAACCGGGCGTAAGGCCTGCGAGATTTAAGAAGAAACACATACTCAGGGCATAGTTCTGGTCTCTGAATGGAGGCGTGGGTTTCTTCTTAAATCTCGCAAGCCTACGCCTGGTTCTGTGTCATGACGATCACGGAAGAGCAGTCAGTGCTCTTAACCCTTGAGCCATCTCTCCAGCCTGAGCCTGCTTTTTATACAACCCAGGACCGCTTACCCAGGGTTCATTAATCAAGAAAATATGCCACAGATTTGCAACAGGCCAATCTGATGGTCATATTGTCTTAGCTGAAGTTCCCTCTTTCCAGATAATTCTAGCTTGTGCTAAATTCACAAAACAAAACAAAACTAACTGGGACTACCTGGTGAAAATGTTGGCAGTATTAAAATTCTTTGTCTGCTTCTTTCAAGACCTCAGCACTACCTTCAAGACCCCTTCAGCTCTACTGGTGTCCCCACCGTGAGGTACTGCAGAGACTGATGGCTGCTACACAAACTGGTTATTCCAAAAGAACAATGCTGTCTCTCTAGTTACTTTTTCTGTTGCTCTGATGATAACAGACTTTCACAAAAGCTACAGGAGGAAGGAAGGATCACCTCTGGCTCAGTTACAGGGTGTGGTCCATCATGTGCACAGGGAGTACAGGGGCAGACGTTTGAGGAAGCTTCTTACACTGTCTGTGAAGTCAGGCAGGGAGGGATGAATGCTTGCACTTCCTTGTTTCCTCCCTTCTATGCACTGCGGGGGGTGGGGGGGCCCAGCCCAGAAAATGGAGCTGCTCTTATTTAGTCTGAGTCTTCCTACCTCAATTAACCTAATCTAGATAATTCCTCACAAGCATGCCTGGAGGCTCTGGCTCCCTGGTGACTTTGGATTCTGTCAACTTGACAATCAATCAATATACTCTCGGAGTGATATGAGAATATTTTTTGGCTGCACGAGACTGAACAACAAAACCAAATCTGGCTCCAATACTGAAAATACCAAAGGAGTTTGATTACATGGTTAGATAATTCGACTGTTTAGACAAGTCATGAAAGAAACAGAAGATTTTTCTACCTTTCCATTTCTTATCTGGTGTGGTGATTTGATGAGAAAGCCCCCCATAGGTTCACATGTTTGAATGTTTGGTCCCCAGTTGGTGAAACAGTTTCAGAAGAACTAGGGGTGTGGCCTTGTTAGGAGGAGGTGTGTCACTTGGAGTAGGCTTTGAGGGTTTTTTCTTTTGTTTTTTGGGTTTTTGTTTTGTTTTGTTTTTATTTTTGTGTTTTTGCTTTTTGGCTTTTTCAAGACAGGGTTTCTCTGTGCAGCCCCAGCTGTCCTGGAACTCACTCTATAGACCAGGCTGGCTTCAAACTCGGAGATCCACCTGCCTCTGCCTCCTGAGTGCTGGGATTAGAGGTGTGCACCACCACCGCCTGCTGTCTTTGAGCTTTTAAAAGTCCCACTCCAGCCAAGGCTCATTTGTTTTCTTCCTACTGCTGGAGGATCAGGATATAAGCTCTCAGTTAATGGTTCAGCACCATGCCTGCCCGCCTGCCCGCCTGCCCGCCTGCTGTCATGCTCCCAGGGACTAACTAGCCTCTAAAAGTGTAAGCAAGTCTTGAAATTAAATGCTTTATTTTGTAAGCTGTCTTGGTCATTAAACCTTTTTACCTTACCGAAATAGAATACTAAGACACCTGCGATATTGGTATTGAATCTTCAACTTGTTTCCTTACGGTGACCAAATGGTTAACACTGCTCCAGGTATCATACCTCCACCCAATCTAAAGCAGAGTATAAACCGAACTTTCTGGGTGCGCATTCATTTCCATCAGGGAAGATTGTTTTCCCAGACACTTTTCTCGGGTTCTGTAAGGTGGGCATGATCTAGCCACAAGGGAATTCTAAGGGTGAAAGTGAACAGCTAGTACGTTCAGCTTTGTAGGGAATGCAGCAAAGAGGTTGGAAGGAGAGGCAGAGAAAACCAGCAGCAACTTCCATAGCTGTGGCTCTGTCAGCAAAAACCTTTGCAAAGGTGTATGAGAAAAGTCCAGCTCACTCTTGCTTGCTCTTCCTGCTTTAAGACAGGCTCTCTAGTAGCCCAGGCTGACCTTGAATACACTATTTAGTATCTGTCACCCTGCATCTGCCTTCCTGGTGCTGGCTCAGTGCGCCTTTTACACCACAATGGAAGCTCAGCGTAGAGAGAGCAACCACACCGTGAATTTGCTTGCTGGAGCTCATGGCTTGGTGAACGTTCTGATGAGCCTCCCTGCGCCCCCAACTCTCCTCTCCTGTGAAATGAAGACCTTAAACATCCCAACCTAGATCATGGTGCCAAACTGGACAATACAGTATCCCCTAGGGCTTTGTTTTTCCTCTCTGGATCCCAAATGGCTACTAACAAATCTTTTTTTCTGTCCTTTTCTTTCGAGTTCTGTTCTAGGTTGACAAATCCAGTGGTCATGCCTATTAGACATCTGTACTGAACACAAGGCAGTGAGTTCTGACTTAGGAACTTGGAACATGCTGTTCAAGTGCGCTGGCCAGACAAGCAGCAAAACGTCTTCTTTACTTTCTTCTTTTCTGTTCTCTCTTCTCCTCCTCCTGCTCCTCTTCTTTCTCCTTTTCCCTCCCCCTCCCCTTGATAAGAGAGATAATTGATGAGGTAATTGATATTCTAAAAACACTTATATTTAGAAAAATGTGAAACTTACAGAAAGTTACCTAAACAGTGAATGTGTGCGCATGTGTGTGTATGTATGCATGTATATATCTGTGTGTTGCATGTCTGTGTATGTGTGTGTTCATATACATACAAATCATTAGGGCCCAACGATTGCAACTTTACTGAGTTCTGTTTTCTTTCTGTATGCGTGGACTTACTCCCACATCCACATGCTTATTATTGTTATTATAGGTTGAAGCAAAAAGTGAATCTCATTTCACATTGAGGAGTTTTGTTACATTTGTATCTATATGGTGGAATATCTTCTGAAGGAGACCCAAGTCTAAATGCAGAATTCAAATATGCTTCATATATACCTTATATACGTAGCCTTAAGGGCATTGAATACAATAATTTTGTGCTTTTTTTTTTCTGAGACAAGGTCTTATGTAGCTTAGGCTAGCCTCATATTTGCTATGTAGCAAGGATGACCCGAACTTGAATCCTTCGACCATCACCCGCTGAGGGTTAGGAATGCAGGCATCCACTCCTAAGCCTGGGACTTCTCGCATGTTAGGTAATCGCATGTTAGGTAATCGCACTGCCAAGTGAGCCACAACCTGGCCCTGCAATTGCATTTTGACCCTGAAGCATCACAGGAGGCCAAGGTGTGGGATTTTTCACTTGTGATGTTTAGTATGAGTTTAGTATGAAAGGGGTTTCAGACTTGGCATGTTTTGGTATGATTCTGGTTGTTTACATGTAACAGAACCTTACTCTCCTAAATTCAAATTCTAAAGGCTTTTGCTCTGACCTCTTGCGAGCATGCGCATTCTTCTAAGTAGCCTCAGTACAATGACCAATTGCAGCAACTCTGACACTGATTTAATACTGTCACCAACTATCCAGACCTATTGAATATCACCATTTGCCCCAATCATACGCTTTAGAACATCGCTAGTCTTTTGATGCAGGCTCCAAACCGGGATCATGCATTGAATTTAATCAGAGACCTTTCAAAGCCATGATTGGGGTCGGTGTCTGTGTCCTGAGAGCCAAGGGTTTCAGAAAACTCACCTCTGGGTAATTAGTCCCTCTTCAAGTTGACAGCCAGGAAAGACTTTCAACTTTTCAAAAACTTTTGTCTTCACTTTCATCTGCCTTGATCCTTACATCAGCCCTGGGAGGGAAGTAGGGCACAGGTCAAAGTCTCCATTTTATGGATGAGGAAACAGAGATGCTCAGGGTCAGTCAGTAGGTTCAAGCTAGGAGATCTGTCATAGCTCCTGGCTTTGCCTAAATCCCCAACCCTTTCCTGCAGTCCCCAGCAGATAAAGGAACAGTAGCCAAGAGCTCAGCTGGGTCTCCTGCCGGCAGCTGAAAACACCTATTTTTGTCTCCCTTGGCAGGTGTCCCTCTGGAGCCAGGGATGATGTAAGCGCCCCTTTGCACCCAGCAGTCTTCCCTAGTATATTGCCTTCTTTACATTTACTATGGCTGCCCCATGCAGGCCCCGTAGGCTGTTACTACACCTATGTCCAGTATGTTCCTGGCCTTCCAGGCAGCCAGTATGTCTATTCCCTTGTGCACAGGCTTTCCCTGAGTTCAAAAAGGAGAAGTCGTTTCTTTCCCTCCTTGTACATGGGAGTTGGGTATTGAACTCCGGTCCTCATGTTTGCATAATAGTTACTTTAACAACTAAGCAATCTCTTCAGCAATAAGTAAAAAAAAAAGGCCTGAGAGTAAGCATTTGAGACCATCTGTATTAATTTTTTAAGGTGGTTATAGATTTGTTAAATTGAAAAATAAAGAATTGGGTCTCAGGTGGTTTGTAATTTTTCCCAGTAATTCTTGTTTATTGTATATTCAAATGTAGCAGGGGTGGGGAAATATGGTTTGGAATTTAAGAAGAAAACAACTAATTCTTTAATGAAGATTGTTTCAGAACTGTTTTATGCTGTTTCCTGCTTTGTTGCTCACTGCTGCTCCATAATGCATGACCTGTTACTGCTGTGGTTGACAGTGCACTCCTAAGCTTCCTGGGTTGGAAAACTAATTCCCAGATTTCTATGTTACTGCTACTTGGAAGTGGGAACTGCTGAAAGCCATGATCCCTGGATGAGGTTATGAAGATGGGGCCCATGTTATAAAATCTGTGGCTTTTTAGGAAGAAGAAGGAAGAGGAGGAGGAGGAGGAGGAGGAAGAGGAGGAGGAGGAGGGAGAGGAGGAGGAGGAGGAGGAAGAGGAGGAGGAGGAGGGAGGAGGAGGAGGAGGAGGGAGAGGAGGAGGAGGAGGAGGAGGAGGAGGGAGAGGAGGAGGAGGAGGAGGAGGAGGAGGAGGGAGAGGAGGAGGAGGAGGAGGAGGAGGAGGAGGAGGAGAGCAAAACTAGTATCTTCCCTGTGTCTAACCACAAGATACCCTCTACCAATTATGATAAGAGAAGGAAGGTCCTCACCAGGTGCCCAGAAGATTCTGGTGTCATGATCTTAGGCTTCCCAGACTCTAGCAACAGGTCCCACACAAATCTCTACTGCTTTTATTCTTTTAAAAGAATCTGTCCTCGGGTGTTTTGTTATGGTAACAGAAAGCCAGGGCAACAATTGCTTCTCTTTGTTTCCCTGTTTTACTTCTCTAAGCTCATGGCTTCCTGGGATATCTTCCCCACAGTGCAATTCTTCTCTCAGTCTACTTTCAGAGAGACACCAACTTGGTACACCGACTTTTTTTCCTATCCATTGTAGAACCTAGCTATACCTAGTGGTTCTTGAGTATTTATGTTTTTGAAATGAAAGACCTGGGGGCAGCAGATGTACGTCAGTTGATAGAGTGTGTGGCTAGGGTCTTAATCCCTGTTCAATTGCTGTGAAGAGAGAGACACCATGACTGAGGCAATTTATAAAGGAAAACATTTAATTGAGCACCATGGTAGGGAGCATGGCAGCAGTTGAGTAGACAATGCTGGAGCACTATGTTGAGACAACCAGCAAGAAGGAAGGGAGGGAGGGAGGGGGGGAAGGAGGGAGGGAGGGAGGGAGGGAGAGAGAGAGAGAGAGAGAGAGAGAGAGAGAGAGAGAGAGAGAGAACACTAGGCCTGATACAGTGACATGCCTCCTCTAACGAGACTTCCCCTCCTAATTCTTCCCAAACAGTTCACCAACTGGGAACCAAACATTCAAATATATGAGCCTATGGGGATCATTCTCATTCAAACCACCACACCAAGCATGGATAGAGCCCTGAGTTCAATCCCCAGCCCCTCATGGATGCAAACAGGTATGCCTGTAATCTCAGCACTCAGAAGGTAGAGGCTGGAGGATTGTGAAGTTTAAGGTACTCTTTAGCTAATTTTGAGGTCGGACTGAGCTACGAGGCAAAAAACCCAACCAGTGTGCTTTAAAAAAAATCACCCAAACTATCTACACGGAAGTCTATTTTTAAAAAATACTTCAAGACTTTAAGAACATTTGGAGCATTCAAGAGGCATTAGAAAATTCTACCATGTCTTAATTCGTTTAAAAAATAATTATGCATGAGACCTCCTGAGACGTGATCGCCTATCTCTGTGCATTTGTTAATTTCACAAGAAATTGGAATTGTCCTCTGCCTCCTCCCATTCCTCTGCTTTACAACCGTAAAGGCTCAAAGGTTGCACAGCCTTTGAGTCTGCCTTCTTAGCCCCAGAGGTCCCAGGGAATCCTGGGAGACAGCAGCGCTATGAAACAGGATCATATTCATTCTCAGAGTCTTCCAAATACATTGGATTTCAAAGGAGCTGATCACAAATCAAAGTAAAGAGTCTTGGCTTTGCTCCCTGTCTGCTGTTTGTATATTTTATATTATGCATAGATGGGAGGGGGCACGGTGGGGCCTGCTGGTTATAACCACAATCAATCAATCCCAACCTATTTTCAGTACCTGCCAACCGTTGGGACAACTTCCAGAACTATCAGAGCCTCCTTTTCATTATTTAAAGACTGGTGAGAGGACGCAAAAATACTTAATGAAAGGGTCAGACTGACCGAGCGACAAGGCAGCTTAGGTCTGGCGGCCCAGGCTGCCTTAAGGGCACCAGCATATCGGAAATGACCATGCTGTCAGCCTGGGCCTCTGGGCATTATTTTCACTCCAGGCATCAGGTAGGGCACTGCTGGGTAGCACTTAGCTCTAGTCTAATGCATATGAGGCTCCACATGGGCCAAGGATATGTTTCATTCAGCTTCTCTCCTACCTTCGAAAGCCCCAGCATTGCTCTGAGCCAAGCTTCCCACTGCTGAAGGAGGGAAGTGCAAGGCAACCTTGCTTCCTTAGTTAGTCTATGTTCCAGAGCGAAGTTAGGCAACCAAAGTAAAGGCCCACACCTCTATGTGTCACCATGCTTTATCTCTGACTAAGGAGTGCTGAATCCTGTACCACACACCTTCAGGCTGGGGTGACAGCTGAAATCTGGCCAGTTACAGTTGTATTTCAGATATGTAAATAATTTTGTAACTGTGCCCCCAATAAGGCATGGAAATTTTCTCTCTCTCTCTCTCTCTCTCTCTCTCTCTCTCTCTCTCTCTCCTCTCTCTCTCTCTCTCACACACACACACACACACACACATTTTCTATTTAACCTGAATCTATCTATCTATCTATCTATCTATCTATCTATCTATCTATCTATCTATCTATCTATCTATCTATTTTGGGCAGGGTTAGCATCAGGACAGAACCCAGGGCCTCACATATGCTAGCAAGCGCTCTCCCATGGACTTAGCCATCCACCAGCTTTGCCTGAAGCTCACATGTAATTAGTCACCCAGGACTTTTGCTTGCTTGCTCCTGCAACCTGCCTAGGATTATCAGTTCTACTTCTAAACACCTCCTTTTGACTAAGATTTTCTTCTCAGTCCTGCTCCTCATTTGCTCTTTGTCTTTTTGGCCTGTTATAGGGTGATAGGTGCACATGGTCATGTTTTCCTTCTACTTGGGGATCTGAACTTGGGTCATCTTACTTGTATGGCGTGCACTTTATCTGATGAGCCATAACCCCAGTCCCAGGCATTCTTAAACACACACACACACACACACACACACACACACACACACACACATAGAGCATACGCATAGGCACGCGCACACTCACACTCACACAGACACACACAGAGCAGACAGACACACACACACGCATATGCACAGGCACACAGACACAGACACAGACACACAGACATATGCACAGGCACACAGACACAGACACAGACACACAGACACAGACACACACAGACACAGACACACACACACACACACACACACACACACACACACACACACACACACACACACACACACACAGAGTTCCTTTGGCAGCCACTGTTGAGATCTATTGGACCAGACAGTTCTGTGGCTGAATGGAAAGCCACAGGGTGCCTACAATGAAGGGGTGGTACGACAGTTCTGGAGATAGTCAGCGCAGTCAGTTAATTGGGCACCATCATTTCACATTGTCACATGCCTGCATTCCAGAAGGTAATGAAGGCAGCTGCTGTGGTTCAGAGCTTTCTGGGGATGGTTCTCCGGCTCCCATCCGCTGCCGCGAGAGCACCTGCACGCTGTGTGCAATTGCAGGTGGCTGGCCCCACCTCTAGGCTTTCTGAGACCGGAGATCTGGCGGAAGAAGCCCAGTAATGTGCATTTCTACTAAGTTCCCAGGATGAGGCAGCTGCTGCAGGCTTGGGGTGTCCATATTGCAGATCACCAAGTATGAACCAGTAGTGCCCCTTTAGCCACAGCTTTGAAATTACCTGCAATCAATCACAATAGAAATATATTGAACAGAAAACTCTAGACATAAACAATTTATCACATTTTACATTTAATTTTGTTATAATTCAGTACTACTTACAATGTTAGGCCTTCACAGGATGTCTTAGAGCATATCTGCCTTGAATAACAGGGGGCCATTCTAATGTCAATTGTAGTCAGAGCTGAGATGATAGTCTAGAGAATGAGGTTGACATTCCCTCATCCACCCCCCCCCCCCATTGGTTTAGCTCTCTAAAATGTTCTTTAAGCACTGTTTAATGGTTGGTGCTTTTATGCAACTGAGCTGTGTGAAAAACCACCTCCAAGCTTCCACGCCTCTCTACTGCAAACTTCTATTTCACAACTCGCAGATCTAAAAGGTTGGCTGCATTTCAAGACAAGCTAGATTAGAGTTCAGGCCTCAGTTTGGATTCACCTTTGCCCCCCGCGCGGATTCAATCCAAGACCAATGCATGATGAATTAGCAATGAATGTTTGGGCTATGATCTTATAATGAAAGACGGAAACCTCAAGCTAGCTGGCAGACACTTAGAGCTTTCTACTTGTAAGTGACATGCTGCCATTTTCACCACGTTCTACTAGTCAAAGCAATCCTCATGGCCAGATTCAAAGTCAGAAGATGAGTCCTTGACCCGCTTTAGGGTAACAGGTGTACATTACTATGCTTGGCTTCTACACAGGGGCGAGGGCTTTTTCTCTTTTAAAGAATGCCTGGGGCCAGGGAGATGACTGATCAGATAGAGTGTCCGCTGCACAGGAATGATGACCCGAGTTCAGATTTGAATTATATTCTGATGACATTAAGCAGTGCCGGAAGCAAGAAGCGTAAGACCTCACATCAAGTTCTGAATACCTCTAGAGGGAGGAAACAATTCTCAGCTTCTGAGAAACATTGCCATGAGAGGGTGGGGTGCAAAGATTCATGAGGGTACTAGCAATTAGGTGTGGAACCATCAGGCAGTAGGAGCCAGTAAGGGCAATGGCCTTATGGCTGGTACATACTCCTATACCACACAACCGAGGTGATTGGAACTGGGCCCAGTCTGCATTTCTAGAAATAAAGGCTGGCCACAATCTGGAGGGTGGGTGTCAACTGAGCTGGATCACAGCTACAAGGCAAGGTATGGAGCTGGGGCAAATTTGTTCTAAGAGTCCAAAGTATATAGTCCAAAGCAGAGGAGAACTGGCTTTTTATGCTGCTGCTGCTGCTGCTGCTGCTGCTGCTGCTGCTGCTGCTGCTGGTGTTATTGTTTTTGTTGTCACTGTGTGTGTATGTGTGTGTTTGAGTTCATGAGGAAGACTATGTCTGGCCAGGCAGTGCCTACTGTTGGGTTATAGGCCTGCACTGCTACTCCTGGCTTGCTATGTGGGTGTTGGGGATCTCAACTCAGCACTTTACTTACTGAGTCATTTCCCCAGTCCTGAGACCTGTTTTGTTGCTGTTCTTTTTGTTTTTGTTTTAATCAAAGGACACACACACCTACACACAAAAAGAAATGTGAGTGAATCTCTGGAGATTTGTGGAAACATGGAACTTGAGAGGGGAGGACTTCCGTTCAACAATGTTCCTTTTGCACTTAACCTGAGGAAACAAAGGTGCCTTTAAAAAGGCATCAAGTTTCAGGACAGGATAAGGGAAATGAATGTGGGCAACTTTCTCAGGAGAGAGGCTATCCAACTGGGGCACAGCTGGTGAGTAGGAGTTTGTTAGCAGATGAAGGCAACATGGTAGAAATAAGAGTAAAGAAAATTCGTGTGACAACCCTAGCAGCAGCCAGAATTCCCTATTTTCCATAAAGTTTATATGAGTTCTTATCTTTTCCCAAGATACTTATCTACCAACAGCCCTCTTCTCTGCTTCCTGGCAGCCTGCCTGGTGCTCCAGGCTGCCCTGCTGCCTACAGCTGTCTTTGTATTTCCGGGTCACTGACATTTTATTGCCTCTGAGTTTCAAGGATATTTTCCCCCCTCAAGTAATTACCACTGAAATTATGTGGTTTGATCCTGCATCGATTAAACAAAACAAACAAACAAAAAACTCCCAAGCAGTCTAACCTAGTTAACTTTCTGGTTACTGGCACCCAGAACAGCTATTCCCAATGCTAGGTTTAAATATACTATCTGTAGGCCCTGGCTCTTCAGTGCCTCTCTCTTTTCCTGTGTGCCTGAGCTGTGCTTCCTGGATGTTCTTGCTGGGTCAGTCCTCAGCCTCATAAGGACAGGCATTTAGGATGCGAGGAAATAGGCCAGTTCCAAGATCTAAGGAGTAAATGTGGCTAAAAAGGTGCTGGCAGGGTGTTCAACTTGGGCCAGACCCAGACAGCCTTGCAGTTGGGGAGGTGCAGCTTCAAGGAGGGATTTCACTAGCAGCTTAGAGGCTTGGCCTTGATCTTATGAGGCAGTGATGACCATAAATGCCCTTAGAAGTGGGAAATGGCATCTTTCAGACTCTCTTAGGTTTCTGCTGCAAAGTCCTGCTGACGATGTAAGAGCCTGAGGAGAGCCCATTCATATTTTATTTTAATGAAAAAACCCTTCTCTTCCTCCACTTTCTCATCTCCTCTCCCTCCTCCTTCTTCTTCTATGCAGGTGTTACAATGCTTATCTCTTAAAATGTAGTTCAGGAATAAGCAGTCTGGCTTCAAAACAATGGGGCAGGGAGTGATAGACAACCTGGTAATGTGTCTACTCTTGAGGTCCTTAGTTCTATCCCCAGCATCCATGTGAAAAGCTGGCCAAGATGACAAACACCTGTGACCTCAGTGCTAGGGATGTGGCAACAGGAAAATCCTCACTCTAGTTGAAGTGTGAGTACCTGATCCCAGTGAGAGATCTTGCTCAAAAAAAAAGGTGGATGACTTCTGAGGAATGACACTTGAGTTTGACCTCAGACTTACACACCACACATACACACACCACAGCACACACACACACACACACACACACACACACACACACACACACGAATCACACTACAGACACAGATACACCACACCATACACACACACCATATATCATACCACACAGACACAGACAGAGAGCACACCACACACATATCATACTACCACCCCCACACCATAATACCATACCCATACACCCACACACATACACACACCACAGCACACCACACCACACAAACACACTTCTTAAAAATAATGATCCCCTAGGTTTTGTGGTATTGTTCATGTAAACACTGCAGAGTATTTTCATGAAGAGACTCTACCCTTTACAACAAGATGTGCATGCCCACCAGGCTTCAAGGCCCCCTCCCTGTCTTTTCCATACCTGGCCATAAGAAATATTTCATTCCCCTCTTCATGATGTCATACCAGACCCACAAAATGAAAGAAAATAATTTATGGTGACCAAGATCTGGTCCCAGTGGCAGAGAATAATAGGGGAGCATTGAGCTTCTAGAAAGCTTTTGAACAGGACACCCAAGTCCCTAAGGCTGCCTCAGCCTCTCTGCTTCAACAGGGAAGGCCATATTCCTTTGTTTTGCAAAATAAATAAAATGCATATTTTGATATAGAATCTTTCCAGTTTAAGGCACTGGTGCTATTGTTTGAATGTGCCCCACCCCAGTTCACATGACAACATGTGAACATGTCCTGTGGTGATATGAAGAGGGTGGCAAGTCCCACCCAAACCCCCATATGTTGATAGAATTGGGAGGTGGGACTTGTGGGGTGTGTTATGATTTGGCTAGGAAAATGTTTGCAAAGGCTCATATGTTTCAAGCCTGGGTCTCTCTCTCTCTCTCTCTCTCTCTCTCTCTCTCTCTCTCTCTCTCTCTCTCCCTCCCTCCCTCCCGTCCCTCCCTCCGTGGTATGTGTGTACTCACCCATCTAGCTATCTTCCTCAATTACTTCTCCACATTATTGCTATTATTATTGTATTGTTAGTATTATTGTTGTTATTTAAGGACAGGTCTCTCACTGAACCTGAAACTCATAATTTCAATTACATTGGCTGCCCAGAAAGCCTCAGAGACCTGCCTTTCTTTATACCCCAGTGCTGGGGTTACAGATGTGTGCCACCATCTGTACATGTGGGTACATGTGATCTAAACTCAAGTGCACACGCTTGCGCGACAAGTATTGTACCCACTGAACCATGTCCTCAGCCTCATCTGTTTTTTGCAGCAAGGTCTCTCTCAATGGGACCCGGGGCTCAACAACTGGGCTAAGCTAACAGGCCAGTGAGTTCCAGGGATCTATCCGCCTTTGCCTCCCCAATGCTGAGATCACAAGCATGCATTTGGGTGCTTGGGATAGAACGCAAGTCTTGCTAAAAAAAATAGACCCCTTACTGACGGAGTGATCTCACCAACCTTTAGTCTTGCTTCTTGATGCAAGAAGGTTCTGAACTGACTGGGTCTGGAGGACAGTAACCTCATCAGTGGATTCGCTTTTTGATGTATTCAAAGGCAAATGCGCTATTAGGAGGTGGGTTCTAGTTGGTGGAAGTGGACCACTGACGTATGTCCTGAAAGACTCTGTCTTTTCACTGCTCTCATCTCTCTCTTTTCATGTTCTGCTTCCAAGCTGCTGTGAGGTGAGCATGTCTCCCCAACTAACCCTCTCTACAGCGCTATCCTGCATCACCTCCAGCTCAGAGCCATGACACCAGCTGACCGGGAGTAAACCCTTTGGCAATGTTGGCCTAAAGAAAGCTGTTGGCCTCCATGAAACTGTTTATGGAAGCATTTGTGGTTTTAAGTCAAGAGGAAGAGGAGCCTAAATTGGTGTGCTTGACTTACCCTGCCATTGACACCTCTACCATGTGGGGAGACCCTTAGATACTACCACCATGATCTTCGACTCTATGGCCTCTCGATCCTTGAGCCAGATTCACTTCTAGTTTTTAAGACTTTCCCTGCTCTCATTTATTCAGTTACACCAGGGGGGAAAGATGGAGACAATTGGCAGCCAACTCAGATTCGTTTTGCAGTGCTATGAAGACCAGGCACGAACTATGAGTCTATACTTTGTACCTGTCCCTTATCCCACCTTCACTGGGTATAGTGCTCTTAGATGTCAGTTTCTTAACTTTCCCTAAGAGTGACATCTTCCAGATAGGCCTGTATCAAGAGTCTGGTGAGGAAGGGTGTGAGGGTCACCATGACAATTCTGTGATAACTGAAGATATTAGAGGGCCTAGGCCACTGGTTGGGGTCTGTCCTGATTAGGTTTTTTTGTCAACCTGACACAAGCTGGAGTTATTTGGGAAGAGGGACCTTAATTGAAAAAAAAATGCCTCTATCAGACTGGCCTCTAGGTAAGTCTTGGGGACATTTTCTTAACCAAGGATTGATTGATGTGGGAGGGCTTAGCTCACTGTGTGAAGTGGCAACCCTGGTGGTCAGGTGGTCCTGGTTATAAGCAGACTGAGTAAGCTATATGGGAGCAAGCCAGAAAGCAGCATTTCTTCATGGCCTCTGCTTCAGTTCGCGCCTCACTGCTACTACCATGACTTTCCTTCATGATGTGCTGTAAGATGTACCGTGAAATAAGCCCTTTCTTTTCCAAGTTGCCTTTGGCCACAGTGTTCATCATAGCAGTAGAAATCCCCCAAACACAATCTGTTTTTTCCTTGCAGCAATGTTTAGAACACTGAAATTTAGGTCAGCCAAGAGTGACTAGACAGAGGCTCACTTCTATGTCACTGGTATGTGTGCCACTGGTATCCATGAAGGACATCCAGGAATGCAGGGTTTTCTAAAGAAGAAAAGAATTGTATAAAGGCTGAGTTACTCCTAAGGAGGCTGATGTAGAAGGGCTGATGGTGGAGGCATATTGAGAACCTAGTGACCCATTTAAGAGCACACTCAGGATGGCCTAACTTCCTCCCACTAAGCCTCACCTCTTCACGTTTCCACAAATTCCCAATCTTACTACAAGGTACTATGCCATCCTTCACCACACTCAAGATCTAGACTATAGCAATGATCCTTGCTCTTGTGCCTCTGTAGACTGTGGCCAAAGCATCTCTGGTCACCGTAGACAAAGGAATGGTTCTCCTTTGAGGAAAGGTGACAGAGATCTCAGGGAGCACGAATCTGTCCTTTGGACCGTCAAAGGCTCACAAACATCAAACATAGCCTTGCTCAGGTCTGGGAGTCCTTTCTCATGACTGCTCGCTCTGTAGATACCTCTGAGGTAAGTAGGTCTTTCCCATAACTGACCAATTAATTTCTCAACAGCTCTAATCTTGATCAGCTTCACCCCAGTGCTGCATCAGAATCTAGTTCCATAGTACTTCACCCCTTAACAGGGCCCAGAGCTCCTTGCAGAAATCATCAAACCATCAGCTAACAGAACTGGGTGCCAATGAGGCCAACCACTGACATATTCCAGATACTGCTCCTACGTATGCTAGCCTTGATCAGAACTATGTGCCTTCAGTCCTCACCTCCATCCAGGACTTTCCACAGTGGATTTCTCCACTGCCTTGCCAGCCTTAGGTATCTTGGCTGGAAATTCTCAGCCCACAAAGAATGAGAGAGGGATGAAGCTACTCCATCCACCTGTGTCAGATGGGAGACTGGCAGTCACACTTGAGGACCCAGAGACTAAAGTAGACAAACAAATACAGTCGATGCTCAACAGAAACATGAGGGTGACAGGCCCATCGACCCTCCCCCACCTCTAGATCTGCATATGACCCATGGCTTCAAGCAGCTGCTGTTCCTACCTCCCCGCCCTGATATAAAAGCACATCCATCATAGTATTTATAGAACTAGTAAATAAAGAATAAAATAGCAAGTGAAAGTAGGTTTTGATTGCCTACGTGTTGGTAAAACCCAGCTGGAATAATTAGATTCCTGCACGGAAAGCTGCCTCCCAAGCAGGGCCTTTTGTAGTGTGCTGAAACGGAATCCCCCCAGCCGCAGATAGACATTTCTGCTTCTCTCGTTTGGCTGCAAGACTAAGAATTAAAATCTAAAACGAGATTCCAAGAAAACAAATTATTTGATCCCGCAAAATACACCAGCTAGCCGTTTTCCAATTTCCAGACAAAGCTGCTGAATGAAGGGAGTGATGATGTCCCCTTTGGCATCTGGCCTCTTTCTCCGAGGGAGGCGCCTCCTTACCCAGCTGGAGGGAATGAACTCGCCCTCATCTGTCAGGACACAGAAAACCTGTGTGTTTAGGCAAAATTAGGCACCATGGGACTTTGATTTTTGGTCCTGGTATCAAGGGGCTATGACTAATTTTATATCCCATAAGTGGTTTTTTTTTCCTTTTAGGAATAAAAAAATCTACCCCCTTTTTTTCTACCCTAACTGCCCAAAAACTCTAATAAGGGATTCCCTTTTCCAAGATGCCAGCTCCCTTTGCAGACAATGTCTCTCACTCATCTGTCACTGAAGCTGTTCCTTATGGGAGCTGCTACATGAAGCTGGCTTTGTGTCGTGTTTCAGTTTCTGGCTTCATGGACACTGGATAATTCTTCCTGGCTGTCTAGAGGTGCTTTACCTGAATGTAACTCCCTCCCCTCCCACCCCAATGTGACAACACAAAGCCCTAGTTTGGAAAATCCTTTGGCTTTAGTGATTGTGATGCAAAGATGGAGCGAAAACTGTAAGAATTAAGATCTATGCTTTGGGGAGTCGATCCCATGTGTTCTTCCTCAAATATGGTGCAGGCTTACAGATCAGGGCAGGGTCTTAGGAAGACAAGCCTCAGAAGTCAGAGTCTAGGGCTCTGTAGTTGTAGTTCTTCAAACTCCAGCCACCCCTTATGTCCACCTCTATCCTGCAAGTGCTTCCTGAGATTTGATTCCAGAAGTATTCAACACCCTGTCTGCTGCCAAGGACATTAGTGACCATGTTGGTAATTCCCCACAGGATAATTCTTTGGAAATCTCAATCCAGTGACTACTAAGACGCCAGCGAGTGAAAGGATGCAGCAAGCATGTTTGAGGGCAGAGTTCTGTGCTGGTAACGGTGTTAGGACTGAGGGAACAGAGGACAAGTCAAGGGGGGAGGGAGGAGTAGTATCACCCTGCACTTGGAGCCATAGTTGCCTAGTAGAAGTGGTGATGGTTACACAGCAGATTTGAGAATGCAGGAGGTGTGAAGGAGATGACTGAGTTGGTAAAGCACTTGTGTCCTGCAAGGGTGAGGACAGGGCTTCAATTCTCAGAACTCATGTGGGGGGCGGGGAGCAGAGTATGTAGTGGTCTGTAATCCTAGGTAGACATAACTGGGTCCTCAGCTAGCCAGCTAGATCATTCTGGTTCATTTGATCATGTGGTAAAAGATGATGTCTAAAAACAAAATAAAACAGCACCCTCCCCCCCAAAAAACCAAAGCAGGCAGATAGACAATGATGGAGGAACACCGTGGCACCTGACATTTTTCACATGTTTACATGCACCTGCACACACAGGAACATGTACATAATTGCAACTGTATGCAAAATTCTACATGTGCATGCTTGCATGTTTGAATAGAGGGCACTGCTCATGCCATTTGATGTCCAAATAGGTCCCAACCCCCCTCACAGAGTAAAGCAAATATATAGACAACAATTTGGGCCTTGATGTAAATGGGATTCAAGAGAGGGGATACTCTGAGATAGAGAATTAGTTAACTTCCTTCTCTCTATGACAAAATATCTCAGAGAAGCAACTCAAGGGAGGAAATGGTTCCTTTGGCTCACTGTTCAGGGGGCACGGTCCTTCATGTTGGGGAAGGCACTGTGACTGCAGTGGCAGAAGAGTGTGACTTGTTCACATCTTTTCAGTTCAGGAAGCAGAGAGCTATCAGCAGAACCAGATATAACCTTCAAGCCCCCCTTGAAGTACCTTGCTTTTGCTAGCTAGTCTTCATGTTCCATGGGTTCCAGAACCTTCCAAAACAGCAGCATCTGTTGGGGACCACATTTACCATTTAGACTGTTAGCAATAGTGTGTGGTAAAATGATTACATCAGAATAAAACAGGCAAGACTTTGCTGCATGGGGCAGGGGATATAACGGCGCCCCACCTTAGGAAAGTAAGGCTCAGTTCTCACTCATGTTTCTGCTGGGGTGTTAGGAGGAGTCATCTCACTGCTGTCCCCGGAATCCATACTGAGAAAGCCTCTGCTTCTGTGTAACTTTGCTCGACTCTCAGCCCCTGTCCAGAAGTGCTCACATTTCACTGGCCTAAACAAGTAACAGAGTCACGAGTCACAAAATAGGTAGGGCCATCTGATCCAGATATGGCCATAGAGAACAGGAATATCTGTGAAAGGTCCTTGTGACTACCGACTGCTGCAATGTAAAACACATGTTTGGAAAGGAAAGCCTAAAACACTCAGCCTATCCACTTTAAAAAGGAAGACAGGGGCAAAAAGCTGCATTCAAGAAACATAGTACATAATACAAAGAATTTCATTTCCGTGTTATGGAAAACTAGGATGGAGAAAGTCAGGGGTGGGAAGAGAGTGAGGGAGCAAATGCAGAGGCTTTTGTAGGGTAGAGGCAAAGCCACACGTCACAGCTAAGTCAGTTTTCTACAGAGTTAACTCTGCGACTCATCCTCTTCCACAGGCTAACCAACTCCTCTGGAGGGAGCTGGCAAGGCGTCCAGTTTTCCAGCACCCCATCTTTTCTGGTGCTGTTCTACTAAACAGTAGGGCTCTAGACCTCTGCACGGGGCTCCCCACAGGCCCCTGCCTCTCCTATGCACTTCTTGAGGACAATTTACTTGAGACTAGGCAGCATTTGGAGTCCAGTCATGTCTGATCAAAACCCCTCCCTGCCAGACTTCAGGACTCCCGTCATGCATGAAGCCCACCTGCACACAGGCTGCAGAGATAGTTCGAGGGGTGTCATAGCAGCAAAGGAGATCGCCTTCCCTAATGCTAGGACTCGATTCAGTGCATGCATTGAAACGAAGGCATGAATATGCTAAGCACACGTTTTTGAAATAGAAAAGACTCACCAGTCTCTCTGTGTGTCTGCATGTATTAAAAACACCAGCTAGCTCCAAGAGCTGTGTGCTTTCCCCTGCCTCTGCTCCTCCTCCTCCTGGGTTGTGGTGCTAAAGCTGTCCTTGATCCTCCGAAAACCATGCGGACAGGACTGCCACTGGGGAGGCTTGCAAATCTACTCACTGCTCATTATGGTAGGGTGGAACAGTGGCTGATTACACCCCCATGTTCCTGTGAATGATGGGGTACGATGAGCTGAGCTGTCTGGTTGGACTACAGATCACATTGGGAGAGAGCTGTGGGCAAAAGGAGGAATATTGGGGATGTCATAGAGCTAGACTGTCTTGTGCTATAGTCCTTCCTGGGTAAGACAGTGTAAACTTTGACCTTCAAAACCCATACCTGGATATCAAGCAGTTCTTGCCATCCTCAAACTACCCCAAGACCAGTGGTTCTTCTGGCTTAGGTTTTAGAGGTCTTCACAAGGCTTGCTTACACACTTGTCCACAGCTGGTAGGACAGCCAGGGCTTTCACCAAGGCGTGATAGTTACTGTTGGCATCAGCTTGACTGAATTGAGAGATGTTAGGAAACTGGCTGAGAATTTTTATGGCTGTCTCTACAGAGTATGTTTCCAGAGAGGACTGACTTGGGGGTCAGCAGACTACATGCAGAAACCCTACGCTGAATGTGATCCACCGCCCAATAGTTGTGGTCCAGAAGGAATAAAAAGTGGGAGAAAGGGGAGATTGCCCTCTGTAGTAAGCTCCATTCTTCCTGAGTTCCCTTGCTCTCATTACCTGTGGGTGTCACACTCTCACTTCTCAGCCTTTGGACTTGAGTCTCCAGGGAGCTTCCAGGCACGCAGCCCCCAGCTGAGTTAATTTCTTTGGTCTCCCTTGCACCAAGGCTCACAGTTTCTTGGTCTGAGAAGTTTCCGATTCCCTGAACTTTCCAGGTCATAGTCAACTATTGTGTAGTACCCAGCCTCTCTAAAGCCCATCTAACCTTCGGATATTGTGGCACTCCATTGTCAGCTACATTGTAGTGGAGAAGTTAGAAAATGTAGTTTCAGAAAAAAGGAATCTCATAATGTTGCAAGTCAGTTTATAATTCTGTGTTGAGCCACATGCAACTGGCCAGCCCATGGCTGGCATGTATGTAAGCCAATCTGATGCCTATATTCTGGTTCTATTTCTCTAGAGAATTTTGGATGATGAATGTATGTAGTGGAATTTTTTGGTTTCTTTGAAAAAACACAGAGGTATGATGGGGATACATTTTCTTTTTAATTCCAGGTGGGGAGATGGGGTTGCTTCAGATTGTCCACAGCAGCTGACTATGATTTGCCTGGTGGGGCAGGATTTTGCCAGTGACAGATAGTTTCTGCAACTGTATGAAGTTTAGAATTCTGGCCACTTTTCGGAGGATACATAAATGCTAGAGCCTTGAGAGGGAGGACACATTGTTGTTGGTTAGTTGCTACTGTTCACAGTTAAGTAGTTGTGCACAAAGGAAAAACCAGAGGAGAAAGGAGGAGGAGGAGGAGGAAGATGATGATGAAGAGGAGGAGGAAGAAGAAGATGATGGAGGGAGGAGGAAGATGATGATGACGATGAAGAGGAGGAGGAAAAAGATGATGGAGAGAGGAGGAGGAGGAGGAGGAGGAGGAGGAGAAATAATTAAACATCCTAATGGTAAAGATCAAACCTGCCCCAAGTAACTTGATGCCCCTAATGAGCAGAAAGCAGTCTAATGATGACATCATCCCCTTCCCCTCCATCATTTTTCCTCTCCTATCTAGTGTCAGGGGGTGAAATGGTAGAAGAAAAAAGGGGGTGGAGAAGGACAGAAGAAGAAACCAAGGAGTAGCAAAATGGCAGCTACAAACTAGGCTGTCCTGAGCTGGTTTACATGGTCAGCTTAGGGCTCCAAAAGAAAGAAATTAAGCCATGCTGCAAAGATGAGGATATGGTCATAGCCTGTACTCATTTGTGTTTGGTCACTTCTGAAGCCATTTTTGCCAGGCCACTCTCTCTCTTCCTGCCCTCCCATCCAGGGTGCATAACCATTAGGCCCCCAGTGGGGTGCCATCCTGTGAGAAATTTAGGGTGCTATTACTAACTGGCAAAAGGAACCTATTTGGGCATAAGACTTGGCTATATCAAATGGGGGAAGGATGTCCAGAATTATTGAAGTTAAATAAAACAGAAGTTTTCTTTTTCAGATTAAATATGCAGTATAAGAGCCTTGTTGAAACCATCAAGGACCAAGGTACCTTCCAGCCCATCAATTTCCACCACCACCAAAAGACTCCTTGTTCCTCTCAATCTATGTAGGTTGCTATGCCCACTCACCATTCACTTCTCCAGCCAGTACTATAGGAAGAGGGTAATCCCTTTCTTAAAGAAGACCTTCCGTGCTCTTAAGTCAACTTTGATTTAAGAATGGCTTATGTCTCAGCTAGACTCCCGAGTATAGGACATACCTCAAGCAACCAGGAAGGTGGGTAATCAGGACTTAAGGATGAGATGGATCAGGAAGAAAGCTAGGCATGTGAATGCTTCAAAGAAGCCTTTTGCGATTGAGGGAGGGAAGCAGAATGGGTTGGGTGTGTCTGGTGGAGGACTTCGTGCAGAAATACCTTCCCCCCCAAACAGCCTATGTGACTGGAAAATTGCAAGACATTTTTGCACGCATCTCAGTTGCTTAATCATCACATGATTTGGATTCGTGTTATCTAGCTCGGTCTGTCAGAGCTAAGGTAGTCTCCCTTTGTAATCCTGAGGCAGTTGTCATTTTCGTGGGACTTAATAGCCTCCTGGACAGTGCTCTGGGAGGGCCTGAGAATTGGCTTACCTACTCAGTCCTCTCATTGGGCTTCATTTAATTTCTTTCCAGTTTTAATTGAGCTAGGCCAACTGTGTGGTTCATGCTCACGAAGTTTAAGCATCTAGCTTGATGGCTTTCCACATAGTACATACCAATGTGACTACTGCTCCCTTAACACACACAGAGGTTTACTCATGCTTTTCTCCCATTAATATCCACCCCAGGAAGTAACTGGGATTTTGACGTCTATGACCACATCCAACCAATGAGCTTTTTATCATCAGCCTACTGCTGCCAGATAATTCTGGATGGAACCTGTGCTCACTGCTTCTGCTCTCAGTGTGGACTCTCGGTTAGCCCTCCTCCCTCAGACTGCTGCAACCAGTCAGAAGAACAGAGAAACAAGAGGCCTGTACTCATGGAACGTCCACACTTTTGATGGAGAAATATGACACTTAAAAAAAAACAAAACAAAACTCTTGCTTCTGAAGTTGAATATAGCTTCAGTCTCCTGGATCCCAGTTCAGGTGCTCCTTGTCATCTGTATGGTTGGGGCCTACTGACACCCATGTTGCAGAATAGCAGTAAGCAGACGCACAGAGATATGGACATCTCCCCTTTCCTCCCATGCAGCCTTTCTTTTACGTCCTGGTCCTTCTGTCATGCCTCTCCATGGTCCAAAGAAATATAGCTGGTTTTTGTCTGTGTTCTTTTGTACCATAGTCCTGCCCACTCAGCTTCTCCCTCTGGGCATTTAGCTAAAGAAACTTGTCAGTTTATAGGACAATTTGACGTACTCTCTGTGGTTGTGATGGCTGATTCATGGACATGCACTTCAGTTATAGTAACTTTAGGGTGTTATGGGTCAAAACAAAGTCCTTGAGGAAGCGGCAGCTGCCTCACCCAGCAGTGTATTGGAAAGGCAGATCCTAGGGCCCCACTTACATTAAGCTGTTTGTTTTTGCTACAGTAAAGTAGCCAAGGCAGGCTAACTTTATAAAGACTTTTGTTTGGCTCACAGTTTTGGAGGCTCAACAGTATCACATAGGTGGTTGAACTCTGCTGGTGAAGGTGCTCTTGGTAACACCATCTCAGAAATGTGTGAGAACTAGATCACAGGACAAATCAGGAAGCCAGTGAACTTCTAGGGTCCTGCTACACCTTCCGAAGACACCTCAATGACTCAAAAACTTCTCTCTAATCTCTAGGTCTTAAAGGTTCCCAGCATCCCTGATCACCTTCACCTTGACCTAACTAAGCTTGTTTGACATGAACTTTGTGGGGTAGTGGCAGGGGCACACCTCCAGCCATATCTAAACTCTATCATAGCCTCACACTGCTAGATAGAAATGGACACTTGCACATGTGGCTGTCCATAATGTGTGAGCAGTGACACAGAAAGCTGTTCTGGGCTTAAGTGGCTCTTCATGTCTGGTCACTGTGTCCCTGAAGAAGGTAATGTGTTCTTAGTCTATAGAGGCTGGTGACTGCGACTTCCGGCCTGCCACTGCCTGTCTGTGCTCTCCTTTCCTTACTGGTGACCCACAGTTGCTTATTCACAATGCAGTCTCTCAGATTTTCTGAAAATTCAGCACCAGTGGAATTACCAACAAAACCTGATTTGAACAGCAGATAGAGTGAGGTTTGTAGCATTGTTATCCTGCTTTGTGCGACTGTTTTGTGGCTTGTCACAAAAATACCACTTCCAGAGTTGGTTCTCTCCTTCTATTATGTGGGTACCAGGATTCATAAAGGTCATCAGGCTTGGTAGCAGGTTCCTTAACTCAGTGAGCCACCTTGCTATGACTTACACATTACGCCTTTTTATTTTACTTTTATTTTTATTGGAGATGTTTATATTTATAATGTTTTATATTTCAAATGTTATTCCCTTTTCCAGTTTCCTGGACATAAGCCTCCTATCCCATCTCCCTCCCATTCTTCTATAAGGGTGTTCCCACTCCCTAACCACCCCCATTCCTGCCTCTCCACCCTGACATTCCCCTACACTGGAGGGTCCATAAGGGGAAAAGGTCGAGTAACATAGAAAGGCAGACCTATCAGAATCACATCAGACTTCTCTCCAGAGACTATGAAAGCCAGAAGATCCTGGACAGATGTCATACAGACCCTAAGAGAACACAAATGCCAGCCCAGGTTACTGTATCCTGCAAAACTCTCAATTAACATAGATGGAGAAACCAAGATATTCCAGGACAAAACCAAATTTACACAATATCTTTCTACAAATCCAGCCCTACAAAGGGTAATAGATGGAAAACTCCAACACAAGAAGGGAAACTACACCCTAGAAAAGGTAAGAAAGTTATCTCCTAGCAACAAAACCAAAAGAAGAGAGACAAACAAACAAAATTCCAGCTCTAAGAACAAAAATAACAGGAAACAACAATCACTATTCCTTAATATCTCTTAACATCAATGGACTCAATTCCCCAATAAAAAGACATAGACTAACAGACTGGATACGCAACGAGGACCCTGCATTCTGCTGCATACAGGAAACACACCTCAGAGACAAAGACAGACACTACCTCAGAGTGAAAGGCTGGAAAACAATTTTCTAAGCAAATGGTATGAAGAAACAAGCTGGAGTAGCCATTCTAATAGTGAATAATATTGACTTGCAACCAAAAGTGATCAAAAAAGATAAGGAAGGACACTTCATATTCATCAAAGGAAAAATCCACCAAGATGAACTCTGGCACCTACATTCATAAAAGAAACCTTACTAAAGCTCAAAGCACACATTGCACCTCACATAATAATAGTAGGAGATTTCCACACCCCACTCTCATCAATAGATAAATCACGGAAACAAACTAAATAGAGACATAGAGAAACTAACAGAAGTTATGAACCAAATGGATTTAACAGATATCTATAGACCATTTCATCCTAAAACAAAAGGATATACCTTCTTCTCAGCACTTCATGGTACCTTCTTCAGAATTGACCATATAACTGGTCAAAACAGGCCTCAACAGATACAGGAAGATAGAAATAATCCCATGTATCCTATCAGGTCACCACAGACTAAGTCTGGTCTTCAATAACAATAAGGGAAGAACACCCACATATACATGGAAATTGAACAATGCTCTACTCAACAATAACTTGGTTAAGGAAGAAATGAAGAAAGAAATTAAAGACTTTTTAGAATTTAATGAAAATGAAGGCACAACATACCCAAATCTATGGAGCACAATGAGAGCTGTGCTAAGAGGAAAACTCACAGCTCTGAGTGTCTCCAAAAAGAATCTGGAGAGAGCATACACTAGCAGCTTGACAGCACACCTAAAAGCTCTAGAACAAAAAGAAGCAAATGCACCCAAGAGGAGTAGGAGGCAGGAAAAACCAGAAGCTGATTCTGTGAGAAAATCAACAAGATAGATAAAACCTTAGCCAGAATAATCAGAGGGCACAGACAGAATATCCAAATTAACAAAATCAGAAATGAAAAGGAAGACATAATAACAGAATCTGAGGAAATTCAGAAAATCATCAGATCCTACTACAAAAGCCTGTATTCAACACAACTGGAAGATCTGGAGGAAATGGATAATTTTCTAGACAGATACCAGGTACCAGATACCAAGTTAAATCAGGATCAGATAAACCATCTAAACATCTCCATAATCCTAAAGAAATAGAAACAGTTATTAAAAGTCTCCCAACCAAAAAAAAAAGCGTAGAACCAAATGTGTTTAGTGCAGAATTCTATCAGACCTTCATGTAAGACCTTATACCAATACTGTCCAAACTATTCCACAAAATAGAAACAGAAGGAGCACTACCTAATTCCTTCTATGAAGCCACAATTACGTTTATACCTAAACCAAACCAAGACCCAACAAAGAAAGAGAACTTCATACCAATTGCCCTTATGAATATCCATGCAAAAATACTCAATAAAATTCTAGCAAACTGAATCCAAGAGCACATCAAAATGATCATCCATCATTATCAAGGAGGCTTCACTCCAGGGATGCAGGGATGGGTCAATATAAGGAAATCTATCAACATAATCCACTATGTAAACAAACTCAAAGAAAAAAATCCACATGATTATCTAATTAGATTCCAAGAAAGCATTTGACAAAATTCATCCCTTCATGATAAAAGTCTTGGAAAGAACAGGAATTCAAGGCCCATACTTAAACATAGTAAAAGCAAAATACAGCAAACCAGTAGCCAACATCAGACTAAATGGAGAGAAACTTGAAACAATTCCACTAAAATCTATAGTGCAGACTAGACAAGGCTGCCCACTCTCTCTCTACTTATTCGATATAGTAAGTTCTAGCCAGAGCAATCAGACAGCGAAAGGAGGTCAAAAGGATACACATTGGAAAGGAAGAAATCAAAATATCACTATTGTAGATGATGTGATAGTATAATTAAGTGACCCCAAAAGTTCCACCAGAGAACTACTAAGCCTGATAAACAACTTCAGCAAAGCGGCTGGGTATAAAATTAATTCAAAGAAATCAGTAGACTTCCTCTACTCAAAGGATAATCAGGCTGAGAAAGAAATTAGGGAAATGACACCCTTCACAATAGTCCCAAAAAACATGAAATGTTATTGTGTGACTCTAACCAAGCAAGTGAAAGATCTATATGACAAGAACTAGAAGTCTTTGAAGAAAGAAATCGAGGAAGATCTCAGAAGATGCAAAGATCCCATGCTCATGTATTGGCAGGATTAATATAGTCAAAATTGCCATTTTGCCAAAAGCAATCTAAAAATTCAATGCAATCCCACCAAAATTCCAACTCAATTCTTCATAGAGTTAGAAGGAGCAATTTGCAAGGTCATTTGGAATAAAAACAAACCCAGGATAGCCAAAACTATCCTCAAAAATAAAAGAATTTCTGGGGGAATCGCCATCCCTGACCTCAAGTGTATTGCAGAGCAATAATGATAAAAACTGTCTGGTATTGGTACAGAGACAGGCAGATAGATCAATGGAATAGAATTGAAGACCCAGAAATGAACACATACACCTATGGTTACTTGACCTTTGACAAAGGAGCTAAAACCAACCAGTGGAAAAAAGATAGCATTTTCAACAAATGGTGCTGGTTCAACTGGAGGTCGTGTAGAAGAATGCAAATCGACCCATTCTTATCACTCTACACATTAAGTCTTTTAATACAGTATCTCTCACTGAGCCTATAACTTGCCATTTTGTCTGGATTAGCTGGGTATCCAGACCCAGAGATCCTCCCATCTCTGACTCCTGAGTGCTGGGATTATAGTTCGTGCACGTGGCTTTCTATGTGCATGCCACCAATGCTTTACCAACTGAGCCATCTCCCCAACCACTCTTACCTTTCTAATATCCAGAAACTTAACTGTGACATTCTCTGGACTGCCTGAAGGTTTTCGGATGCAGGGCATGGATTTATACCTTCTCCTTGTCTAGGAGATGATTCGTTCTGTCTTTAGCTTTAAGTGATGAGAATCACTTACAAAGGTAATACTTGCTTGGGAAAAAACCCTTGATCCTGTGGAGTGAGATGCCAACATCTTGCTGTTCTCTAGCCACTGCTCGACAGCTACACTTTGCTGTCCTTTATTCGTGTCTTCTGCACTTCTAGCCTGTGGGCAGGGAACCATCACAGTGCAGTCACAAGCCACATGCTTTGCTTGACAACAAAATGTTTCAACGATATTTGTTTCTTAAGATTCCAATGGAGCTGAAAGTTTCTGTCACTTAGTGATGCCCCAGCCGTGGCAGTGCTGTGACCCAATGCATGACTTACAGTTATGCCAGTGTGAAGAAATCTACTGCTCTGCCAGTGGTACACTTGAAAACGGTAACGAACCGCCACACTACTGATTTATATCATTACTATCCTCCATTTTTATATTGTTAATTTTTTAGAAGATATATTTATTTTATTTAATATGCACAGATGTTTTGCCTACATGTATGTGCATGCATCACGTGCATGCATGCCTGGTGCCCTTAGAGGTCAGGAAAAAAGTGTTTGACCTCTTGGAACTGGAGTTATGGATAGTGGTGAGCCACCAAGAGGGTTCTGGGAACTGGACTCTGATCTTCCGTAAGAGTGGAAAATGCTCTTAACAAGCAAAACTTCTCTGGCCTTTTGATTGGTAGAATAGACTCTGCTGATGCTCCTGCCCAGTCACACATTTCTCCCATCTCATCCATAGTTAGGCAATGCACCGCCGCAGTTCCATTTGGCAGATGCTGTTGGTACTTGGCTGGCATCCCTGGAGGCTGACAGTTTCAATGTGCCTCTAACTAGTAGGGCCTGCAACTATTGTTTTTCCTAAACTTTGGGAAGGACAGAAGTTCCAAGGGGGTTCTGCCCTGGCTCTCTTGCACTTGCCTGGCTTTCTTGGAGACATTGTCTTGAGAACTCTAGCAACATTAAGCACCAGTTACTTACCATGGTAACTAGATGCCAAACCCACCTTCCATTGAGCACCTTTCCTGCCCCATAGCCCTCCATTTCTATTTCCCCCTCCTGAATTGCCTCTACAAGCAAGCCTTTGTGCTCTTTGCTCATCTCTCTGCTTCTATAGACACGGAGACTGTCAAAATCAGAGAATAGCTACTATAATGTAATCATCTGTTTTATTTCCAAGAATGTGTGTGCCTTTGATTTGATCCATTCATGGGTGTAGTCATATGTGGGCTGGTCCATGTATGTGAGTGCCAGATGTCTTCCTTTATCTCTCTCCAGCTTATGGTTTGTTTGTTTGTTTGTTTGTTTGAGACATGGTTTCTCACTGAACCTGGAAATCACTGATTGGCTAGCTGGGCCAGACAATGAGGCCTTGGAACCCTCCTGTCTCTACTCACTGGAAGTGTTAGTTACAGATAATACCCACCATACTTGGCTTTTTATGTGGGTGCTGGGGATTTGAGCACAGGTCCTTACTCTTGTACAGAAGTCATTTTCCCTGCTGAACCATTTTCCCCAACCCTTCACTGCTTTTCATAAACTGTGACATGTGCCACAAATTACGTGTCCCTTGTCCCCTCTAACCTTTCCCCTCTTACTGTCCTATTAGTGGTTAAATATGGTGCTATGGAGTTTTAGGTGCTATAGATGATGTGCAGCAAGCCCCTGGTATATATATATTTTGAGGGTGTAGGCTTATATACTTCTGAAAGAAATTTTGGTAAAGGAATACAAGTGGGTACAGGGCAGGGTGACAGGGCAGGGACAATTGCCCAAGGATGGTGTGCTTGCCAGCTAGTTGTTGTGGTGTTTAAGGTGTTGATGGAGTGCACGTGTTCCAATGACAGGGCTTGGGCACACAATCCTTGCAGTTTGCTCCTTGGACTTGGCCTGTCCTGCACTGCATGGAATCAGTGTACCGAATTCGTGCTTTGGGAGTTCAAGGCGAGAGCTGTGCAGAATGATCAACTCCCCCAGTGTGCCCTGCACACATTTTCCCTGGACACAGGGTGTTCAGCGAATTGACTGGGAAAGCCCAGACAAATTGAGGTCCATGGCCACTTCAGCGACATACCTTCAGCAGGTCCCATTTCCAGAGTCTGCTTTCTACCCATACCTACCCATTAAGGAGACCGTACTTAGGTCTCCTTCCCCTTTGCTGCCATGAAGCACCTTTGCCTCCGAATACACACATACACCTGCATTTTCCTAACCGTCCCTCAGGCTGTCATTGCATTGTTTTTCTCTAAGTGCATCACTTAATGCTGAGAACACTTCTGAGAAATGCGACGTCAGATAATGTCATCTCTGTGTGCTTATGTGAACTAAAAGCACTATGGCATTGCTAGAAAATAGAATCTCACAGGACCACGAGCAGTTAGATAGGCAGTCACACTGCCAGAAATAGCATTATGACCCACAGGACAAGATTTTCTTCCCTGACCAAACATGTCTATCTCAATTCTGGAATCTTTTAGTTCTTAGTGTATATCTATGAGCCAGATGTCAAGGGAGAGGATTTCTAAAGTTTTCCTCCTCCTTCTCCCCCCTTTCCTCTTCCTTCTCCTTGGATTAAGCGTCATGTAGCCCAGACTGGCTTCAAACTCACTATGTAACCAAGGATATCACTGGATTCCTCATCTTCCTATGTCTCCCCGCTGAGAACTGGGATTGTAGGTGTGCCGCAGCGCACACAGCAATGAGAAAGATTCGGGCTCTGCGTTCCTCTGCCGGATTTAATCATTTTTGTCACCTTGTGACTTTCTGTCTTCTATTTTTCCAGCTCTTATGTTAGAGGATGCCT
Organism: Rattus norvegicus; assembly: GCF_021556685.1. Taxonomy (NCBI): domain Eukaryota; kingdom Metazoa; phylum Chordata; class Mammalia; order Rodentia; family Muridae; genus Rattus; species Rattus norvegicus. The sequence goes on from NC_141554.1 coordinate 17,840,392, forward strand.
AGCCTCTACTCTGGGGGCAAAACACAACATCCGTCTGTTTGCAAACACTGAGTTAGTCCTATCTTAACCCAAGATGGGGAGATGCAGAAGCGGGTGCTGAGCACGAGAGTGCATATTCCTTGGCTGCCAGCACAGAACTAGCTGGACGATCTGCGCTGGTGTGAGTTGTCTGCAGCAGACTCCTAGAAAAGGATTTGACAGCAAGCACTTTATTTGGGAAATGGCTCTAGGAAGCACACATACGCAAGGCAGGAAAAGTTCATATCAGCTAATTTTTTCAAGGCTCAGGAACTCTGAGTGATAGGTGAACCAGTTAGGATACCCATACAAGAGTGGGGGATATCTGAAACATTTCTCCATTAACCTCCTGCCTCATCAGTGGTGGGTTGCTTCTGGGGCCTTCAACTCTCAGGGTCCTCCTGTGGTCTTGCTAGGTCCCAGTCACCTTTGAGTGCAGGGGAGTGCTCTTGTATTTCAGCACTCCTGTCCCTATTCCATGGCTGTCACTGAATGCCTATTGTTGCTCATGTCACTTTGAGTTCTGGTCCTATCGCCAGGAAGCACAAGCATTCTGACTAACATATCTTCTCTGGCTGCTCTGCCCCCTTCATAAGCAACTGCTCACCTATTTCCTGCGTCCCTGGCTCTGATAGCCATTGTCCTCTAGAGAATTCTATGCCTCTTTTTTTTTCAACATGGAAATCCCCTTGCTCAAGGCAGAGAGAAGTTTTAACTCATGAAGTAGCAACTGTGTGGCTAGGCCGAGTGTAACCCTCTCAATAATTGTCAGGCAAGCAGTGGGATTGAATGAGGTAAATGGATGGCGCTCAGAGAGCCTAAACAACGCCCTTAAGCTCACAGAGCCAGAAGAGGATGTAGCAGTGGTCAACTAATTCTACTCCAATAGATCCCAGTGGCGGCAGCAGCATCACTACCAGGTCCAATGTTCTGGATTCCCAAATGAAAGACGCATACACACAACCTTTGTATTTTTATATGCCTTAAACAGCTCAATGGCTGGGCCACTTCCTAACCTCCATTTCTACCTTCCTTTGACATTCCCAAGTTATTACTTATTAAAATCTATATTTTTCTTTATTGTCCTAGACCCAGTCAGGGGGTCCTCTTGGGGACATTCTTTCCCATCTCCTATGTGGTAGCTATGCCCTCTGTCTCTCACCTCTCAGGCAGGGCATCTTTCTTCTGCCTTCTCCCGTCATGGCGGAGCTCTCTTTCCTTTTTGTCCATTGTCAAGGGATTTAGGGGGTCTCCCTTTGACATGTCTGGTTTTTATCAACTTGGAAAGAACCCATAGTGTTTCTTTTCCTGTAGAAATATAGGCATAACCTTTTCCTCAGCATAACACACTGGGCCCAGACCTGGGTGGTCTCAAAGGCCTGCTTTTTGCTGTTTTTGCGCCCCACGCCTGCTTTCTCCAAGCTTGACTCATCTGCTATCATTTGCCTTCTTCTGTGTCTTCTCTCCCTCATGGACACCACTGCCCCAAACTGTCATTCTGTCCATCACCAAATAAAGCCATGTGGCATTGCCTCATAGACCCTTTGTCCTGTCTGTGTTAACTCCTTTCCAGTCCTTGACTCATTTAATCTTCTTAATCAATTCCTTTTCTACCCTTGTGGCTCAGTTCACCGGCCTTTCAAACACTGTGGGGCTTGGTCCACCTCATGCTACAGATAAGAAAGCTAAGGCCCAGGGAGGCAGCATTATGCCACAATGCTGCTGTTGACAGAACCCAACTTGGAATCTAAGTTCATCTGCCTATTTTGGGCATCTTTCTCAATTCACTGTTTATCAAAAGCTTAATGATCCAACCTGCTGTCCAGGTTCCCATGAACAGAAGCGCACAAAACTTCACTTGAGGGTTGGGTTATGGTTACTGTCATGGTAATAAGATGTATTTATGCAAAACACAAATAAGACAGTCCCCACCCCACCCCCGAACCTAGAGCATGAGAAAGAGCTAGATTCATCTTCTAGTCTCCTAGAGAGATCACCAGGATGACGCCCCCTCACCCCCCAGGAGCTAGGCATAGCCCCTACTAGGGCTTACAGGGTAGCAGTGACCCAGAGTGCTTACAAAGTCTGCAGAGGGAAGGCTCCCTCGGGGGCTCAGGGGCCGGGGAAAATGCAAGTCCTGCTTAACTGTCGCCCAGCAACGCCACATGCAAACATTTGCTGACAGGAAGAGGAGAGTGGCTTTAAAGCTGCATGACAGGGAGGTGACCCGGCAGCGGGGAGAGGCAGAGGTAGACGGTGTGTAATTGCCAAGCTGGAAGGCTGGCCTGTGGCCAATGCACTGAATTTAACCACCCGTGTAACTGTCCTCCACATCCAAGGAGAATACTGCCTGCGGCCATGTTTCCAGGCCCGATGCCCTGTCAGGCACTGGGCTGGGTTGACACTGTGAGGACATAGTGAGGTCAACTTTCAGCTTGGCTTCTCACTGAAGGACCCAACCAGCTCTGGCTCTCCAGTGACTCCTGGACCTGAGCCTCTCTTGCTTCATCTGCACAGCGGGTTGTCCCCAGACCTCTGCCAGCTTATGGCTCTGGAGCCAGCCTTGAGGGAAGACGTAGGCCCTGTATGGTGTCCTTGGTAATGGCGAGCTTAAGCTAGCTGTTCAGCTTAAGGCAGAGGAAAAGAGTGTGTAGCTTCTAGATCAGTTTAGGGCATCTAGAAAAGTCTTCCCATGGAAGTCTAAAGAGTCTCTTCTAAGCTTTCTCCCACAGCTGCCACTCAAACCCTAAATTAGCCCTAAAGCCTCATCAACCGTGCCCTCAGGCTGCACAGCAGGGAAAGGTAAGGTGAAACTGTGGCCAGGAAGGCAGAAAGGCTGTTCTTCTGTGGCCTATAGAAGGTCACTAGCCAGGGGGCTGTGAAATCTGATAGCATCCTCATAATTTCCAGGACACAATGATTCCCAAGAAAGCATATTCAAGCTTTCAAGTGTATAGTGCTGTTTAAGAAGCTCCGAGGACATGCAGGAACAGTGGCAACTGTCTGTGGCTCCCCCAGTGGCCCATCATTACCCACAGCTTCTGGAGCTGAAGGCTGTATTCCAGCAAGCTCTCTGTCAAGGCGTTAACAGTGACATCTGCAGACAACTTCTGTTCAGGCCCACCAGCAGGGAGAACTATGGGCTCTCCACAAGAGATGGCTGCGGATAAAGCCACCAGAGTAGGTCTGTGATTTCCTGACCAACACTGGTGTGTCCTTTGATAGTGTAATGTGAGCCAAGCAGTTCAGTCCCTGTGGCGACACATGTGCCTCACACACATGTGACTGGGTGACTGGGTGAGTGTGACTCTGTGTACATGTGACACAGGTACATGTGCACATGTGTGAAAATTAGGTTGCTGGAGAAAATGGTGCCTGGGGAGGATTCTCTAAGGAATATTCTGAGAACAGAGACAATTCCTCTTCCTTCTCTCTCAACCAGTAATAGGTATGTATGTATGCATGGCACACCATACCTTCCTTTCCCTCCTTCATTATCCTCTCCTTTCTTTCCCCTCAGGACCTTAAACAAAGCTTCTGGCCCTTCTTTAGGGTGAGTGTGAATTCTGCTAACATGCAATGTGTTCCTTGCAGTTACATGATTCCTTGGTCCTTTTCAGGTCAGGAAGCCCAACAATTGTCCTGTTCGGAGGACCTGAGCCATCTGGGTTTGAAAAACTTTAACTCTATTTCAAGTCCCCTTTTGTTCTTTGCCCCGGCCTTAGCATGGCCTTAGTGAACTGTCTTGAGTTCGGTTGAGCATTTTGGGTCTATTTTCATGTCACATCCCTCACTTCATCTACTGCAGGTGTACGGATCCAGTCTTCCTCCTTTCTCTCTGTACCTCCAGGACCCTGGAATCCACAACTCTGACCTTAGCTTGTGGTTACTTTCAGGTCAAATGAGTAAAATCAAGGTTCCCCTTGACTAAATGGTCATCCATTTCTGTTGTCATCCTTTCTGCCAGTACTGAGAATCATCAAATCCTTTATCACCTACTTCCAGGACCCAGAAGTACACCAGACTATTTCTGTGCCAGCCCATAAACTGATTGTCACTTTGACCTACTTGCCATGTCACCTAGGACTTTCTTGAGGACTTCAAAGAACAGTACCACGGCTCCAGCCTTCACACCTACCAGGCTCTTGACCTTGTTTATTTAGTGGTAGTGATTCTTGGAACAAAGTTCAGAGCCTTAGGCATGCTAGCTAAGCGGTTTATCAATGAGCTACATGCCCAACCTAGTTCTTGACCTTTGATCCCTCCTGCATACAGCCTCCTGGAGGACTTTTCTGCTGTGTGCCTACCCTACCTCCAGTCCTTTGTCTGGTCATTTTCTCCCTGACTAACATTGATTTAAATGACATAAGAGACTCAAAGACACAGTTTGCGGTTTTGAAAAAAAATGATGGTCATGATTCAAACAGAAGTACTCTGAGATAGAATAGGGCTCAAGCCTTGAATCCCCAGTGAAGGGGCTTTCATTAGTATCTGCTCCGTTGGTATCCATGTCTCATCTCCATCATTTTTCTTTCCAGAAAAGCAAAACAAAGCAAAGCAAAGCAAAACAAAACAAAACATCTCTCCAGCTGGTGTGGCTTAAATGAAGTCAGTCACATTTTTGAGGTTCTGGAGTGGGCCAGATCCAACTGGACAATTCTAACTAGGTAGTAGTGGCCCTGGGGAATTTTCTGGAACCTTTGGGGGAAGGTATCTATTTTATCATAGATGCTCTACTAATAAAATTTATGTTTGAAGTTTCTGATGGCTGTCTTGTCACCAATCACCAATCGTGCCAAATGTCTAGGTTTACCCACACCTAAAGTCAACTACCTTTTTTTGTTTTGCTATTACTTAATAAAAGGTAATTCTACATAAATAAATTCCTTGAGCTAGGGATGAGAGAGAGATGACTCAGTCAGTAAAGGCACTTGCTGTTAAGCCTGATGACTTGAGGTCCGTTTCTCAGATCCTCATGGTGGAAGAGGAGAACTGAATTGCTGCTTTGTAGAAGGAAAGAACTAACCTCTGGAAATTGTCCTATGACCTCCATGTGGGTGCCATGGCATTCTCTCTCTCTCTCTCTCTCTCTCTCTCTCTCTCTGTCTTTCTCTCTCTCCACCCCACCTCTTTCTCCTTCTCTTACTCTCTCTCTCTCTCAATAAATAAATAAACATTGAATGTATTTTTTTAAAGTCTTAGTGAAGGATGGAGAGATGTCTCAGTGGGTAATGTACTTGCTGTGTTAACATGAGGATCTGAGTTCAAGTCCCAAGATCCATGGAAAATAATGGCTTGGTGGTGGTACGTGACTGTAATTCCAGTGGTGGACAGGAGGGGATGGTAGAATCCCTGGAGCTTGCTAACCAGCAAAGCTGGCCTATTCAGTTCTTTTGAGACCCCCATGTCAGAGAAGAAGGCGAAGAGCAATTAGGGAAGATTCTCAGTGTCTACCTGGCCTCCTGGCCTCCACATACATGTGTATACAAATGCTTACACATGAAACACACACACACACACACACACACACACATACACACACACACACACATACACACACACACACACACACACACACTGTCTGAGATAGTCTGAGTTGCATTTTCCTACCTGTTTCGAGTTGGAGGCCATTCCTTCTTGAGTATCCATCCCTTCACTGTCTTTTGGCTGTGTTCAACATTGCTGCATCACTTTGTTTTCTATGGGGTGATGCCCATATCCAAAGGCACTGATCTCTTACTGAGTGGCCTTTGCATGTCAAGGCCCTGTGCATTATTATTATTGATGGGATCTCAAATGGCCTCCCATCACATCCTCTCACATCTTCCAGGTCCCGGATTCTGGACTGTTACCAAGTAGTACTGGCTTCCTGAACTGCCCATGAGAATTTACAAACTTGTGATGTGAGAATTATCACCATGCCCACTTCACACAACTGGGTAAATCAAGGCACAGAAAATCATCTGACTGGAGTTGCACAGGGAGCCAGTTTTGGGGGTAAGATTTGAGTGCAGAAAGGTTAGTTCTTACCTATTCTGACCTGCTGTCTTTTAAATGTATTATCAATACATTGCTTGTTTTCCCTGACCAAAGTCTTTTGTATCCCTATGTCAGACCAGTGTAGGAGTATCATGGCTGCCCACCAGATTTATGCCAGACCTCTCATCTGAGAGTGCTTTAGACAAATAGAAAGCACTAGTTATTTCTAGTCTTTCCCAGAAGTTCTGGAAAGATTTTTAGCCCTATCTCTGAATCCTGTCTGTGCCATGCGGCACCACCTCACCTTGGCAGCCATGCTAAGAAGTGGCTGTCATCCCATAACCAAATGCTCTCTCTCATCATCTCTGCCTCCAGGGCTGGAACTCTCTGGAGAGCCTGTACCTGCTAGCCTGAATGACGAAACAGTTTGCATTTCCGAACTGGAGAAGTTGGCATTAGGGCTACCCTTGGGATGCAGCAAATTGTCCCTGGGCCCACACTTTGGTGCTTGCTTAATTTGGCAGAACACTGTAGCCAGAGTGTTCTGCATTGAAAACAATCCCACATAGTTACACTCCTAGATTCCGCTAAGGAAACCTGTCTCCCTTCTCTAACACGATAATACACCATGGTTTACAGGGTTTAAACCAACACAACAGCCTCGTTTGTATTATTATTCCCATTGTGTCAATGAGGATGCCAAGGCCCTGGGATTCTCCTTATAAGTGGTGATAAGATTGAGGCACACAGCTCTGCTTCCTGGCCTGAGGGGAATAGTTTGCCCTGTCCACATCATGAGAAATCGGCCCTGTCCATTTCCTAGTCAGACAATGGCCATTTTTCTTGGGTCAGGCACTATGCCGCATACTGGGGCAGGTAGAGATTATGGTGAAATTTCCAGGCCCAGGAAAACAGTCAAGGTCAATGTGATAAGAGCCATGGTGGGATGAAGAATAGAAGATTCTAAAAACACTGAAGACACAACTGAGGTCTCTGAGTTGAAGAAGATTTTGTAAGAGAAGGTCCTAGAAAAGTGACAGTCAACTCTTTAATTTAATTTGTTGTCATCAGAGTGTGTGTGTGTGTGTGTGTGTGTGTGTGTGTGTGTGTTATATGTGAATACTTATACCATGACACATGTGTGGAATTCAGAGGACATCGAGGAGTCTTTTCTTTCCTTGCACCATGATGTAGATTCTTGGCATAAATCTCAGGTCATCAAACTTGCAAGCCAAACACTCTACCTACCAAGCTACCTGGCTGGTTGAGCCTGCTTAAGGATGCATAGGCAGGCCACTAAGTTGAAATTGTCATGTGGGCCCCAGAGATCACAGCCTAAGTTCTCACAGTCACAGGCTGGATGTGACAGTGTTCATCCGTGATCTTGATGACAAGCTCAAGATCAGTAACATGACCGCTTTAAAGGTGAAAAAGTTGAAGGTTGGATGATCCAGAGGCTCAGACCTCTTGCCTTCAAAAGAACTTTGAAGGGCCAGCTCCACTTTAGAGGTTACTGTGGGTTGTACCAAAGCCATAGCTGTGACCACATTGCCATTCAATTTCTCTTGTGCTTGATGTCCTATCACTCCAGCTCAAGCATTGACCTTGAGCTTAAACCCCACTAATATCCTCTGTGACAATTTCCGTGTCAAACTCTGCATGCTGGAGAACCTCAATGCAGGCCTCATGTTGAGTATCATCAAGAGTGAGCAATGAAAACTCCAAAATGATCTGCATCTACTGAAAACTGATTCCTTCCATACAAGTCTAGGAAGATGGGATTCCCAGGAGGTGAGGACAGTTGACATCAGGACTGTCGGATGTGAGTGAAAGATGCTAAGGTTCCTTTGCTCTCATTACTCTGCACACATAGCTTTCAGTGTCAAAGTTACCTCATGGTTCAGTGTCCATGCTTGAATGACCCATCATAGCTCCTCACTTGAAGGCAAGAAGGAGAAAGGGGCAAAGAAAGATGCCCCCGTTCCCTTCCAGGATACTTTCCTCAGCCATTGCCTCTGTTTACATCCTATTGGTCAGAACTGGTCTTATGGTCAAACTTGGATGCAAACTGAGGTTGAAGGAGATCTTCTTTACTGGAGAAGAAGAACATGTGCCTAGCTGAAAAGAGGCTTTCTTGACTATGGGGGCAAATGAATAGATGTTTGCTTTAATTAGTCGTCTCTAAGCATATGGCGCTGTGATAAATAATCTTCACTCTCAACCTGGCTGGATTTGGGGTCACCTAGGAGACAGAGACACACTATGAGTATGTCTGTGAAGGATTTCCAGAGATTAACTGAGTGGCTAAGACCCATGTCTGGGATTGGAAGCATAAAAATGGGGAGAGGAGAAAGGAGCAGTCCTTTACCAGCCTCCTGGCTGCCACGGTGGAAGATGTTTCATTCCACTATGCCCTCCTTGCCATGATGGATTGATACCCTTGAAACAACGAACCCACATAAGTCCTTGCTCCCTTAAGTTGATGCTGCCAGGTACCTTCACAGCAACGAGAAAACTAGCTAATGTACAGCCCGAAGTTACCCAGGTAGTGTGGCCTTCCAGGAATGGTCTAGGTTGCTTGTGGCCTGACTGGCTTTGGGGTACTATCATTTATCTTGTAAGCAAGAAAGACCGGTCTCTCTTTTCTTCATATGTGTTTGGGGTTTTTCTCGAAGCCCAAACCAACTTAGACTGTGTTCCCTTAGGAACTCCTAGGAAAGGGATGCCTTTCCCACTTAGTACCTTTCCTCTTTCTGTTTGGTTCTGTGGTTCCTTCACTTTCTTCCAAGGAAAGGCATCCCTTGTTTATTCACAAATAATGAATTGGCTTTCACACACACACACACACACACACACACACACACACACAAACACACACACATACACACACACACACACAGAGAGAGAGAGACAGAGAGAGAGACAGAGAGACAGAGAGAGAGAGACAGAGAGAGAGAGAGAGAGCGCACACTGCCGTGATTGGAATGTATTATACAGCAGGAACATGGCATGGGGACAGTTTACCATCCAGGGGGGGACATACTGGTTTTATTCTTGCTCAGGCCCCTTTGTCCATTCCCACCTGGTGGGAGGGGCACCATGAAGCTATGATAAGTGGCTCCCCTCCAAGTGTATGTATATTGTCAAGTTCACCCTCTGCCCCAGCCTTTTTGCTGAGGCAGTGGAAATGGTGTTTGGGGAGTGCTGACAGCGTAATTGCACAAAGGAGAAGAAGCAACTAAATATGGCAGAGAGGAGAACTCTGTGCTCCCTAAAACTCTGAAAGCAAAGATTGTCCAACTATATGGTATCTATGACTCAGGGGGAAAGGGTCATTCTGGGTATGGGGGTGCAGCTTTAGGTCCAAGGACCATACTTTGGGTAGTGAGGATTTACAGTCACTTTCCCATTCATTCTTCCCTTTAATCCTCCCAGTGACCCTGTTTTACAGATGAGGGAATTGAAGATTGCAGATGCCAAGTAACTTGCGTGAGGTCTCTGGCCAGCCAGCCGGCGGCTTTCTGTTTAGTATGTAGAGCCGCATTTCCAAGTGAGCTAGAGAGAACATTTCCTCATGTGAGGGCTGGGGAAGATGGATCAGGCTCAGAGGGTCAGAGGAAGCCTAGGATGTGTCCTGGATGAGAGCCCAGAGGCCTTGTTTTTCAAGTACCACGAAGCCGAGACACACAGAGGAAAGAAATGGCTTGGGGGAGCGTAAAACAGGATAGGATTAAAAAGAGGAGTTGAATATATCATCTTCAAGGTCTGGCCAAGCTGGACTTTGTTCCTAAGCCATGTGCCTGGAATTTCTCAACCTGGGCAGCAGTTGTCTTTGGGAAAATGCTTGTACTTTCTGAGATCTGATCTTTGTGTTCTGCCTGCAAATGTCTTGATTCGGATTCACAAAGGGAGAGGGGCTACTGAGGGCGAGCAAGCAATAGAGCTGTCATTTGGAGAAGGGTATCTGCTCTCTGGCTGGATGGTGGAGTGGTGGGGGACTCGTTCACTCGCTGGTGGAATGCGTGCCCAGAATCAGGCACTAGATAAAGTGATGGGAGGAGGAAGCTTTGTACTGGGCAATGAGCTCACTGTGCAGTAGTTGTTAATTATATTAATAAATCAAAGGCTCTTGAAAGATGATGGGAGAGTTTGATGTCAAGTATCTCCCCACCATGGGTCAGCAACATCTGCTGAGAGCAACCAGAGTCAGGAGCCTTGGGGATGCTGTAAGTTGTTACAGTTTCTAGGATCCATCAGGGAGATTCAAAGTGCATGAAGAGGCTCTTAATGAACGGGCCCCCTCAGGGGTCTGCGAGGGGTCCAATGGATAACAGTGCAATCCTCTTCAAGAGTTCCTGGCTAAAAGCGACAGGATGTTCCATGTAAACAGTCTTTGCAGATGGAGGAAAGAGACAGATGCAGGGGTAGGAATGAATGGGCATGGATTTGATTAAGGAAAATAACACATGGGAGCCGGGGAAGACTGGGTGAGCCAAAAAGTGATGTTTCACTTGAGTGGAGGAGAGAGGGCACAGAGGGTGCCAGGCAGTGGTGTCTGAGACTGCCATGCTTTCTACAGAAGGGTCAGCAAGTCTTGGAGACTTGGCTCAACCCAAAGTCAGCTGTTAGAAGACTCCAGTTCCTTCAGGCAGACCTGCCTTTGCACACTGCCCTACACTGTTACACGCTTAGGACATTCAATGGGAGCTACACAGTCTTAACCTAGGAGCCAGCACAGATTTCAGAGCCCTGCACCTGGGGCCCTGGGAGCTCACTGTCTTGTCCCCTATTGCTGGAGGCCTGAAAGGCAGGTTCTCACAGATGCTCCAACTTCCAGTGCAATTACTTCCGGGTAAGCTGCCTTCTGGAAGAGGAATAGACATAGAACTTTACTGCAACGAGGACTCAAGCCAATTGCAGTGCCTAGCCTGTAGTTGTCACTCTATAAATATGTGTCAAATGACTCACAACCAAACCCAACCCTGGGAAACTAATCCAGTGCTAAAAGTACTTGTTTTTGTTTTGCTAAATGTACCCCTCCAAACGAGATTGATTCATCTCTTTCCTAATACTCCCCTATTGTGACATTAATCTATTTTGGCAATGGACCCCCAGGACATTTTAATGCTACTTGTAAATGTCCTGCGTGGTGAGTGGCCTGGTGGCGTAGCCTGCTGGGCTCTTGAGGTCTTTCCAGTTGCGTGTGGACAGCAGGGCTTTGCTGGCTTAGCTCACTCAGGGACAGCCTTGGTCCAGCAGAGCCACCTTGGGGTCAGATCGCCTCAGATCCTGTCAGACAGGAATCTGAATAAAGGTTCACTTTGCTTCAGGAAGGCATTGCTGTGTGTGTCTTTCATCGCCGGGGCTCCCTCCTGTGTCTGACATGCACTGTGTTTGTCCCCTTGGAGACCATGTCCACAGCAGCAAGCCTGCCGCAGACTCAACAGCCAGCTGAGGACAGGGGCTGGCAGAAGCCACAGGCAGTGAGGGTTTGAGCTTAAGGCAAGGGGCTGTAGGAACAGCAACCCACAAGACTGGCCTCTGAGGTCTTCCAGGATTCAGGAGGTCAGGGATGCAGGGACAGTCCCTGATCTGCTTCCCTGGGGACTGTGGAGCCCTCCCTGATGTGTGTTTTCTTCTGACAATGCAGGCGGAGGCTCCACATCCATCTTCCCCACACAGGCTTCTGCCTGGAGAGGAAGATAAAGCAGCTTGTTTCTCCCTCCCTAATGCATTACCGCGGTGTGGCCGGTGGCAAACAAGGACCAATTATTGAGTGTAGGTGCGGGTGTGAGCATGTGCATGCCCACGTGAGAATTAGGAAGCCGAGCTGAGGCTGAGGAGAGATAATGAAAGAAAGGTAAATTTTGTATCTGACTGTTAAAGCATAGATAACATTTTAAACAGGATCCGCTAAAGCCAGTAGCCTAGAATCCCAAGACAACAGCAGTGATCAGTGGTGGATGGTACTTCCGTAGTGCCTGTACCCAGTAGGCTTTTCTCTAAGCTCTTTACATATACGAAGTCATTTAATCCCAACATTACTTCATGAAGAAAGCCCTCTCAACTATGGCCATTTTACAGATAGGTAAAACAAGGTCACAGCAAAGCCCAGTAAATTGTTTCAGGTAACACCCTGCCTGTCCCTATGCTCTCCACCTGCAGACCATGGGCTCTGCTCTCACCCTGCTGCTCGGTGGTGTGTCCTTTGGCTTGAGTGAGAAGGAAAAATTGACTCCTATCCGAAGAAGGAGTGAAGGCTTGCAAACCTCCCAGCCCACTGCTTAGGCCACGGAGAAATTCAGCCGTCATGTCAGGAAGAAAAAGAAAGGACCCCCACACCCCTGATCACCAGTTACCTAAACTCCTTGGGTTGGTGGAGGACATAGTTCTTGGCACCAGAAAGGCTTTGAAATGTTGGAATGGATGGTGCTTGGGAATTGCGTTGAGGAACAAATTCTGCCTCTGTACTTTTTGCTTGTTCTTTTCTTCCTAGGAGTTAAGTGGCCAGACAATTGTGGTCACGTGTGTTTTCCAGTGTTCGGGGGCTGTGAATGAACCCATGCAGGGCCCGGGAGCTGTGGAGGCTTAGACACCTCTCTCTGATCCCTGGATACCATGCAATGAGAATTGATACTCAACACGCTGTGCTCTGCAACACTGCAAATGCCTTTTGATGATTAAAGAAAGATTGGATTGTTGCGCCTTGTTTTGGCATTACCGTATGTCTTATTGTATTTTTTACTGTATTAAGACTCATTAACCTTTGAAAACTGGTTTTGTGGACATGAAAGCTCTTTTGATTCCCTGTTGTTGTGTGACAAATCACCCCTCAGTTTAGCGGTCTGAAACAAAAACAGCCATTGTATTATCTCCCGCCGCTTTCTGTGTGTCAGAAATTGTATGGGCTCTGCAGGGACCTCTGACAGTGGCTGGTTAGAAGGGAGCTGCGGCTGGAGTACCTGGGGAGAGAAACTGGCTGAGCATTTCCCTCAGGCCCTCTGAGTACTCTTTTAGCATTAGCTGTTTTGGGTTTTGTCACAACTTGAGGGAAGGCATAGCCCATGGGAGCTCCCTATTCTGTGCAGTCCACTGAACGAGCCAGAAGCCAAATTATATTGTCTTTTATGACCAGATATTGAAAGTCATATAGGATCACTTTTGCCACAGTTAGATTTTGGGAAGGGGAACCCAGACTTCACTTTTCCATTAATAGAGTCAAAGTCACCTCACAAGAAAGGTTTGTGGACTCTAAGATATCACCTGAAGAACACAGAGTATGTGTGGGGATCCGTGAGCCAGCCTGTGTCCCTGATAGGTGCACCTGGGGCACTTAGCTGCTCAGGACAAAGTGCCATAGCTAGAGGGCTGAGTGGAGACTTTCTTGCAGCAGGAATCTTGGGAAGTTAGAGTTGAAGGGTGAGGGGTGGGCTGACTAGGCATAGGAGGGATGGGGTGACAGAAGAGTAGAGAAGTAATTGTTCAGGAGAAACAGCAAAGCCAGTGACTTGGGCCTCCATTTCCAGAGGAGAGGAGCATTGACTTACAGTGGGAGTGAGGTTGGAGGGGGGAGGACAAGACAGTTCTGAGTATAACAGCCTTGGGAAACCTCGGATTCAGATTTGGAAATGAGAAGGGATTAAGGGTAGGAGGCCAAGCCTAGAGCAGCGAGTTGGTGTTGAGGCTTGCTACTTCTCTTGCAAGAAGCCCTGGGAAAGGGCTTTGTAAAGGGAGAGGTGTTGGACCTCCCAGGCATGGTTGCTTAGTGTTAACATTCTCCAGCCTCCGGCTGCCTGCACCTCAGACAGATGGGAAAAGTTCCTCTCCAAAGGGGAGTGGACAAGGACCCCAGGAATGTAGGTACAGGGGCTGGGTCCCAAAGCTCTGCCTGGGAGCACATGGCCCAGAGCCAGGCCTACATGAGAAATTGATTACACGGCCAACTCGACCGCTTAAGGCCTCGGCAAGCGGAGAGCAGCATCCATAAAGTGCCGCCCCCCACGCTGGGCGCCTCAGCGGCCTCTGTTTGAAGGTAAATCCATCCATAAGCCCGCCGTCACTCCAGGCTTAATGTACATGATTTCTGGCATTTACAGCAGCACAGCTCCAAACGCTGGAAGAAACTCCAGCAGAATAATTTGCTGGGGGAGGTGAGCAGAGTGGCCATTGCTCATGGCACATCTGAACAGCTTCAGCTCCCAGGAAAACAAGTTCCCTGACAATGCCTGTCCCACGGGCCCCCCTCTCTGGTGGTAACCCTGCTGCTAAGGAGGCCTGTTCTGCTACAGGGAGGGAGGGCTGTGCTGCCTTTGCTCATAGAGGGGGTGTAAGCTCCTGCTTGGCTCTGGTAAGAGGAGCATGAAGTACTAGGTCAGGGAAGTGGGCCTGGGCTAGGCCTAGGTTGCTTTGTAGTGTCAAGCAGCTGGGCAGAGGGCTGGACTTGGCTTCCAGGGCTCTGAAGATTTTGTTAGATTTGGGCTAAACCCTTTTTCTTAAGGGAGGGACTTCCTGTTTTTCCAAGAGCATATTCTAGCATCTATCTCTGTCTGGCCTTCTCTTCATCATCCTCAGTCTACCCCATCTTTTTCTTGTTGTTTACCCTGCTTCTGTTTCTCAGACTATCTCCTTTTAAGTCTCTGTATCTCTTTAAACATCTCTTTGGATCTGTCTCCCCCTTCTTCATTTTGTCTCCCTTCCTCTCCTCTGCCTTCCTTTCAGTTTCTCTCTTTCCAGGACCCCATGGTAAAATGCCTGGCTTCCCAGGCAGACATTGGAGTCTTTGAACCTGGCACTGTATGTTGAAGCACTTTCCTTTTCTTGGTCCCAGTAGCACCCTGGACTCCTCTCCATCTTCCCTGCCCTGAAGGTGTTCCCAACCAGGTAGTTAGAAGACCCACAGTGCAACCAGAACGGGCAGTCTCTCCTCACAGCTACATGGTCTATTTTCATCAAGGTTTTCTCTATGGTCTGCTGGTTTGGCTCTCTGTGCAGGTTGGAGACATACATATGCACACTCCCCAGAAGCCAAGCCCCCAGGGGCTGCTCTGTTGTAGTCCATTTCCCTGCTGCAGGGATCGGATCCTATCCTCCTGCCTCCTTTAATGATCCGACACCAGAGCGCTCAGTAGCTGCCTGGATTCAGATGATGCGAAACTCTTGTTCTGTTCTCTTTTCTATAAAAATAGACTTTGAGGGGAGCTTCCCCTGCAAACTCTCAGATAAAGATTCACATTGAGGGTGTTGTTTTAGAAAGTGCTTCCTAGAGCCTGATCCAGAAGAACGGATAACTGGGTAGGCAGGGATGAAGTCTTGTAATCATCTGGTCTCAGGCAGGGGGCTTGAAGGGGAGTCTTAGGAGTCACATCATAGTTCTGAGCTATCTACCCAAGGGGGGAAAACAGCACCAAAGGCCAGTTCTTTGTTACCAGCTATGGGATCCTGGGGTGAGGATGCAAAGCCCTGGGTGTGATCAGTTCCTCATCCATGTGCATATAAAGGTTCTGTGCATTGATCTTAGGAAGATAGCCTGTCGGTTCATACCACTGGTTAAGTGTTCCCTACCTTCTCAAAATTCTTTCCCAAGCAGGAATGCTATGGTGGACCATAAATCTATCCAAGAGGGTTGGTATAAGGAGAAGCCTTCCAGAAGGAAAAGAAGTCTGTCTCTACTAACTGCAAATGAAAATAACTGGTTCTTGGGACTTTTTTCAGGAGTTGGTGTGAGCTTATTGTTGGAAACAGTGATTAGGCATGTTACCTTCCAAACGGGGCTTATCTGAGAAACAGGGGGGTTTGAGAAACTTTTTTGCATAGCTTCCATAAGAGAATTAATGTGGGAGAGCCTTTTTTCCATGGCTGCCTGGTTTCATTTGGTAGCATTTGGCATTAGTGGCTCCACTTTGATACTGCTAGTGCTCCACACCACTGATGCCACCCTACTCAATGACAAGCCTAACTACCCTATGAATTATTGGAGCAATTAGAACGCATTCACCTAGTATTTACATATGTGTCAGACACAACTCTATATGCGCTTCAGAACTCATCAAATTCTTACATTCTATGAAGGCATTTCTGTTGTTGCCTCTATTTTACAGACACAGAAAGCATAGCAGAGAAAGGTAATGTTCCCCTTAGAATAATTCCTTTGCGAGTGTGCGAACCCGAGTTTGCGTCCCAGTACCCACACAAAGGGCTACATCCTAAAACTCTGGGACTGAAGACAATGAGGCTCACTTGCTGCCTGCCAGGCTGCTTCCATGTTCAGTTGGAGATCTCGTCTCTCGTGGATAATGTGGAGAGTAATGGAGCAGGATTCCCGGCATGCCTACACATGAGCATATATGTATATGTATAATTCTGCATAACAAGTATGTATATGCAGCACCCCTTTCTCCCTTTTCTCTTTCTCCCTCTTCCTCTTCCTTCTAATTCCTCCTCCTTCCTTTTCCTTCTTTTCCTTTCCCCTCCTCCTCTTCTTCTTCCCTACCAATACCATCACATGGACCCCACACGCAGTGTCTCATCTAAACTGAATTGCTTCCCAAAGGCTTCAGCACATAAAAGCACCCTATGGGTTAGACCTCAGTACATATATTTGGGACCCATAGATATTTGATCCATAACACATCCATCTGGGCTGCAAGAGCTGTGCTGTGGGTACCCCAAGTGTACAGCAAGGGAATCTCTGGGACATTGGGCACCTGGATTCTCTGATGTCTTCTGCTTGCCTCCTATCTCTCTAAAGCAAAAGTCAGAAACAATCTAAACACTTCAGACAATGTGCACGAGATCCTCCATGCCCCCCATTGCCACCGTAACAGGAAAGATGAACCTCTATGCTGAGGGCAGGGAACAGGTTTCCCAAGCAATTCTGGCCTCCAGACCCTTTTTTTCTGCATCAGTGCAGCACCGTTTTCACATTTTCCTGTGTGCCTGCTGCTAGCTGCCTTCCTTAACCATGGAGCTCAGCCTCAGGGCTTTCTGTAGGACAGCTTTCTCTCTCTCTCGGGGCACTGCCACAACTTCTTTAGCTGGCCTTGAGCAACAGAGTTTGATGGCTCTTGCTCCCTTCGGGTTGCAAAGGGCCAATAACTGCGGGCTGTCTGTGAGTATGAGGGTGTACTTCAGCCTTGATGCTTCCGGTGAATATGCCATTTAGGGTTTGCTACCTCTGTCCCTGTTATTCACTATGGAACTACACTTCCCATCAGGCTTTTGTTCAGTCTGCTATTCCTCTGAGGCTCCAACCAGGCCCCAGTGGCATGTGCTGTGTGACTGTAAGAGCAGCATTCAAGAGGCAGAAGCAGGGGAATTGCTGCAAGTTCAAAGCCAAGCTGAGCTACATAGTGAGTTTGGGGTCAGTCAAGGCTGTATAGCAAGACTGTTCCTCAAAAGAAGCCATTCCCTAGGAATCCTTGACTCAGAGCCGCTGGCTGTGGAATCAGGCCTACAGCAGTTAAGTGCTCTGAGTTCCTTAAGAATCAATTAGCCCCTTGAGTCTTCACAGCACCCCCAGCAACCACTAGGAAAGTGGTAGAGAGCAAGCACACATCACCCAGACTTACATCTGGATAGTTTCAGACTTTAACACTGCATGGTAGCCCCCCTTCCGCACCCCGCAAATTTCCACTGGCACATACATTCTTCTTTCCACATTCCTACAGAGGGTTTCCTGGACCTCTGGGAGCTCATCATTCCTTCAAATCTTGACTTTCCTCCCCAAAAATACTCTATGCATCTACTATCCAAGCATTAGGCATGGGATTGCCCTGGTGGGAGGCTTTTCTGCAGGTTACCTTGCTGTAAGCTTTTACACCTGTTCAAGACCCCCACAAGAGGCACCCCAAGACCTCTAGGCATTGCCCTAAACCTGAAGTCACTTTGGATTCCAACAACTACAAGAGTGATGAACACCTTTATGGTGGAGGGATGAAACCACCCCCAAGCAGCAGCAAGCTGAAAGACACCCCAGAAATGAGGAAAATTATCTAGGATGACAAAGTTGTACCCTGGAGCAGGACTAGTTATCTCTCGGGAACTTGGTCATCCCCTCAAGTCATAAGAGCTTCTTTGGACCATCATGCAGAACCAAAGGAGAGACAGTAACCCATCAGACCACACCTGAGCTTGTACTGCTACTTGCAAAATAAAGAAATGGGACAGGAGGGCAAGAGGTAGTCTCCTCTTGTAGATTTTTTATTCTGCTTATGTGAGGTCTTTAAAGATAGACTTGGCAGCACTAGACTCTCCCCAGTTTTTTTAACAGCTCCAGGAATTAAACTCAGTGTCTCAAACATGCTAAACAACTGATCTATCACTGAGCTGTATTGCTTTTCCAACTGTGCTCCCCAATATGGTCATGCTGATCGAATCTCCTCTTTATGCTTTTCACCTTCTCTTACTCCTCCCTCTATTTAAAGGTAAAGTCTCAATATTTAGCTCTAGCTGTCCTAGAACTTGCTATGCAGACCAAGATGGCCTCATGCTCACAGAGATCCTTCTGTCTCTACCCAAATGATGAGGTTAAAGGCATGTCCCACCATACTCTGCCTGGTCTCTTTCTTTTGAGACAGGGTCTCATGCAACCCACACTGCCATTAAACTTAATCTGAAGCTGAGGGTGACATTGAACTTCTGATCCTCTTGCCTTTTGCTATGTGCTAAGGTTACAGGCACACACCGCTATATCTGATGTATATCATGCTGGAGATTGAACCCAGAGCCTTGTATAATGCCAGGCAAGCACTATGACCACTGAGTTATATCCCTAGCCCTTACCCCAGTCTATTGTTGACTTAGTTGGGGTTTCTATTGCTGCAATGAAACACCATGACCAAAATCAAGTTGGGGAGTAAATGGTATACTTGCTTTATACTTGCACATCATTGAAGGAAGTCAGATTCAGAAACTCAAATGGGACAGGAACCTGGAGATAGGAGCTGATGCAGAGGCCATGGAGGGATGCTGCTTACTGTCTTGTTCAGCTTGCTTGGCTTGCTTTCTTATAAGATTCAGAACTACCAGCACAGATGAGGCACCATTCACAATGGGCTGGGCCTTCCCCCATCAGTCGCTAATTGAGAAAATGCTGTCCATCTGGATTTTATGGAAGCAGTTTCTCAATTGAGGACATCTCCTTTCAGGTAACTTTTGCTTGGGTCAAGTTGACATACAATTTTCCAGCAAACTCATTAAAAAGATTTTAATTAATGAATTATTATTGCTTACAATTTTAAATAGTATCTGACAGACTCATACGTTCATATCATGAGTCTTATTCATTTTCACCTTCCACTTCCTCCCACTGGGAAACTTCTTAACCACCATTGCACCTCCTATTTTCGTGTCTTTTTTGCATGTAGCCCACTGAGTTGGACTGTAATGTCTTGCCAAGCATGGGTGGGATGTTATTTACAGTAGCAAGGGCAACTTCTCAGCAACTATTCCACTAAAGAAAGCATCGCTGACTCCTCTAGCAATTCTCGGTTGCCAATAGTCCCTCTGGGAGCTCTGGGGCCTCGTGGGTCATTCTCTCCTTCAGGATGAAATGTAAATAGGCCCGATCTTGCACACGTCCTGTGCAGATAGTCACAGCTTCAGTGCGTTTATTAGTCTAAAGGTTTTGTACAGAAAATATCCTTTCGCTGCACATCTTCTCATCTTCTGGCTCTTATAGTCCATCCATCTCATGCCCATTGATGTCCCCTGAGCCTTAGAGGTGGGGATTCTGTTGTTGCGTTTAGTTTCAAGCACTCTCTACCACCACTTCTTAGCCCCGTTGCTAGTTACAGGTTGATGCAGTTTTCCCCACCTGCTGCAGCAAGAAGCATCTTCCAGGAAGGCTGAACACTGAAATATTCTATGGCTACAAGCATGGATGTTAGAAGGCAGCTTCGTAACGTGACCATTTAGAAAACAATAGCAGTAGGTTTCCTCGCTAAGGTCTTGTAAACTCTCCAGCCGTGGGTTCTTGACAAGTATATAAAACCAGTATAAGTTCCCTCCTGTAGAGACGGCCTCAACTCTTCTCAGAAACCGATCAGTTACCCCTATAATGGTCATGCCACTCTTCAACAGCAGGCATATCTTATTGTAGTTCATAGGATTCCCAATTGGGTAAGATTATTGATGATTTAGCAGCCTGCATAGGGCATTATGAAGGCTATACAGTAGAGATGATGTTTCCAGTTCAGCTTCAGTTTTCTTATCTATGCCCTGTGTTTAAAGTCTGGTATATTCAGCAGTAAGGTCTTACCACCAACTTCTAATGGACAAACAAGAGCAACAGTAATGAAATCTATTGCTTGGGGCCTCCAGGAATTCTCTAGCCAATGCCTGGTAGAGAAGTATCCTACACCTGGCCAACAACTCTTAGAGAGATGCTGTTGGCATTTTGTCTAGGCTCTGACCCACAGTTACTTGGCAACAGCCAGATGTGCCTGACTATAAAAGGGACTGCTTGCCTCCTCCTCCTCTCTCTCTCTTGCTTTTGCTCTGTCCTCTTGCTCCTGCTCCCCCTCTCTCCCTATTCCCCTCCCTGTCTCTCTCTGTGAGCTCACTGCAGGCCTCTATTCCCCCTTCTCTTTCTCTGTCTCTACTGCCCTCTCAACTCCCCTCCCCATGCCCTGAGTAAACTCTATTCTATGCTATACCTTCACCATATGGCTGGTTCCTCAGCGGGAAGGGATGCTTGAGCATGGGCCCACAGAGGCACCCTGTCCCCAACTCCTGACTACACATATAACCAAACATGCCTTCTTTCCTTATCCTTTTATGAAACACAACAGATACCCTATACATAAAGATTTTCATTTAGTAACCCAGGGTTTCTAGAAAAACCATTATCCATCCATGTAAGCTACCATAAAAAACTCTTCTCTTCTCTTCTCTTCTCTTCTCTTCTCTTCTCTTCTCTTCTCTTCTCTTCTCTTCTCTTCTCTTCTCTTCTCTTCTCTTCTCTTCTCTTCTCTCCTCTCCTCTCCTCTTCTCTTCTCTTCTCTTCTCTTCTCTTCTCTCCTCTCCTCTCCTCTCCTCTCCTCCTCCTCCTTCCCCCCCTCCCCCTCTGGATTTTTAAGAGAGAGTTTCTCCGTGTAGCCCTGGCTGTCCTGGAACTTGCTCTGTAGACTAGGCTGACCGTGAACTCAGGGATCTGCCTGTCTCTGCCTCCTGAGTGCTGGGTTTAAGGGAGTGTGCCATCACCACTGGCTCAAACTCATTTTAAGTTATATTTTAAAATAAGCTTATGAAATAGTAAGTTTCCATAGGGCTCCTTCACTTTGGTTACCTCTTCCCTGTCTGCCCACCTCCGATGTTCTTCAACCATTCTATCCCCAATATTCTCTCTCTATGCTCCTATCCAGTATAGTCTACCATTTTCCTTACTCTAATGCCCCCCTTTATCTCATCCTTTTAATTAGTGTATTGAAATGTGTCTAGCCTGAGCTGAGTCTAGCCTGACAGGGCTGCTGGGACTCGAATAATAATTCCCTTCAACTTGAGGGAAAGATGCTCAAGCAAGCAGACAGTTGTAATGGAAGGAACAGTCTGTGAAGAATCACTTTGCTACAGGATTTGATGAGTGGGTCAGACAGTTGTGGGCATTTCAGGGATAGAGGGATGTTAAAAAGGGGAATCCTCCTGCCTGCACTGGAACTACTTGGAGAAGGTATAGTCTTTTCCTTGAGGCAGCTTCTCTTCAGTTTCCCCGTTTGTTCCAAGTCTGCCCATCCTTTCATTGTTGGACTTGCTTTTCGGGCTCTTCAGTCTATTGTTTGCCTTTTGTAACCATATGGTTGTAAAGTGTCAGAGCCAGCCTAGCTCAGAAGTGAGTGAGTGAGTGTGTGTGTGTGTGTGTGTGTGTGTGTGTGTGTGTGTGTGTGTGTGTGTGTATTCTGATCAGTACAGAAAGCAGTGGGCATACCAACTATCCTAGTTAGGGCAACTATTGCTACGATGAACCACCATGACAAAAGCAACTTTTGGGGGTAGGGGGAGGGTTTATTTGGTTTATACTTCTACACAGCTGTTTATAATTAAAGGAAGTCAGGACAAGAACTCAAAACAGGACAGGGACCCAGAGGCAGGAGCTGATATAGAGGCTATGGAGGTGTGCTGCTTACTGGCTTGCTCATCATGGCTTGCTCAGTCTGCTTTCCTACTTTCTTGTAGAGCATATAGCCACCTGTCCAAGGAGGGTAACACACAAAATGGTCCAGCCCCGCCCCCACAACAATCACTAATTACAAAATTTCCTTACAGGCTTTCATACAGCCCAGTCTTATGGAGGCATTTACTTAATTGAGGCTTCCTTCTATCAGATGACTCTAGATTGTGTCAAGTTGATATAAAACCAGCAGCACACCAACCATATCCTCCACAGAAGGAACCACTTGTGCCCAGTTTTTAGACATAGAACCTAGAGCTTTCTCAAATTTCTGAAGCTCTGTGCGCACGTGTGTGTGTGTGTGTGTGTGTGTGTGTGTGTGTGTGTGTGTACGATGTGCATGCCCTGCTTGTGTCTGTGAAGGCCTGGGTCCTATGTCTGTGCCTTCCTCAATTGCTCTCTAACTTATTTATTGAGACAGAACCTCTCACTGAAACTGGAGCTCACTGATGGGGTTGACTGGCCAGCAAGCTCCAGCTATCTCTGCTTATCAGTGTATTACTGTTCCTGGCTTTTTACATGGGTGATATTGATCTGAACTCACGTCCTGATGTTTGCACATTTCTCACTGAGCCATATCCCTGGACTCCTTCTGCGCTTTCAAAAATGTGTCTTGATCATTTTGATGCAATTGACCTACTGACTTTCACTAATTTTTAGTTTAAAAATGTGTGTGTGTGTGTGTGTGTGTGTGTGAGAGAGAGAGAGAGAGAGAGAGAGAGAGAGAGAGAGAGAGAGAGGTGGGGGAGAATGCCACACTGGGTGTGGTCCATGTGCTTGGGGAGAACTGGGATTACAGATGCACATTATGACATCTGTTTTGCTCCATGTTGTGAATCCTAGGGATTGAACTCAGAAGTTATGCTTCTATGGTTCAAGCCATACAAACCAGTTGGGTAGTGCCCTCCACCTACCACTGGCTTGCTGTGAGTCTTTCTTCTAGTTATTGTTTTATTATTGTTGTTGTTGTTGTGTTATTATTGTTATTGTTATTATTATTATTATTATTATTATTATTATTATTATTATTATATCTCTACTCATAGTCTGCTCGGTCTACTCTGTTCTAGCTCCTTTTACCTGGTAGGTTCCCAGGTCCTCTGGTTCTCATTTGGTTGTGACCAATGAGAAGCACCCACAAGAGTTTAAGAGGGAGGGAGCAGGGTGAGGCTGGGTATCTGACTCATCTCAAGTCTCTCTAACTCATGACGTTGGCAGTGTTTGTGTAATGGACCTGGCAGAAAGGAAGATGTTCTAAAGAGACCCATTCGTTGTGTCTCTCAATCTGTTTATCAGACTGTTGAAACAGTGGACCCCAAAGAAATGGGAATTTCCCTAGGAATCTCATGCTGGAAACGGGGAAAGGTACCACACAGAGGGGGGATCTTGTTTCCCAGAAAGAGATTTCACACAGTTCTAACAAATTGTCAGGCTGCCTTACAGTCTGTAGCTGAGCCCAGGCAATGGAAGATGGGTCAGTGGTGGGCAGGATCACACCTTGGCTGAGACCGCTTAGATGCACAAATCCGTGACCTTCTATTTAAGCTTTGATCTCACTTAGGAACCCCAAAGGCTGACTTGGGGGTTTTCCTGTTGGATCTCTTTGTCCCTCTTCTGAATGTGAGCACACTGAAAACAACCTTTTATTGCTTTCCACTTTTAATTTGGTTCCTTTAATCAATTTAGTGAGGACAGGTGGCCAGATCTGACTTGGGGCACAGGTTGTGCCCCCCCAAGTTTGATAACAGTAGTGGCATTTCTGTGTGTACAGCTACAGCTCCTGTCCTGTGGCCAGTTTCTCATAATTGCTTGCTGAATGGGGGCAAAGCTGCTTGCTGTCAGGGCTGGTTCAGGGCAGAGATTGTTAAAAGCCCCTGGATGCAGCACCATGCCTTGTCGTGTTCCTTAAAGCTGCCTCCACCTTTGTAAACACTCTGTCCTTAGAGCCACTTAAGTTCAATTTTCAGAGCATGTGAATGGCCCCTGCTGGGTCCCAGACATGTGCAATTTAATTTTCTTGACTTAGCTCATCATGCAAGTTCGGCAAAAGATTTTTGAGGCTTAATTTTTCATCCATCTTAATAGCTTTTCCTTCCCGTCTTGTCTTACCTGGAAACTTGCTGAACAAACTTTTCTTGCTGTCTAAAGCCAGCCAAGTCCACACTGCACCTAGTTGCTAACCAGGGAACGGGGATTTGAAAAGCCCACACTGTAAGCTAGGATCACATTGCCTGCAAGAGTCTGCTGTCCACCTTCTCCACTCAGGAACTGTGGGAAAGCAAGCTAGAGAAGCATTCACCTGGAGGGAAGAGGATGAGTGCAGTGAACTTAGGAAAATGGCTGGGCCACAGTTATAACCTGGCCCATTGTATATATTCATCTGGGTTACTGGGGGAAACTGCTGCGTAGGACAGATTGAGAGAAGGAGTCCAGCTTGTCACTATAGAGTTCCCTGAAGACTGGCATTGGTGGAGAGGGATACTTGTAGAAGACACTGTCAATGCATACTGATGGCCACCTGGCTAGATCGAATTGGCCAGCCTCCCCTTGTTCCCATGTGACTGAATTCTAGTTCAGTGGAATGTGGCAAGAGATGATACCTAGCATGTCTACCCTTGACTTCCAGAAATCTTCTCAGTAATATGTTGTGAATGGCAGCATCATATGAGGCAAAGACCCTTGAGGAGAGGTGTCCATGTAAAAACCAGGCCTTTCTTGCTGGTAATATTTTGTGAGGGTGTAAACAAGAAACTTTATTGTTTAGGACACTAGATGTAGAAGTTAGAATAGTTAGTATACCCTGCCTAATATAAGAGTGGGAACTAGAAGTAGTGATCAAACCCACATACACATGCATACTGTTATTCAACCAGCTATGACTCAGCAAATTATAGTGCGAGCTAGCCCATTTTGATGTTTTTTATAAAGGTGCACTGTGAGCTCTTGAAAAAGTCTTGCTTACATCAAGAATGCATATAGCTTCTCTCATTTTTACCAGGCAACCCAGTCTGATTTATCAACTAAAAGGAAGTTGTAAAATTTGTTTGGCCTTGTTTTTGTGTAGTGGATCCACGATTATCTCTTCTGATCCGTCCTCTCTCTCTTTTTTTTTAAGTCTAATAATCAACTTAAATTTCTTTGTAGAAAACACCCTCAACTTTATGCTCCCATAACTCTTGAGAAATCTGCTTTTCTCCTATATATTTTTTTCTTTTTAGAAAACAAGACATTTATTTTCTTTTAGCAAATTTGGCTTCCACAAATGGAGAATAATATGGACTTCTCTACCACTTCACAGAAAGTGCCAGAACTTATGACAAATTAACTCCATTCAGTCTCTCTTGCTATAATAACTTACACGTACCCAGCCCTGCGCAGTGTTCTTGACAGTGTGTACTTACTGATACAATGAATACACACCTAAGTCTGCTAATCTATCAGTCCCATTCTGGGACTATGGAATGGCTCAGCTGGAAAAGTGTTTGCCTCAAAAGCATGACAACCTGAATTCCATCCCTAGAACTCAGGTAAACTTGCCAGACATGGTGGCCTACCTTTATAATCCCAGTCATAGGGAGGTGGGGACAGGAAAGTCCCTGAGGCTCCCTGCCCAGCCACTGTTGAGTACTTGGTGAACTCCAGATCCTGTAAAAGACCCTGTTTCAAAGGAGGTGCTCTAGACAATGATCCCTGAGATTGTCCTCTGCCACAGCTCTCCCCACACTTGCATGTGCACATACATGCAGGCACACACGCATGCACATGGACCCTCCCAAGCAGTATTCCGGTGAATGCAGACGAGGCTGTGCAACTCAGCAAGATTACGTGACTGCTCAGGGGCTGGAAGTCCAGGCCACTGGGCAATTTTAAGTCAAGTCCATCATTACCAGAGGGATGAAAAGGTGGTAACGTCCATTGCTCTCTTGCCTCTGCTCAGCCCTGACATCCTGGAGCCTGACAAAGCAACCTTCTTGGACACCCACTCAATTGCTACCTGCTATCTTCCCTTGGAATACTGGAGGGGGGGCAAAGGAGAGGCAACACGCCTGCAATGTAATTAACACTATAACAACTTGTTTCCCCCTTGGAGAATTACACCATTAGCTGCTTCAATTGTGCATGAAATATAAATTACATTACTCGGAGGCATCATGTCGGAGCAGACGCGATGCTAAGTGACGAGGCTCTCCAGGGTGCACCCCCCTCCCCAGCCAGCGGGTCAGAAGAAACATGGCCCCGGAGGCTGAGTGCCAACCCATCAGCCTGTCATCTCTTTGGCTCTTGTAGCCTAGAGAACCCACTAACTATGGAGAATTATTCCTGAGCTATATAGGACATCCCAACACTTTTTATAGTCATTCATTGGTTCATAATTTCAGACTTTTCTTTTCTCTTATCCAGTTCCCTTCACCCCACACAAGCAGAAAACAGAAAGAAGGTATTTTCTTGCTTGTTGGTATGTGCCTGTGTATACATACTTGTTTTTGTCCTTGTGTGCATGTCTGTGTGGGTACCCACTATGGTTATTTGTTGATTTTAAAATGACTTAACATTATGTGTGTGTGTGTGTGTGTGTGTGTGTGTGTGTGTGTGTGTGTGTGTAATGTATGAATGTGGGCATGTATGTATACCACAGCATGTGGTGCATGGAGGTTAGAGGGCAACTTGTGGAGTCCGTTCTCTTCCTCCACCTTTGTAATCTGTTCTTGAAATGAAACTCAGGATGTCAGGCTTGCAGAACCTGCTCTTTGCCTCCTGCTCATGTACGCATATTTTAACAGACTGGAGGAGTCAGTCCAGAAGATTAACTACTTGCCAGAACAGCATAAAGAGGATGGACAGATTCACCTAAGAAGTAGTCCTTCACCATTGGGCCTAAATGACTTTGAGTTTGTAGAAAATACAGCCAATCCCACCCTGACCTCCCCACCCCCATCGGACACACACGGCTCCCTGCCTTCTCTCTGGGTATGATCATTAGCCAGCTTGAGAGCCATGCAAAGTGCGAGCAGTGCTGATTTGGGAAATGAGATGCCTGGTTTCGGTCCATCATCCCTCTTGAAGTACATACAATAAAGGGACTTTCCAAACTCTGATGTTTTAAGGAGGTTTCATTGTTTTCTCCATGACACGGGCTAATTTCCATTCTGGGAAAGGAAGTGACATCAAGGACGATCAGCAGTGACCACCAATGTGACTTTTAAGAAGCTGCTATCCTTCAGTCTTTGGGTTGCTCTTCTCAAACCATGGTGCCCGGTCCCATGGGAATACTAGAGAAGACTGTCCTTGGGTGCTGTTAGCAGCTGCTGAGAAGGCTCAGAGCCAGCTCCTCTCGCCAGAGCCCATGTTAACGGGCAGGCAGGAAGTTTGGAAAGCAAGCCTGAAGCTGCAGGAGAAATTTGGGAAAATATCGTGCAATTACCCTAATGACAGCTGTACAAATCACACAACTGCTCCTCAAATCCCCTGCCTGTGAGCAGAGCCAAAACCCACATATGGATTCAAGGAGACCTGCAGAGGGCCGCAGGGTGGGGGAGGGAGAGCCCAAAGGCTCCAGGGGCTCTGCTGGAAGGCTGCTCCCTCAAAGCCCTCTCCAGTTCTGTCCTAGTCAGACCAGATCCTTCCTATGGAAGTTCTTCCATCTGTCCGTCTCTCTTCCTAGTTCCCTCCCTCCATGCCCTCCCTCTGTTCTCTCCCAGCCACTCCCAGCCACAGAGACACTGAACAGGAACTCACAAGATAGGGTGACAGCTGCGGGCTGTTATTGTCCTGGCCTGGGAAAGCTCAGTTCTCTAAATCTAAATATTTTCTTGGCCGAGATCAAGCCTAGGATTGAGCCTGTCATTCTCCCTTCCCCCTTTCTCAGGGAGCTGTCTCCTCCCACAGCCTGGGCACAGTCACCACTAACTGGATTCCCATTCTCACGTTCTCTCCCTATGCTGAGAAACTCCGGATCTACTGGATGGGAACAGGATGTTGCTGATTGCCCATCCTGGCTGTGCTGCAGCCCTGCAGGAGCTTTCTAATCACTGTGGGGGAGGGGACCAATTGTTCTTCAACTCTCTGATTACAAATGCAAGGAGTCCAAGTAAGGGACACCCATTATACAGAGTGGGAAACTGAGGAAAGACTAGAGGAGGGAAGCGCTGGCAGTAACCTCCCAAGAAAGGTTACTGCTTGCTTGAAGATTAGGTCAGCTGTAAGGACATTAAAGGCCACTGGTCTAGTGAGGATTCTGCAATGAACCATTTTCTCAACATGCAGGATTTCTGATGGAAATCCTGACAACAAGGACTACTATTTTGAGAAAAGTTACTCAGTTGGTAGGCTTGAGTTCAAATGCTTCATGTGCATGCTCTCCTCAGCTGAAAGTGTACTTGTGGCCTCTGTGGCTGGACTGGACTGCCTTGGGTTCTAATTAGAAGACCTTGGGCCAGTCACAGGGCCTCCATCTACCTCCTGTTTTGTCTAGAGTTTGAGGTTACAAATGGTTTTCACCTCAAAGGATTATAGAGGGTTAAGAGGATTATCATATGTGAAGGGCATGGAACAGGGACTGGTGTTCAAAGTGTGGGCAGTGACCAGTATCATTGTCACTTCCTGGGTTCATTAGGAATGTGGCATCTCAGTCACTCCCCCACATCCTTAGTAGTTCCCTGGGGTAGAAGCCCTGGACAGTAAGAGTGCAGGGACCATGGGAAGTGCTCTGTGTTGTTTGTCATTAGTATGATTATTATTCCACGTGATCCTGAGGCATGCTCACACACAGCAGCTCAGAGCCAGTGGAAAACTTGACTTATTTCCTACTGCCAGGTTTCTACGCAGGGTGCATGAGCTTGAAATCTCTTGGGGTTGCCTGTTAAAACGTCAGTACTGAAGCTCACAGCCTTGTGTAAACTAGGATGGGTTAATGACTCTCAGTGGTGGTGACTTCTTGGGGCTGGCATCCTTGCTACTTCGTGGTACACCATTATCACCAATTGTGTTTTAAAACTGGTTAAAGAGCTGGAGAATGCATCTCAATTAGTAGAGCACTAATCTAGTATGAATAAAGTCCTAGGTTCTATCCCCAGTAGGGTATAAACTCACGTAGTCATGCATCGTGGCTGCAATCCTAGGAGGAGCGAGGAGGATCAGAAGGTCAAAGTCATCTTTTACAACATAGGGAATATGAGGCCAGCCTAGCATATTTCGAGACTGTCTCAAAACCAAACCAATCAAAATGGCTGCAGTTAGGCTGCATATAAAACTGACCCTTACAAAGTACGATTTGGTGTCCATAAGTTCATCTCATGAGCACTGCAAGTGACACCACTATGTATTACTGAAGTTTTTAATAGTCACTCTTTAAGGGGAACTCCATACTAATGAGCAGTCCTTTGCTCTCTGCCACCTACCCATCCTTGGCAACAATGAACCAATTTTCCATAGAATTGCTTATGCTGGCCATTTCACATAAGTGGAATCGTTAATGATTTTCACTTCATATCATGTTTGGTTTTATTGATTACTGTGTACTTGGGGAACAGGGCGCACATGGCAGGATGTACATGTGGAAGTCCCAGGACAATTCTGGAGTGAATTCTTTCACCTTTGCATGGGTTTAGGGTTGGAACTCGGGCTGTTAGGCTTGCATGCCAACCACTTTTACTGACTGAACCATCTGGTGGGACCTTAGCATCCCATTTTGAAAGATCATCTGAATGGTAGCACGGATGAGAATTCTATTTCTTACCATAGCTGACTGACACTCCATTGCATATACAGACCAGTTTTGCTCATCCATTTATCTGCTTCTGAGCATTTAGGCCATTATGAAGAACACTATTGGAAGTCCCTGCTTTCTGTTCTTTAGGTGTATGGGAGGCACTAGATTCTGTGGCAATTCAACCTTTAACACGATGAGGGAAAAATGAGATCTTTAGCCCTACATTCCCTATCAGCACTGAAAAGGCCCTTCCGATCCAGACAGGAACAGTCCCAAGTCTTGCCTCTGGTTCCTGGGACGAACTGATGTGCGTACCCACAAGGGCTCTGCCTGGGCTTGTGAGCCTCTGTTTTATTTTTTTCCCTACATTTCCCTGCAGACACAGTGTAGGTTGAGACGCTCTATGCTGTTAGTCGGTCATAGTGAAGAAAACCAAATTGGACTATGAAGCTGCACAGGTTGTCTACAAGTGTGTTGGGGTTCCTAAGTGTGAGGTCTGTCAGGATGAGTCAGAGCAGGTAGTGAGTGGAGAAGGGGAGAGAGAGCCAGCCTTGGTGAAAGAGGAGTAAGGTCACAGCCATGGGCTAAGAGACCAGTGATTTTAAGGGGAAAGGGGTATCCCTTGATAGAGCAAGTGCCAGAGTGGCAGTGCTGAAGTGGATGCTGGATACTTAGGATGTGTTGCCGTTCAGAGACTAACTAATAACACTTAGGGTATGTTGTCATTCAGAGACTAACTAATAACACTTAGGGTGTGTTGCCATTCAGAGACTAACTAATAACCTATGTCACCCTCTGGATACTATCTGCAGTCCCCACCAAGAAACAGCTTTAGAGGAAGGCCAATATGCAAGCAGCAGATTGAACCTGAGACCCTGACTCAGGCTATAGTAGTGATCAGTGATCTGTGCCTATCCCCTAATTGTGGGAGGGGAATTGATTCTCTCAGGTTAGAAGCTTGAGAGGGGCTAGAGAAGCAAGAAGAGAGAGGAGGAGGTGGTGGGGGAGGGAAAATGTGGCAAATGTGTGTGTGTGTGTGTGTGTGTGTGTGTGTGTGTGTGAAAGGAAGCAGGCTAGGTGAACAAGCAGATGCTGCCACCTAGGTTGCTGTCTGGTGCACTAGGTGAGCAGGGGGCAGAGGACAGAAAGACAGCTTCAAAGTGCTCTCTGCTCCTGTCCCCACTCCTAAGCCAGCTGCAGAAGAATATTCTTCCTCTCTCCATACAAGCACGAGAGCCTTTACCTCCATTGTGCACTGAAGCCCAAAGTGGGGCCCTTATCTGCCTGCCCCTCCCACCAACCTGTCCCTGTTGCCATGGAAACTATCTCCGGGGGTAAGGTGATCTCTCTCTACTTGCAACCTCCCTGCTTTCAGCACCAATCAATCAATCCCCCTCTCCAAACCCCATCTCCAAGGGGGAGGTCCTACGGGAGGGTAAGGAAGGAGAGAAATTAAACACAGGAAAAAGAACAACAGCAATGAAAAATGAGGAAAGAGAGGGGTGATGTAATTCCGGCCGTTGATCAATTCCCTTTGTCCCTCTGGTGACCATACCCTTCCCATGCATAACTCCTAGAGGCAGAAGCAGCTCTTCTCGGGGGATTTCCAGGTCTTCTGGATAGAGCAGCAATAGTTTTTTTCTGGCTATAGAGGTTCGCTAAGCTATAAGGTAATGAGAACTTTTACTATTCATGCCCCAACCTCAGAAGGAAGGTTGCAGGAATAACAGATCAACCCGGTTGTGGGTAATTCGAGATGGGCTGGAGCTTACATGCCGGACTCAGCAAGTTCATAGCTGGATTGACCACTGAGGATTTATTTACTATGGCAGATTGTATGTTGTACAAATGGCTGTAATAATAGTTTTAGCCCTGCAAACTCTTCCAGTAACTGATTTCACCCGATTCAGAGGTGGAGTCTGTGGCCCCCTCCCTTTTAATGTAAGTGGGACTTAGGGCTGCCTCTCACTCTTGTATGTAAGACAAAGACTACTAAGTGAGCTACAACCCCAGGCCTTCACTCCATATATTCTTCCTAGTGGCACTATGATAGAGTTCAGCATTAGGACACGGGTACAAGTGATGCTATGTAACCTCTAAAGCTAGTTACAAAAAGGCAGTGCAACTTCTCCCTGTCTCACATGCATGCCCTGGTCCCTGGACTTCAGGTGCCATGCTCTGAAAAGCCCAGATTCCATAGAGATCCCTTCTGGTTCTGACAAGTGTTCTGGACAGAAGTCCCTACTGAGGTTTGGGTAACAGTCAGCATTCCCAACCCAACAACCCAATGAGGGGACTCTCATGATGACTGCAGCTTCTGAATGAAAGCACCGGAGTCACCTACTCCGGTCCCAGAACTAGAGGAGATAGTCACGATAAGTGATGGCTCTATCACCAGACACAAAGCCTGGGCTGGGAATGTGTCTCAGCTGGTAGAGTGCTTGCTTCACTTACACGAGTCCATGGATTTGATTGTCAGCACTACATAAAATCTAGTGTGGTGTCTAATTTAGCACTTAGGAGGTAGAGGCAGGAAGATGGGAATACAAGGACATCCTTAATGCTTATCTCGTTCAAGGCATATCAAATCAAATGAAAGAAACCCCAAACAACAGCAACCCCAAAGAAAACAGATAAGAAAACGAAACAAACCCCAAACAACAGCAACCCCAAACAAAACAGATAAGAAAACCAAACAAACCCCAAACAACAGCAACCCCAAAGAAAACAGATAAGAAAACCAAACCAAACCAAAAGAAAGCCACTTTGAGGTTGGGCCTAACAAAGTACTATTTTATTTATGTTTTTGGTTTTTCATTTTCATTGCATTTCTGATGCTTGAGTCTAGAACTTTGTGGAGAAGATAGGTAAGCTCTCTATTACCAAGCTAGAGCCCCAGCCCTGAACAGGGGGTATTAGACATTGGTGTTCTATGGCAAGATTTATATAGCAAGCACACTTTGCCTCTCTACTTGCCAGTCTCTAAAATCACAGAAGTTAGTTTCTCATGATGTATTTGATGGCTGTTTCAACACTGGTCCCCATAGCCATAATCAGTCCATACTCTATCTAATGCTAGAAGGGACTTAGGTGAAAACTATGATCCAGGTGGTGATTTTGTGTTCCAAAAGAAACTGTGGATTTGACACTGGGCACTTAGCTGAGCCGTTTGCTCATGGTTGTCAGTCATAACTGGGTCATCAAATGCCTCCGATCTCTATTCTATCCTTGTGGCTACCTGCATGTTCTCCTAATATCTCTTCCCATTTGTGACACACTGCCTGGTGTTGCACTCTGACTGGGCTCCTTTGTGGGCATTCTCCATATTACTTGTGTTCATCAACTTCATTCAAGTTGCATGTGTTGATGGTTCTCAAACTTCAGGGTGCATCAGACTTATCTACAATATCACTTAAAAAAATTTCTGGACTTCGGCCTCAGAGGTGAATGTCTAATTATACTCTCCGTCTTTGTCTCTATCTCCGTGCCTGTGTGCTATATGTGTATATGTGTTGAGTATGTTTGTATGTATGTACATATGTGTGCATAGAGGGCACATGGCTTTGGGTGTTTCACTCCATAACTGGGTGGTGTCTTTGCTTTGGGCCTGTGGTAAGGTGGCACATCAAGACTAGAACCCACAGTGGAACAAAGTTTCTTTTTTTTTTTTTATTTTTTATTAACTTGAGTATTTCTTATATACATTTCGAGTGTTATTCCCTTTCCCGGTTTCCGGGCAAACATCCCCCTCCCCCCTCCCCTTCCTTATGGGTGTTCCCCTACCAACCCTCCCCCCATTGCCGCCCTCCCCCCATAGACTAGGAACAAAGTTTCTTACCTTGTAGTCAAGATGCCAAATAGAAGAGGAAATAATTGGGGAGCCACCATCCTCTTCAAGAGCATACTGGTGATGGCTTAAAGTCTTTCCCTGAGGCCTGAACTCTTAAGAGTTCTACCACTTTCCAGTGGGGTTTCTTTGGAGGCTCAGCCTCCAACCAACGAGCTTCTGTGGAAAATTTAAGAATCAAATTATGCTATGGTATGGGAGTATACACTGTAGTCAGGAAGCTGAGGTAAGATTGTAAATTCAAGGCTTTCCTGGGCCACAGACCCAGTTCAAGGCCAGCCTAGACAAATTGGCTAATATTAGAGTTACTCTTGGCCTCTGCCTGAAAAGTTTGTCTTTGTAGTGTGTGGTAGTTAGTGCAGATACTCATAGTTGACCAGAGTGCAGAGAATAGGTGACTTTTGAGTCATTAGGCCATAAATGGGACATGTTTATTACCCAAGACTCAGGGAACATTGTAGAAGAAGAATAAAAAAGAATATGAAAGCTAGAGGAAAGTGGGTAGGGTTGTGGCACATTGTCTTAATGTTGCCTTCCATGTATGACACAGCTGTGGCATTTGTGGACTCCCATCTGCTGTGATTAGCCTCTAATGCCCTGCACAGTATCAGGCCCATTAGCAGGTCATCATGGAGTAGGGAAGGGTTCTCATGACTCCACCCCTCCTAGACTTATAAGCAATTAATGCTTGTTGGGTGAGGGAGATGGATTTTCTTCTGTGGTGCAGCCAGCTCTAAGACGATCATGCTATTTTAAAGTACCCCTCACCTAGGCTCCTGTAAGCGACCCTTAATTAAATCATTGGTTCACACACAATTGAGACATGGAAATAGAAGGAGGGGTTAGTTGGAGAGATGAAGGAAATTGGCAGAAGTGGGAGGCAGACATGAGAGGGCAATGGCGTAATACGATCAAAATACATTATATGCTTGTATTAAAAGTATCATAATGAAATCCATTATATAATACAGGCTGACACAAGAAGAAAAGAAAAGTAAAAAGACTGGAATGTATGATAGAGTGCTTGCCTGGTATAAATGAGTACCATACACACAGAGAAAAATCTAAAGTATAGCACAGCCATAAATGTTTATAAATGCCTTTCTAATTCCCTTCTTCTCCTGCTTCTCCTCCCGCCCTAGTTTGGGTTTCCAGTAGCTTTGGCTTGGACTATCGCCATAGCTCCACTACTAGCTTGCGTTCCTGCTGTCTCCTTTGTTTACACAGTTATCAGATTTTTTTGACTTGGAGGTCAGATCTCTTAATCTTCTCCCCCCCCTCCCCAAGAAACACCAGAAGCATCCTACCATATGATCTCTTTACCATCTGGGTGGGCATTGACTCCTGGCATACCTTTACTCTTGGCAGCTGGCTTATTGGGGGCCAAAACCATTTCACTTGAACCACAGAATGGGGATAGCCTTAAGTGTCTGAGGTAGCTCTAATCCAGGAATTGACATGTGGAGATGCTGCACTACCTCCCTTGCTCTAATCTGGATATCTCCAGGGTGAGACTTACAGAGAATCCAGACTTTCCCTGTAGGATCAGGCAAAATATACCCTCTAAGAGTTTTGGCTCAGTAAGGTCCCTTGGTTTGACTTTGGCCCTTCCCTATACCTTTACAGTCTTTTCCTGATGATCCTTCCTAAATAAAAACCTTTCCCCCAAGAATCCTTGTTTGCCTCTGTGGATCTTGACCTAAGAAAAGTACTTATAGGATGACAAGAGAAATCCTCCACTTGGAAGACAAGGTTATTTGAAATTGGTCTGAGCGATGTTTGTGGATGTCTCTTTGCTGAGTCTTACCTGACACTACAGCCACATCAAGGGCTCGAGCTTCAGGAAAATACCACACAGTCTCAGCCTCCTGTAGGTCAAAGGGGGAGGGGTGAGGGACATGATACTCATTTGGGGAATGTTAATTCAACCGTCCTTCTTCGAAGTTCAGCAAATGTGTGAAACCTTTTGAAGTCCCCCCTTATGGTGCTATCTTTCCTCTTGCCTTTGTCCTTGCATTTTATACCTTTTCCCGGCACTATATTTCCTGTTTCATGCATGAAAATCTGTTCCCCACATTCCAGTGTGAACTCATGCAAACATGACCACGTCTCATTAATGCCTGTGTTTTGACGCCATGCAGAAGCTGTTAGAAGGTGCTGATCACGAGAAACTGTGTTGCCTCAGAAAAATGGGCTGAAATCTTAACTCCAAGTGCCCCAGAATGTGACTTCATGTAGATATAGCATCATCGCAAATGCTATCACATGAAAATGAGCGCATTAGGGTGGTCTCTAATGCAATATAGATGGTGTCCTTATAAAAATGAGAAATTTGGGCCCTCAAAGACCATATGCCATAGGTATTTACGTGTGAATATGAAGACAGAGATTGGGATGTTTCTTTGAGCCAAAAGAAAAGCAGAGACCGCAAAAAGATTAGGAGAGAGGCAATGAAGGGATGCGCTTCATGTCTCTGAGAAGGAACCAACCCTGTGGACCCCCTTGATGTCAGATTTCCATCCTCCAGAGCTGCAAGGCAGCACACTGCTTTTGTGAGCCATGAACTATTTAATGCTTGGTTCCAGCAGCCATAGGAAGAGTCTGCTGAATGAACGAATTTGACAGAGGCCTTACTGGGTACTTATATAGAAGGCTCTGCTCTGGGCTTCATACAAATATTAACCTCTTTAATTCTCAGAGCATTGCTATGAAGCTGCACCACGATCATTTCATTTTACAGAGGAAATTGAGACACAGAGAGGTTGAGTTCAGAGCTTGAGAACCTCACCACTACATTGAGCTGAATTAAACTCAGGTCCTCAGGAATGGCAACCAGAGGCAGAATGGGACATAGGGAGAGCAAAGTTGCTGAGCTACATGGCTGGGGAGGGGGTAGAAACAGAACTCCCCCCCTTTTGCCTCATTTCTCCTCATCCAATACCCTCTCTCTAAACCAGAAGAGATGAGCCTTGAAAACGTCTCATGATAAATACTCACATTTGTGAGTCATTGCCACTAGCCTGGGTACCAGCCAGTAAAAATGGGGCGGATAGTTGTTGTCAGGGAGACCTGGCTCCTAGGGGAGGATGCTCTGGCGCTGGTTATGGGCTAACAGTGGTCGTGTAAATTCTCATTCTCCGGGAGTGTACTTTCATGACTGATGGTCACAGGTAGAATTGCTTGGGCTTTAGATTTGTGGACCTGATGCCCATAAACCACATTTTCATATAGAATACATGTCTGAGGAGAAGCGGGCATGTTTTAATCTCATGAGTTACGGCACTGCCTTCCTCTAAAACCTCTGCGGCCACCTCCAATGAGGGAAGAGGATGCTGGGGTAAGGGAAGCCCCTAACACTCTACAGCTTCCCTGCACCACCCCTCCAGATGAGCTTTTATTTACTCTCTAGGAAGGGAGGAGTTCTAATCTGTTGTTAAGGGCCCTTGCTGCCTCAGGGTGGTAAGAAGAGAAAGCAAACGCATTTTTGCCTCTTCAGTCACGATTCCCAATAGCTGTTGACAGCTGAGTGGCTCAGCAATGGGTTTGACTGCAAAGGATGGTGGTAGAGATGAGAGAGAGAGAGAGAGAGAGAGAGAGAGAGAGAGAGAGAGAGAGAGAGAGAGAGAGAGAGAGAGAGAGAGAGAGAGGATCTTTTTCACAGCCAAGTGGGTTCTACACACTGGCTTTTTTTTTTTTTTTAACGCTGGGCTACTTTGAGGTTGGTCATGTGGGAGGAAAGAACATGTGCCTGATAGAAAACTTCTGGGTCTTGCCTTAGATGGATGGAGCCTGCTGGTCAACAGAATATGCCAATCACAAACAGGCACAGGTAGAGGAGTGGGCACGATGGAGTCTATGATGGGTGAATTGAGACGGATGCTGGAAGGAGACTTGAGGATGGTGGGCGGAGAACTGGGTGGGAACCAGAGAGCACTTGGATAGATACACACAATCTGGGGCTCTAAGGTTCTTGGAGGAAGAGATAAAGACAGGGTGTAAGAGGCGAGAGCAGGTGCAAGGCCTGAAAGTCTGGGTAGGAGTCCATTAAAGGCAGCAAGGAGTCACCAGAAGCCTAGGTTCAGCTTTGTCTGTAGTAGGAGCAGGGAAAGGCCACTGGATACAGGCAGAAAGACCCTGAGGAGTTTGAACTCCTGAGACCAATTTTTGCTGGTATTATTAGAGGGATTTCAGTGGCAGTGTAACTGAACCTGTCATAGTGGCTTCCAGGGCTCAGGCTTCCAGGCTCAGGTCATTGCTTTGCGCCTCTTCTCTGGCTGCCTTCCCTCCTCCCTAGTGTCATAGTATTGAATACCATTTCTGCAATGCCATAGACTGCAATGTCTGAGGCTACCTGCCCTCTCTTTTTAGGCATGAGCAGTATCTTATACTCAGCCTCCTTGTTCTATCCACAGCCTTCTGAATCTCTCTTTTGGCAGCTCCATTCTTCTGCCAGTCAGGTCCCAAACCTAACATTCATCCTCCTCCACTTTCCTCTCTCATCCATCCTGGCTGCAAACCCTGCTGATAACACCTAAAAACGCACACTTTCAGAATTTGGTCACTTCCCACCCATCATGCTGTTGTGCTCTTAGTTCTGTTGCCATCTGCTCAAGCCTACTGTTTGGAGACAGGACTTCACTCTGAAACTCAGACTGACCCAGGACCCTTAGTCCTGCCTTAGCTGCCAGTGTTGGGATTGCCCATGTGCATCACCATGCTCCAGGCTTTAGACTTCCCTCCCTCCCTCCCTCCCTCCCTCCCTCCCTCCCTCCCTCCCTCCCTCCCTTCCTTCCTTCCTTCCTTCCTTCCTTCCTTCCTTCCTTCCTTCCTTCCTTCCTTTTTTTTTCTGATAGTAGGGAGTGAATTCAGGGACTCAGGCATGCTAAGCAAATGCCCTACCACTGGACTATATTCCAAGACCCCTTTTCACCTTGATTTGAGACAGTTGCCTAGACTTACTACACTGTCCAGTGGCAGTGAACTCACTCAGTATCCTAGAAAGGCTGTGATCTTGCAGTCCTCTTGTCCAAGCCTACCAAGTAGATGGCATGATAGACCTGTTTGCCAATCCCAGGGAGCAGATCCCTTGTTCTTAAGCAAGCAATTAAAGTGCTCTTTTAGGGCACGAATCATACAACATCACTGAGCCCTTTGCTGCCTTTCAATGGCCCTAACATCCCAAAGACAGCTAAAGTCATCACTGTGACCCACCCAAATACCCCCACAATGTCCCTGTAACAATCTTTCCTATAACCCACTTGGGTACCAGTTACCAAAGCTGCCCTGTGCTTTTCACAGCAGGCCAAGTCTTTGCCTTTCGATGAGGCCAGACACACACTCACCTAGGAGCCCTTGCTGCTCTCTCTCCTCTCCTTTTCAGCTCAACTCTAATGTCATCTTCATGAGATACTTTCTCTGACTATTAAAAACTGCCTCCTGTCACACTCCCCACTCTTCCCTGGTCCCCTGCCTTGGGTTATTCTTGTCTACAGTATTTTAAAAACTTTTGTCTTTTCCTGCCCACTTGAATATAAGTTCCATGAAGACAAGAAATTGGAATGTTTGGCTCAATCTAGAATCTTTGTACCTGGAACAAAGTGAATACAGCAAATTCCTTTTTTGTCCCTAGATATACTATTCTATGCGCTTACTAACCACTAAATTTTCTCTCTCCTCTTCCTTCGTCTAACTAAATAATGTTGACCATGTCTTTGATTTCTGTAAAGCCTTGTAGATTTAAACACCCTTTCCCCCCGCACACTCTCATCTGGTTTGGCAGCAGTCCTCAGATGCCCAGTGAGCAAGGCTTTCCCATCCTCCTATAACTACGGGGTCAATCAGAGGGAAAAGAAAATGAAGCAGGTGCTCTGGATGAGCCACAGCGGACTCTTTGGGCTCAGATGCTCAACTGCTTACCTGCAGCTGTGGTCCACACTTTCCAGTCCAAGTGCTGTTAGCTTTTCCTGCCTGGCACTGTCTGGGCAAGCCCAGTAAAGCACTTGGAAGTGCAGAAGAGTTCATGGCCTTGGGGCATCCTTGAATTATAGAAAATGCTCAAGCGATAGATTCAATGTTTATGCCCCCCCCCGAAATTCATTTCTTTGCTTCTTTTACACTTATTTATTGTCTTGTAGGTGGGGGGTGTGGGGGGTGGTGTGTATGTGATGTGCATTGGAATATATATGTTATAGCATGTAGATGGAGATCAGGAAACAACTTCTAGAAATCAATTCTTTCCTTCTCTCATGTGGATTCTGGGGATCTGACTCATCCTTGGTGAGTCATCCTCTCAGCCTTTACCTGAGATCCTTTGCGGTTCTCACCCTAATAGCATGGGATTTGGAGTTGGGCGTTTGATGGTGATTAAATGCTGTTGTAAGACTGGACCACTATCAAAAGAAGATCCAAATTCCAAGGTATGTTCTGTATGATTTCTGGGTGGCTCCCTTCAGGGATCAAGCCCCAGGTGCCCACAGATGCAGTCTCCTCTGTCCTGTATCTGTGGTTGGCTTTTTTCCTTCTCTACCTCTCTTCTCGGATTTGTGGCTGTGCCTCTCTCTGGTGGCTCCTCTCAGCCAAAGCACTGTCGAAAGTCCTTTTTCAAGTTGTTTTCCGGGAACCCGCTAAACTGGGAAAGCAGTGCTCCAAGCTTTTCTGATGATAGAGAGACCCTTCTGTGACCCTGGACAGGGTTTGTCATATTCTATATACACATACAGGATGCCCGTTGACATTTGAAGCTTAGATAGACATGTTTTAGTATACATTTTATGCAATA
Source organism: Rattus norvegicus (assembly GCF_021556685.1). Classification (NCBI taxonomy): domain Eukaryota; kingdom Metazoa; phylum Chordata; class Mammalia; order Rodentia; family Muridae; genus Rattus; species Rattus norvegicus. Next base: position 17,880,887 of record NC_141554.1, read on the forward strand.
TTTGGGAGGGTGTGCTGATACTAAAAAGATTCATTGTTTATCTGAAATTCACATTTTCCTGGCAACCTGAACCAGGCCTGTAAACAAGGGTATACTAATTAGGGAACTGGAAATGATTACAGAGTCCTGGATTCTGTATGAATCTGGGTAAAACATGGCAGATCTGAGACATTTAACACAGCCCAGTCTGGGATTGCTTAGCCCCACCCCCATTGCCACCCTTTTGAGCATGCTATATAGTGTGTGTTCTAGGTGATGGGGGGAGACAGGACCTAAAAAGGCTAAAGGAGTGAGAATGATTTTGGGGTCTGTCCCCTGAGTGGAAGCCCTACTGGCCATAGAAGGAGCAGCAGCAGTATTGGTGACAGCAATGACATGGCTGGTGGAAGCTCTTGGCCTGGGGACTGCATGTCATCACAGAGTGAGTAGCTGAAAATGGAAGAGTTTAGTCACACTCCTTTCTTCAGCTGCCGTCTGTATGACAAGGGTGAAATTATGCTTTCCGGGCAGCTCAGTGAACCTCTTTCTGGTCACTTCCCTAGAGGTCCAGGATGCTTCGCTGACTGATGCAGATCTAGGACTGTGTGGGTACTGCTTTTATGCCCTCTCTTGCTCTAAGAAAATCATATATATATATATATATATATATATATATATATATATATATGTGTGTGTGTGTGTGTGTGTGTGTGTGTGTGTGTGCAGTGAATACACTAAAAACTCTGTCAGGTAGCTAGAAACCCATTTTCCAGATTGAGGCACACTGTTACTTGCCTCAGAAGTGGAAGATCTAGCATCCAGATGCAGGCAGTGTGATCTCAGTTCCTGTAGCACACTCCGAAGAACTGTTCTCCTCTGCAACTCAGACACTGGCTCCCAGTACAAGACAAAAACAATCCCTGAGCCATGAAATATTGATTCGAAAGGACACAGCACAAGGTTACACTGCAGCTAGTGTCTGCAGGTAATCCATTCTTGCTATTGTTGTAATTTGGGCCCTCATTGTTCCCTATGCCCTAAATGAAGCCAGCCTGGAAGGAATGTTGTGGAGGGGCCAGATGAGTATAGTTTCTCCTGAGAGTAACTCTCTCCCAGTTGCCCTATAGACTCTTGAACCCTTCCCTCTCTTCACTGTGACCTCTGACCAGCAGGCCTGCAGTTTCTCACACAGCCCCAAAGCTCTGCCTGGCACCATATGAAATAAGCCTGTGGAAGAGGCGAGAAAGGAATGGTGAGGCTAAGAAGCTACAGGTGTGCACAGATCTAACAACAGCACTAGAAGCCAAGGCAACTCAAGATATTTAGTGTCTTATGAGAGCTGACAGCATGGCTGAGTTGGTTGTGCTTGCTTTTGAACAGTGCCTGGGTACTTTTCCATGAGAGTTGACTTGGAGCTTCAGGCAGAGCAGAGAAAGTACCATTTGTATGTTGATTCCTGTTTTTTTTTCCCTCCATCTTTATTAACTTGGGTATTTCTTATTTACATTTTAATTGTTATTCCCTTTCCCGGTTTCCAGGTCAACATCCCCCTAATCCCTCCCCCTCCCCTTCGATGTGGGTGTTCCCCTCCCCATCCTCCCCCCATTACTGCCCTCCCCCCAACAATCCCATTCCCTGGGGGTTCAGTCTTGGCAGGAAAAGTATCCAGAGTGATGTTCTGACGTGTCCGGAGCACGGTCACTTCCATCTGGCCTCCACTTGTTCTTGCTTCAAGCCCTAGAGCATGGCTAACTTCAGGGAGACATTATGCAAAGGACAGGTTGGGTTCCTCTGCAGTTAATACTACTGAAATTGTGTGGTCTGTCCCTTTAGCATGTTCAGGCTGCTTCCCCATTGCCAGTGTGTGCATTTATTTGATGATGTTCTAGGAACCCTGTCCACGGAGAGGAGAGAACCATATTCTCAAACAATACCTAGTACAAGTTGAAATATAGAAGACTTGGTTCTGTGCAGAGGATAACTTGGAGCATGCATTCTGTACTGGTGCTAGTCAAAACAAGGTCCCCAGACCTGCCAGATGCTATGGCACATTGATTCCTTGTACATTTCAAGATTGGTACAGAGGGGAATGTCCGCATATATACACTTTCCTAGCAATATTGCATCATGGTGTCCTTGTACATTTATTTGTGTGAAAGGACTCATTTGTGGTGGATTGATGATACCACTGGCCAACCGGGTCCTTCACCCTGATACACTGGGAAGCACTGTTCTTGCTGGGAATATGTTCTTATTGTTGACAGTGACAGCTGACTTGATGACACACCCTATGTTGGCTGCCTTCATTTCCTGGTCTCACTTTTCCACTCTGCTACTGATGTTTTGTTTTGTTTTGCTTTATTGCATTGTGGCATGTTTTGTTTTGCACGTCCCAAAGAAACATGAATGTGTTCATTTCTTTGTTTCTGGTTGACTGTTAGGGCAATTCAGACTCAGACTCCCTCCCCTTCGATAAAGCTGTCCACAATGCCATCTGCTGCATGGGGCATGCCACTGGTGGCTCTTCTATTTTGCCAGCAGGAATTAAGTAGCCTGTTAAAGATGATAGAGTCATCTGTCCATTCTTCATGTATTTTTGCTGCTCCCATGGTCAAGGTCAGGAAGTCACTGCCCTCCACCCCACCCCCTGCTTCACTGAAGTCATACAGACTGGCCAGAGCACATGGCAGACTCACTTTTGGGTAGCGGGAAGCTAAGACTTGCCAATATTCTAGCTGATATCGAGCGCTCGCTACACTGTTCTTCCAAGAAAGTCTCTTACAGGGACGTCAAAGCTACCTACAAGTAATGGTCCAAAGCATTCATTTACAGACCAATCAAGACAACCAGGCAAATCTGTTCTTTTTCTGACAGCACTTTTACATGAACATGGAATGCTTTTGTTCAGATTTAAAGCACATGGGTACGCTGTTTTGTGCCTGGAATGATTTCTGTGTGGTCCCTGGCCTCCCTGCCTCTATTGGTGGACCTTGCTCTGTAGGTGCATTGCTTGCTCGCTCTTTCCAGTGTGAGCATCTTTCTTTTCTGCAGTTTGCTTTCTGCCCGCTCAGTCTGAAGGAGGCCCCATCACCTCTTCATCGTTTCTCTCTTCCACCTTCTCCTTCTCTCACACTCCTTCTTTCACCTAAGTCAGTATATCTTGAAATCCAATAATTCTTTCTCCAAAATTTTGACCAATTTACTTTTAGGGATACTTTTGTGACAGACTAGATGTCCTAGTTGGTGGTCAGACTTCCTCTGGGTCTGGTGCCTGCCCTACTCAAGGGAGTTCAGGAGGGGGAATAAAGGGTTCTTCGAATCTGCTTTTCCCTATTTTGTAACTAATGGGATCTTGCCAGGGCCCAGGCTGAACTTAGAGATTCAGTTACATACCTATGCAACTAGAGGCCTGTGAAAGCCTGGAGACACTATATCACTAGTTGGCCTTAGTAAGATGTTTGTTCCTGTGATAAATATGTGAGAGAAACAATGAAGGGGAATTACATAAGGGGGAAGTTTTATTTTTGACTCTGAGGTTGGCTATTGCCATTACCTTGGGCATGAGCTAGGTGAGGGAATCATGGTGACTGGAGCATGTAGCTGAGGCAGCAACTATGTAGTGGGCAGGAAAGAGCGAGAGAGGGGTTATGGCTAAGAGGAAGGGAATATGGAAGCAGAGATAAGCTGTCTTTCAAGGAAGAGGCATGGTGCCACATGCCTTTCATCCCAATATTCAGGAGGCAGAGGCAGAAAGATCACTGAGTTAGAGGCCAGCCTAGTCTATACATCGAGCTCAAGGGATTTAAGGCTGCATGGTAAAACCTTGTCTCAACAACAAAACAAAACAAAACAAAACAAAACAAAACAAAACAAAACCAACAGACAAGGATATTGTTTAGGGCCTGCCTCAACTGACCTACTTTCTGTAGCTAAGCCCCATTACCTAAAGTTTCTAGCACCTCCAAAAACAATATCATCAAATGGAGACCAAGCCTTCAATACATGGGCTTTTAAGGAGGGCATCTTATATCCAAAGCTTGCCAAAGTCTACCTCTTCTGAGACCACTGTACGAAGAGGACACTCAAACTTCTTGGTCTTTCTCCTGTAATATGGCAGTCCTGGAATCTACCCGAACCAGAATTGAAACACATAATTAATGAGTCCACTTCCCAATCCCCAGTTGCAAATCTGCCTAGACTTTGAGTGTATGGATGAGAAATCCAACGTCCTAGACAAGAGACTGACTGTCCTTGCTGTGTTCTGTCTGAATTCCTGAATCACAGAATCTTGGACTACAAGAAAACAATGATTGCTCTAAACTCCTAAATACTGGGGATAATTTGTTATGCAGAAATATTGCCTGTTATAGAATCCAGAAGCAAGGCTGAATGAACTAAGTATCTAGGAGACACTGGGACCTGTGTTTTGTTCTTTTCTACTCCTGTTCAATGGCACCCTTGAAATAGCTGTTTGACCCTGGGCAGATTACTCAGCCCCATCACGTTTGGTTAGAGTGTATATCATGGCTGGGTACTGGGAATGCAGACTAGGCTTGGGATTTGGGATATAACCCTTTAGATTGTGAGAAAACATGCACATTCACTGAGTTATCAGGCCCTGAATTCAAGGGGGTCTTATGGCTGTACCCTTAATCTACTCCTAATCTGAGGCCATGCTTTACTGGAAACTTGAAGGCCATTTATTAATTTGAGATTCTAAATTAGAAAGAGACCAGATGGAAAGAAAATACTGTATATCTGATCAAAGTGAGTACTGACTTCTTTACAATTTGTCTGAATTCTTCTTGAAAATGAAGTAGTTTTGTTTTTTATCTCTCCTTCGTTCTTCTGTACTTAACTTCATTGCTATTTGTTGTTTAAATTGTTAATGACTATGATGGTAGAGATTTCTGATAAAGCAGAAATGGAACATTCTCAATTTGTTCCTATCAGATTAGTATGTATCTAATGGCAATATACAGTATGTATTAAATGGCAAAGTTTGAACTTGGTTTGACCATGTTCTCCAAAGGTTCACATACTATAGGGTTGGTCACCTGGGTGGTAGTGATAAGAGTTTGTGTAACATTTAAGATGTGGGACCTAGTGGGAGGTAGATGGTTGGAGATGTGGCCTCATTGGATGGGGTTAATATAATTCTCTCAAGATACTGGTTAGTTTTTATGTAAATGGGTTGCTATGAAAAAGAGAAAGCCTAGCCACCTGTGGTGGTTGATCTTGACTGTCAACATGACTGAATTGAGAACCACCTAGGATACACACCTCTGGACACGTGTATGAGCGTGTTTTCAGAGAGAAGTAACTAAGGTAGAGCTATAGATGGCACCATTCTGTAGGATGGGGCTCCACACTAAACACAAAGGAAAAAGTGGGCTGAGAACAACCATTTGCCTCTCTGTTTCTTGGCCACGGGTGCAGCATAGCCAGCTGCCTCTTGCTCCTGTCACCATTGCTAGGTCGGCTCTTGTTGTCACACCTTATTTTTCATGATAGACTGTGTCTTAATTACTTTTCTACTGCTATGAAGTGACACCATGACCAAGACAACATATAAAGAGTTATTGGGGCCTTGTATACAGTTTCATAAGCTTAGAGTTCATGACCATCATGGCAGGGAGCATGTCAGCAGGTAGGCAGGCATGGCACTAGAGCAGCCATAGATCAGTGTTTACATCCTGATCCACAAGTATGAGGCAGAGAAAGGTAAATAGAACAGGAATGGTCTGGGCTTTTGAAACCTTAAACTCTACCCTCAGGGACAGAACTCCTTGAGCAAGGCCACACCTCTTAATCCCTCCCATATAGTTCCACCACCTAGGGACCAAGCATTCAAACATATGAGCCTATGGGGGCCATTCTCAACCAAACCACCATAGACTGTGTCTCCTCCAACAACGAGCCGGAGGAAACCTATCTTTAAGTTGTGCTTTTTCAGGTATTTTGTTTTAATAATGAGGAAATGTAGCTAATGTACAACTCAAGACCCCGAGTCACTGTGTGCTCTCTTCTGCATGAGTTCCTGTCCTATTGACACCATTTACCAGGAGGCCCTCAGCAGAGATGAGTCTGCCAAGAGTGGGCCTGTAACCTCCAAAACTATGAGCTAAGTAAATCTATTTATGTGACTCCTAGTCTCAGTTCTTTAAATTTTTTTTCTGTTATCTTTTGTGCGTATGCACATGCACATGCTGTGGCATGTGTTGGGAGGTCAGAGGACAACTTTCCAGAGTCAGTTTTCTCCTTTCATCTTCTTGAGTCTCGGCCTTTCTATGCTATGTACTCTAGGCTAGCTGGCCATCCTGTTTTTGGGGAATGTACCTAGTCTCTGCCTTCTACCACCTTGCAGGGGTGCTTGATTTATAGATTTGCCCCACCACATCACTTTGTTGGGAGATGGAACTCACAGTTGCATAGCTTCTGTAGCTGTGCCTTTTCCTGCTAAACCATTTTCCTGGCCCAGCCTCAGGTCTTTCATCATAATGACACAAAGTGAACTAATACCATAGCCTGGCTATTTCAGCACCATTTTGGGTATTTCTTAAAAATCTACATCGCCAGAAATCAGGGAAGTCTTCAGAGTGATTTGGAGGATCTTGTATCTTATGGACTTCAGTATGCCCTCAACATAAAAATACTGCCTTGCACCCTGCTCAGGAAGCATCCATTTGGCCCTAGATTCTGGTCCTGTAATGTATCTCCCTGTTTCTTTTGTTGCTGCATGAATCTGAGTCCTGGCAGCAAATGGATGGCCCTTTAATAAGGAGCCTCCTTGCAGGTCCCAGTCAACAACCAGTGACAGTTATGGTTCAGTAATAAGAAGGAAAGGGCCTTGTCACTCCTGAGCTTGGAGAAACTTTAACTTCTTTGGCTTCTTCCCTAAAAGTTACCTTTGATTTGTTTGGACTGCTTAACGGTGAGGTCCTGGGTAGGGGTTTTCTGATTCTAGAAAAGAATTCTGGTTCAGAAGGATCAGGTCAGAGACTTGACCCAAATGGACTCTGTTAGCACAAATTGTCCCAAGTCTTCCTTATTGCTAACTTCCCTAGGATTTTCTGTCCTTTGTGAGTTGCCCCCCTCCCCATCTCTACTCCAGGTCCTCCTAGCTATGTAGGAAAAGGAGCCAATAAACAAACTCACACTCAGGTGTTGAGGAATGATAACAGCTAATCCCTTCCAAGGGCAGTTGCTCTGGTGGAATGGAGAGGGGAGGGGTGTTTCTGATTTTACTCAAAAGAAAGACTATCTCGTCGAAGAAGGCTACACTTTGGACCCAGACCAGGAGCCATTCGAAGGCAGAGACTTCATATCAGTGGCCTCTTCAGCATGCTCTTCCCCAGATGTCCATTCCTTCCTATTCATGGAAGCGCTATAAGGGAATAGAGGGTTTGTTTGTGGGTGTATTCTCAGAGGGTGACAAGAAGTAGGCCACAGATAAGTATCTGTTGAATGAATGAATGAATGAATGAATGAATTGCCTCCTCAAGTTCCTGACTCCGGTCTCTAGCTAGCCCTGCTTGGCACCTCCCCCTCCTCCTGGCCTGCCTGGGATTGAGCTGAAAAGTGATTTTTCATACACGTCGCCCTCATTATAACATCATCCCTCAGAGCGCAGCTCTCTGACCACCCTGAAGACCTGTATTTAATGTGATGAAAGGTGATTTAATGGAGTTGAGAAGAGCAAAGCAGAAAGCGGATAACATTTCAGAAAAGTAGAGCTGGCTGTCCCTCAGAGGGGAAGGACCAAAGAAGGAAAGAAAAATAGCGGTGAAGTGGGGAAGTCCAGCGCCTCCCTCAGAAGAGCCTGGAGCAGGAAGATGGTTTGGTTGGCAGGGTAGCAAGGCCAAAAGGAGAGCCCGATAAGCAGAAGGACCTCCCTACTTCCCTGCCCTCCTGCCTGCCTGTCTGCCTCCCTGCCGCAGATAACTAACTTACCATTTATTTACTTTGGAGCTGATTATGTACTGGGTTGAGGCAGGCGGGGAGATTTTATTGACATTTGGTCTCCCTTCACACATTTTTGCGACAGCCAGACATCAGGGACTGAGCTGCAGGATATTAAAGGATTTGGAAAAGTTATCAAGGAGTGGGACATATTTATCAAAGCCACAGTGATATTAGAAAGCTGGGCTGCTGCTACAACTGGGCCTGTTACTTGATTAAAAAAATAATAATGATTCATCCTCTGGCTGGCTTTTGCACCTGGGTGAATGCGGAGCCATGTGTAGGACCACCCTTGGCCAGGGATTTGCACATAAAGACCCTCTTTGGGTCTAGCACACAATTGAGGGCGACAGATCACACCCATGGCTGGTCTGAGCACTTACACTCAAGCCTGTGGGTGTGTGGTGGAGTTGTGAGTCAAGACATGGTGTGTCACAACCTTCTGGGCCCTTGCTGTTGTCATGATAACCTTCAAATACACCTGTCAACATTAAGCTAGTCTTCAAATAATTAGTACATTGGTATTAAGTGTGAGAGGGAGAGCGAGATCAAAAAAGATTAACAGAGACAGAGAGCAACAGAGATAGAGGCAGAGACAGAGACAGCATATGACAGCATGGATGTGGCAGAGGATAATGTTATGGGGTCAATTGTCTCTGCCCATCTTTATATAGGTTCTAGGGATCAAACTCAAGGCCTTGGGCTTCCATAGTGAGTGCCTTTACTTATGAAGTTATCTTGCTAGCCCCATGCTATTTATCCATTTATTTATTTTAAATATACTATACTCATATATAGCATAGGGTGGCCTCCTGCCATCTTCCTGCCTCAGTCTCCAAAGTCCTGGAATTACAAACATACCATGGCACCCAGTTCCTGAGCCCTTGTCACTTCTGAAAGAGGACCATGGCTGCTTGAATGACGGAAGGGCCAAGGCCAAGAGGCCTCATGAAGGAGGCATTTCTGGTGAATAGCAATTATGTAATACAGAACGTCTCCATCTTGTAACAGCAGTGAGTACGAATATACCACAAGTCACCTCTATTTAGCTTTCCCCCAAATTTTTCCACATGAATTATTCAGTGTATGACTGTTTCAATATGTCTGTCTTTTAAAAAAATTGCCAGATGAACTTAAAGCAGAAAGAGGAAGTGTCTGCATTGCAGAAACGATCCCCACCTGCGTATTTATCTGAAAAGCAAAGTGGCAAATGCATTCACTCAGGTGAAAAGATCATCAATAGCAAAAACCGACCAATGGCCACAGGATCCATGGGGTTAATCTAGACTTTGCCATCTGATTCCAATCCATCAGGCCTGGTTATAAATCACTTATATGTCTAGGTGATAAAAAGCAAATATAAATTTTCAAAAAATTTAACCTTGCGTGGTATATAAAGAGAATACATAATATTCTTGGGCATAAATATGTCTCAGGACAAACTCATTGTGCAACTCAGAATGCATAATGGATGGTACCAAGATAGATTTTTTTTTTTTGCCCCTAGCAAGAAAAATCTAGGAATTCCAGAGTGGACTGTGCTTTCTACAACCTGGAGGTGAGGCCTCATCTCCAAGTCTCAATGCTTATCTAGTATGACAGAGCCTAGTTGAGGAAGAAGAAATCTGGTAGATGCTAGAGGATGAGAGGTGTGGGAATTCAGCAGGTATCTGGGGAAAACTTGGCCAAATAGTTTGATTTGAGCGGCTTCTCATTTGTGCATATGAGAGAAGAGAAGGCTGGCCCAGAAACTAATGATGTCTGAAGGCAGGGTTTCGTTGTTGCTGTGGTTGTTGTTATTGTTTTTGTTTTTTTGTTAACCTAACACAAGCTAGGATTATCTAGGAAGAGGAACTTCAATTGAGAAAGATGTGCCATCAAATTGGCTTGTGGGCAAGTCTGCGGAGACATTTTTCTTGATGTATATATAATTGGTGTGGGAGGGCCCAGTTCAGTGTGGGTGGCACCACCCTTGAGCAGGTGGTCCTGGCTTGTTTAAGAAAGGCAACCAGGCAAGTCTCCAGGAGCATGCCAGTAAGCAGCAAACCTCCACAGTCTCTGCTTCAGTTCCTGCCTTGAGCTCCTGCCTTAACTTCCCTTTTTGACAGACGGCAGCTGAAAGCCAAAACCAACCCTTTCCCCAACACATTGCCTCTGGTCATGGTATTTATCAGAGAAATGGAAAGTAAGCCAAATGCTTTTTAAGACGCTTCTTTTGTAACCTTCAGGTATGACAAGAGCTATGAGTCAGACCCAGATGGCATCAACCCTTGCTGCTCCAAGCATCATCTGTGACCTGGTATCACCAGTGTTTCTGGGGAGCTGGAGGAAGGCGAGCTATCTTAGGCCCAACCAAGGCCCTCTTGTAAGTGAGGGTGCATGTTTGAGCTGATGATTTCATGAACGCAGAAGAAACGAAGGTGGGAGGGGGAGCTATGAGTTCACTTGTTTGTTAGTTCTCTCACTCATTGCTCTGAGATTCTCCTCTGTAATAATCATGGAGACATCATCCTCTCCCTGAAAGACATCTTCACATACCCAGTCTGCACCAGCACTTTCTTAGTGGATCACAAACGGATAGAGGCAGGAGCTGAATTCCCCAGGATGTGTGACTCAGTATGAAGGCTGTGGTATGTGAATCAGATATCTCTCTGAGTTCATTCACTTGAGACCACAATGGCTAGCTCCTTTGGAGTGGTGGCTCTTTTGAGTCAGACAAAACAAGTGCTCTAAGTTAAGTGTCAACTCTAAGTTAATACCTTGGCTAGAAGGCTCTAGATAATGTCTCACTTCTTATGTCTTCTATCTGGAAATATGAGGAGAGGAAAAGGTTAAGAATTTGGGTCCTGGGGTCTGAAGTTGCCAGGGGTTTAAGCCTCTGGTCCACTGAGTCAGGAGGGTATGTGTCAATGAAAGTACTTTTTGATCCCTCTTTCTGGCATGTGGGTGTGGTCATAGGCTTTAATGCCATAAAATGACAGCAAAACCATAAACAGAGCACAGAGCTAATGATCCCCATGGTCCTGGGAACAGGGAATGAGGTACCCTCTGTGAATGTGGGAAAGAAATCGCAGGCATAGAATGGGGACTAGTACTTTCCTTCCTCTGGACAGAGTTTCTTCTGTCCTGCTCTGTGCTCATGCAAAGCAACATCAAAAGGAGTTCTCTCATTAACCCTTTCTGTCTTCTTTGTTCCCGATTTAGAGCACCCACACTCGGATTATTTTTAGAGGCTGTGAGGAGTCACCCTTGTTCACAGGGAGCCCTGCTACCATCTTCAAAGGCAGCCCTGGTTCCGGCCTTTGCAGGACATTCTTGGGCACAGACAGAAAATACAAAGGCTAGAGATCTTTACTTTCTCTCTGATGTTTACTTTCTCCCTCCCTCACCCCACCCACACGACCCAAGAAAGTTAAATCTCTCTCTCTCTCTCTCTCTCTCTCTCTCTCTCTCTCTCTCCCTCTCCCTCTCCCTCTCCCTCTCCCTCTCCCTCTCCCTCTCTCTCGTTTTCTCTGCAAAGTGGGGAGGACCCAGCCGTCATCTCTGCACACAGGAGTCTGTCTGTGAAACCTGCACAGCCTACTCTCCCTCCTACCATCTACCATCTTTCCATCTTCTTTTTAGCATATGGAATTAGCAGTCTGAAAAGCAGGCCAGGGTGAGACCTGGAGCAGCCCTCGCACACCATGGGTGCCCTTCACCAGACAATTCTAGTCATATCACAGGGCCTAGGACTGAGTACCCCCTTTCACAGCATTTCCTTCTCTCTGTGTCTAGAAGATTCTGCCTTAGTGCTGTAGAACGAGGAAGCCTAGGCATTCAGAGATCCACTCCTCCCCACTCTACAGAGACAATTCCAAGGCCTGAAATATTGAAAGATTTTTGTGATGTCACCAATCACAACAGTGTCAGTGTGTCACGTTGACACATGCAAGGTTCTGTGTCATTCTCAAGGCCCCTCCAAGTTGCTATGGTTTTGAATCTTAAAAGTCCAAATGTCGTATGTTGAAAGCTTAGTCCCCTCTGCCAGGCTTGGCACTTTTGAGAGGTAGGAAAATTTTTAGGAGGTGGGACCTGGCAAGAGAAAGTTAGGTCACAGAAGAGATGCCCTTGAAGAGAATACTTGAACTCCCATTCATCATCCTTACTCTGTTTGCTCCTCAGTACTTATAAAGTGAACAGGTCTTTTCTGTTATACAGTTCTGCCATGTTCTCACGGGCACAGAAGTATCAGGGTCAGCTCATCATGTACTATGCGGGCATCGTGGTCTCAAGGGTGCATGTATGATGTGTCTGTCTTTCACATAGATGGCCTCAGAAGTGGAAGTTGAGCAGTGGTGGGTTATCCTGATGCAGTGTACATAACAGTAAAGGCAAGGGACCAAATCTTTTAGATCATGGCCTCTGACGCTCTGAGCTAAAATGGGGAGCAAGGGGAGGAAAATTGGCTGGCCATGGAGCTCACACAAAACCCTCTTACACTAGGCTGATGCATGCTGTGTGTGGTCAGCTCCCACAGGGACACATACCCAGGGGCCTGCTATTGATGTTCACAGAAGGAACACTGTAGGCCTGCTGAAATCACTGCCATGCTCAAGACAGAGCTGGGAGCTGGGAGCTGGGAGCTGGGAGCTGGGAGCTGGGAGCTGGGAGCTGGGAGCTGGGAGCTGGGAGCTGGGAGCTGGGAGCTGGGAGCTGGGAGCTGGGAGCTGGGAGCTGGGAGCTGGGAGCTGGGAGCTGGGAGCTGGGAGCTGGGAGCTGGGAGCTGGGAGCTGGGGGGAGCTGGGAGCTGGGAGCTGGGAGCTGGGGGGAGCTGGGAGCTGGGAGCTGGGGGGAGCTGGGAGCTGGGAGCTGGGGGGAGCTGGGAGCTGGGAGCTGGTAGCTGGGAGCTGGGAGCTGGTAGCTGGTAGCTGGGAGCTGGGAGCTGGGGGGAGCTGGGAGCTGGGAGCTGGTAGCTGGTAGCTGGGAGCTGGTAGCTGGGAGCTGGGAGCTGGGAGCTGGGGGGAGCTGGGAGCTGGGAGCTGGGGGGAGCTGGGAGCTGGGAGCTGGGGGAAGCTGGGAGCTGGGAGCTGGGAGCTGGGAGCTGGGGGGAGCTGGGAGCTGGGGGGAGCTGGGAGCTGGGAGCTGGGAGCTGGGAGCTGGGAGCTGGGGGGAGCTGGGAGCTGGGGGGAGCTGGGAGCTGGGGGGAGCTGGGAGCTGGGGGGAGCTGGGAGCTGGGAGCTGGGAGCTGGTAGCTGGGAGCTGGGAGCTGGTAGCTGGGAGCTGGGAGCTGGTAGCTGGGAGCTGGGAGCTGGGAGCTGGGAGCTGGGGGGAGCTGGGAGCTGGGGGGAGCTGGGAGCTGGGAGCTGGGAGCTGGGAGCTGGGGGGAGCTTGGAGCTGGGGGGAGCTGGGAGCTGGGGGGAGCTGGGAGCTGGGAGCTGGGGGGAGCTGGGAGCTGGGAGCTGGGAGCTGGGAGCTGGGGGGAGCTGGGAGCTGGGGGGAGCTGGGAGCTGGGAGCTGGGAGCTGGGAGCTGGGAGCTGGGAGCTGGGAGCTGGGAGCTGGGAGCTGGGAGCTGGGATGTGACCATAAGATCCTGTCATTTGCTTTTACTGTTCTATTTACATTGCATCAGTCCAAGCCCAGCTCCCCAGTCTTGAGCGTTTGAGGCCGAGGCTGTCTACGTGAAAGACTCACACACCTTTGAGTACACTATGCCTGAACAGAATTTCCAAGGACAGTGACAGCATAGCTACCACACTGTGGTTTATTCTCTTCCCAACAACCCACACAACGTGTAATTTATATAAGGAAAGCTATTCTGGTTTTGCAACAAAAGGCCACAAAGTGTCAGTGTCTAAAGTGGAGTCTAATAAAAACATATGCTTTGCATGGCTTTAGATATCTCTAGAATATTCAGAGACTGACCACACTAAGACCCCTTTTGTTGGTGGCTTTCATGTCAGCATTGGGACCCACTGCATGGATGTGACAAAAATACTGGATTGAAACAACTCCAGGCAGAGTTTATTTGGATCAGTATTAGATGGTTCAGGCTACTGTGTAAAGGATTCACAGGGAGCAGCTCACATCACAGCAGACAGGAAGCAGAGAGAGAAAATGTCAATCCTCTGCTGCCTTTTCCCTCTCTCCCCTTTTATTCCACCCAGGGACCCCAGCTCACCGATGCTGCTACATCCATTCAGGGGTCCCTCTCCCCTAGTTAGTCCGAAAATGTCCTCATGGAAGTACTCAGAGCCCCGCTCTCTTAACTTCCTGATTATTGCTCTCAATACCACCAATTTAGCAACAGAGAGTCACCGTCCCAGGGCTCCGTTAACCAAGCTGTTTCCTGTCACACAGCTATTGCTATCTTCAAGAGGTTGTTTGAACCTCTGTACTTCAGTTTTCTCATCTGGAAAGTGGCAGCAATCGTTCCTCCTCTAGGCATCCTGCTTGTGGGCTAGGGGTTGTAAAGGCGATCACATGCGATAAGGGAGGATTGCAATAGATAATTCAAGCTGTCCAGCTCAGGCAAGGCTCATAGACAACATTGGCTCGCTGCCTTCTTTCTCATAAGTTAAGAATAGTTACAGGTATATTTCTAGGGGCATAGTTTTCTCTTGTCTGTCTGTCTGTCTATCTGTCTGACTACCTGCCTGCCTGCCTGCCTACCTACCTACCTACCTATCCACCTACATACCTACCTACCTACCTACCTACCTACCTACCTACATACATACATACATACATACATACACACCTTGTCAGGATCTTACTTTGTAACCTAAGTTAGTCCTAGGAACTTGGAGCTGGGATCCTCCTCTTCAGCCTCCCAAGTACTGAGATGACAGGCCTGAAGCACCATGTTCAAACCAGGTTCCATCATGTTATTCCAATACTAGCTATTGGCTTGGAGAAGGTCACTGAGTCTATGTTCAGATTTAATCAACAAATCAATCAATCAATCAATCAATCAATCAATCATCCATTCATGTAAGCAAGCAGGTAGACACCAAATATTTATAGACTATTGAAGGGTCAGGTACTATTGTTTTTAATGCCAAGGAAAGCTGGATTGAGCAAAAGAGGCTTATTTGCATCTTCATAGAGTTTATGAATGGATCCACTGAATCGTGAAACAACCAAGATACGACTCTCAATAGAAAGGAGACAGTCTTTATAGAGTCCAGAAGAGAAGGTCTTTAAGTCTTGTCAGTTTCAATGTATCTAAGAAGGTGCTAAAATCCATTCAGTTCTCCACACAATGATTTATGTTTGCAAGATATATTTGTTAAGAATATTTTTGATGCTAAATGACAGAAAACCAACTTAAGCTACTGTAGAATTTATGATTCATGTAACTAAAAAAATTGAGCAGAAATGTAGGCTGCAGGCAAAGGCTGATCCAGTAGTACAAACCATGCTACTAAAGTCCTGGTTACTCTTCAGTTTTCTTTTCTTTTTTTTTTTTTTTTTTGGTTCTTTTTTTCGGAGCTGGGGACCGAACCCAGGGCCTTGCGCTTCCTAGGTAAACGTTCTACCACTGAGCTAAATCCCCAGCCTCTCTTCAGTTTTCTTAATGGTATGTGTCTTGCTTTCCCCATTTGTTCCAGGCACCCTCTACTGATAAAACATATCCCAGCACCAGATCTTAGATATCTTCATACTGGGCTGTACAGAGGTATCCTCAGAATGCCCTTTCTTTTAAATTATTATTTTTTTTCAAAGAAAAGGTGCATCCCAAGCTGGTCTGGGACTCATTATGTAGATCAGATTGGCCTCAAACTCAGAGATCCACCTTTATCTGACCCCTGGCATTAAAAGCATCGCCACTTTGCCTGGCTTTTTAGTATAGTCTTAATATTATCCATTATGTATAAGTAATGATATCAATGAAAGACAAATGCCATGTTTTCCCTTCTATGCTGAATTTAGACTTTAAAAACTATATGACATGAAAGTATATGGAAGACTCATGGGAGGGAGGGGGAAAGATAGGGTAACAGGGTGAGTATGAGCAAATATATGATAAGCCCATTATTGTGCATGTTCATTGGAAATGTGAGTAGACATAAAATAAGGACTGATATGGGCAGAAAGACCCATGAAGACACTATCCAGACATCTGATTGGTGGTTTGATCAGGGTATCAGTGGTGTTGTATCTTTCCTTTCATTCATATTTATTCTATTTCTCTAGGTCCCCCATTGAGAGACAAGGAAAAGTCACAACTGCTGGAACTGGTTGTTCTAGGTCCTCTGCTGTGGTCAAAATAGAGATGAAATATTAACACCCCACCAACATTCTAATGAGGAGGTTGGGGGCAGGCTTTTCTATTGCTGTGATAAGACACCATGACCATGGAAACTTACTGGAGAAAGTTTATTTGAGGCATAGTTTCGGGGAGTCCATGACCACCACGGTGAGGAACATGGTAGCAGGTATGCAGGCATGGTGCTGGAGCAGTAGCTGAGGGCTTCTACCTCGAAACACAACCATGAGGCAGAGAGAAACTGAGAATGGTATGTCTTTTGAAACCTCAAAGTTCTCCCCCAACAATGCCACACCTCCCAATTCTTCCCAAACAGTTCTACCAACATGGGACCAAGTATTCAAACACACGAGCCTTCAGGGACTATCCTCATTCAAACCACCACACACTCTCATCAACAGCCCATTAGTGGAGCTAGGACAGGATCATAAGCCTCCACCTTTCCCTGTGGGTGTATAGACATTTACCACTGGTCAAGGAGGCAGAGCTCACAAAGCCCAACTCCTCCGTAAGCACCCATTGGCAGTTAATAAAAGCTGGAAGGGGGGTAGAAATTTTCTTCAGAAAGGTAGCCATTGGTAATATGTCTATGCTCCTATAAATAACTCCTCACCCATGTTCTTGTAAGCAACATTAATCAAATTAATTGGGTCAAAAATTGCATGAAAGTAGGAGGGGGACTACTTATGGGAAGAAAGGAGATTAGCAGGGAGGTATGGGGACAAGAGAGACAACGCAGGGTGAATATGTTCAAAATACATTATGTATGTGTATGAAATGTCATCATGAAACCCATTATTATGCATAATTAATATATGCTGATAAACGTTTAAGAAAGGAAGGAATCCACAGAGACAATGCTGTCCCAGAGGTCTTGTCGTGGGGTATTCTGCACCCCATCTCCCCACTCCAGAGCTGAGAGAACAGCTCATACTGAAAGTGGACTCCTGCTCATCTGCAGTGGCAGAAATTCATTTCCATGGTGACATAATCACAGGAGAAAGTCATCTTTGAAAAGAGTGGGCAATGGGGATTAGGTGTCCCTGAGAATCTATCTCTAGGCCTCTTCAGAGGAGACCATGGTGCCAGGAGGTAATAGGGCAGAGATTAGCCCCTGTCCCATGGGTCCGCATGAAGCTGGGGTCCTCGGAACCATTTTTGGAACAGCAGAATGAGGGTATCCTTGGAGGACTATGTATGAGTGCTTCCAGTCCTTTGCATATTAGTGTTGTAGACTTTTCTAGCACAACCCACTCCATTACTGCTTTGCCAGTCCTTGGCCAGGGTAATGATATATTCCTATCTCAGCCTATACAGAAGCCCATTTGGAAATGAAAACACAAATTAAGAATTGTTTGAATGACAAACTCAGTTCCTCATCTCTCACGAGTCCCATTCCAAGTCTTCAGAAAGGCCAGGCACCAACAGTCACTTTCTTGGATGTTTAGTTCTGGGGCATACCCATAGCTATGGAAAGTTATGGCCTAGGGAAATAAGTGGGCAGCAAACGTCTGGCTATGTAAGCATGTACTCGTATATAAAGCCAGATGTGCTGATGCATGTTTCTGATCCCAGCACTGGAGAAGTAGAGACAGAAGGATTTCTGGAGCTAGCTGGTCAACCAGTGTAACCTACTTGGTGAGCTCCAAGTCTTAGTGAGAGATAACATCTCAAAACAGGGTAATCATTCCTAAAGAACAGGACCCAAGGTTGACCTCTGGCCTTCACCTATGCATGCACACATGCATACAGGCACTTGCATACACATGTGTACTCCTCACACAGATGAAAACTCCAGGAGAAAGAACGGAGTTGGAAGATGGGCTGCAGTTTAGCATAGCTAAAATTTCGTGGTGCTTGCTGCGGGGTGTCCCCCATCCCAGCTATGAAGCGCATAGCCTGGAGCAGGGTTCTCTGGGACTTCTGCTTGATGCCCCAGTCTCCTTTTCTTTGTATCATCATTGACTAACTTGGCTATGTGGCTTGAGAATGGGTGTTCTCCAGGTGTTAAAGCTTTGTCCCTGGGACATTGGGAGGTACCATAGACCTTTTATGAGATAGAGCCTACGGGGGGCCCTTAGGATAGTGGAGTGCGCACTTAAAAGGTGTGGCTAAACCCAAACCCCTTCATTTCTCCTTGCTTCCTGGATTGTGGTGTACACATTCATTCCAACACATACTTCTGCTATGATGTGCCACCCCTCTCAGAGGCCCAAACCCATAGGACTGTTCAGTCCAACCTTGACTTGAATCCCTTAGAACCCAAACCAACTTTTATTCATTTCATAAGAAGCCCGTGTCTTCAGGTATTATTACAATAACACACAGCTGACTCATAGAAACCTAAATGTCACCTCCTCCATGAGTGACTCACTCCATTCCTGGACTCCCATGACATCTGCTACACTAGTAAGGCCATTTTGTATACTCTGGAATATACATACTCACATGTCTTACAGTCTGCCCCATACGATAGACAGGCCTTTTGATGGTAGTGTCTATCTTAGTCAACTGGGTGTCCTCAAACCTGGCAGGTCATGGAGGCTCATTAAACACCTACAGCACTCTGGGGTTCAGAGTCCACTTTCCTTCTAATGTTCTGGCCCTGTGTCTTTGCCCAGGTAATTTGACATTGAGGAGCTACAGCAATGTCATGGTTACACGTGGAGTGTCCGCACCTGCTGAGACATTGTGACATGTAATTCAGACTGCGCAGGTAACAGACTGCACCTTCTTCAGTGTGATGATGATATGATGCAGACAGAGCCTCAGCACAAGTATCTTTCCATTACTCAAAAGCTGTGTAGCCCTGAGTAATACACCCAACCGCTCTAGGCTTCACTGCCATCTGTACTGAGAAAATGTGGGTAGTTAATGAGTCTGTAATCCTGGGTGCAGGACTGTCACGGGGTCTCCTGAAGCTGAAGCTGGTGATCCTGGGACATCCCTGGACAGTGTTTTGGAATTGGAACTGCCCTGGTATGAGGCAGCCTGCTTCTGCAAGTCCCTGTATGCAACGCACCTGGTGATAGTGGCAAGTATAATTCATCCCTGCTCCGAGCTAATGGCTGGTGACATTTTGAAAACGGCTGCCTGGCTGTGGTTCTGCCAGCAGCAGAGGGATTTTAAAAAGCCAGGTAGACACCTGGATCCAAGGCAATACAAGAAAGAATGGCACGCAGCTCCTGAGAGGGACAGAAAGCCACAGGATGGAGATGTGAGTGCTTAGTGGTCCCCTGAGGTGGTTGGAGGGGCTCATGCTGTTGGGACGTGCAGAGGTGGCATGCCAATTCGTCACGGATGGAGGTGTTTCACAGGAACTTGGAGTTTAGAATTGCACAGGCCTGGAATCAATATTCTATGCTCGTGTTAGAATTCAGTTTGTGTGGAGAGGGAGGACACAGCTCTCAGAAGTCTTGGGTGAAATACACCACATATCTCAGGGATTAAGGGGATTTCCGTGCTTATAAATCGTACCCAGTGATGGCTGGATCTTGAGAGTGGAGGGGGTGAGGGAGGCTGGGGAAAAGGCAGAGAAGCTTAGTACCTGTCTCCAGATCCTTCATCGCAGCCTTTCCCTCCGGCCAGCAGGCCACACTGTGTAGAGGACCCGTGTGGCGTCTCTGACAGACGGAATAGGGACAGCTGGCCAGGACTACTTGAGCTGGCTGGGACAACCCTTGACAGAGAGGACTGGGCCAGAACCACAAACAGCTGGGTCTCTTCCTGACACTGACATTAGCTACTGCATCGTTTAGAGGCTATGCTGTAAAATCTGTACTCCCTATGGCTTGCTACTTGACTGTTTCTTTCTGTTTCGTGGAAAATTTGACAGAATGACTTAGAGTGTACCAGATACTTCTGGGTCAGTACCCTCACCTTCTACCCTCCACCCACTCCCGCCTAGGTCACAACTTCTTGCTATACATTTCACCCCCACTCACTACTTTTCTTTGAGGACAGAAACCTACCACAAGTTCCTGGAAGCTGGTAGGATTGGCTGGCCATGTTGGCAGGCCTTCCTTCCTTCCTTCCTCCCTTCCTTCCTTCCTTCCTTCCTTCCTCCCTTCCTTCTTTCCATCCAACAGAGTCTCATGTAACCCAGACTGGCTTCAGACTCACTATGTAGGCAAGGATGACTTTGAACTTCTAACCCTTTTGCCTCCCAAGCACTGTGATTACAGACTGCCATGCCTGCCTTATGTCTTGGGAGGATGAAAGAAGGGCTTCTTGCAAACTAGGTAACTAGGTAAGCATTCTACCAACTGAGGTACATCCCTAGCCCTGAAATGCATTTTCTTGGTTGTCCTGTTTCCTGACAGTTGCTTGGTGTGGGTACACCCTCAAGGGGCTATTGGATGGGACTGAGGATGCTCTTCAGGCAGAAGACACGGGAGACTGAAGGAGATGCTGACTGGGGTCTTTCCAGCTCTGCTAACCTGGATATGAACTGTACTAGCCTGGTTCAAAGGAAGCCGGCTCTCTGACTGGCTGGCTCAGCTTCCAGTACCCTCAGGCTGCAGGCTAATGAAAAGCAGACCCTTGCTCGCCAGGCCTGCCTGCCCCTCCTTGGCAGCAGAGATAAAAACCTAATGGCATGTCATAGCCTGACGGCAAACTCACCACGAAAACAAAATTATCAGGGCTGAGCTGAGGCAGCAGACCGTATCTGTTTTTGTACTATAAAATAACATAACCGGATGACCCCCTCATTTGCCAAGGGGGTGACTGGCTGCAAAGAGCCAGGCCTGGCGCCAAAGTTCCCTGCCACCACACTCTGACCGCTCTTTTCTTCCCTCTCCCCTTAAGTACCTGGGTCCAGGAGACAACCCTCTGATGACGTGGCATTTATCACTACACTAATTGCAGATTCTTAACAGAAAGACGTTCCCCGACTGCTTCCTGTGTACATGTGCTCACGAGCACGCATGCGCACTCCTTAACACTCAACAAACACTCAAATTCTCAGACCTGCCCCCCATCATAGAAAAAAGAAGGAGGGTCTCACCTGTGGCACCACTGAACTCCCTCAGCCATTCACAAAATGGCATTTAATTGCATCTAAGAAGTGTTTGAAACAACGTTAGAAGCGGAGGATCAGTGATAGTTGATTGAGCGACACATCTGCCAGGCGAGCCTAATCATCTTGGAAGAGTTTCTCAAATGTCGGTGGTTTCTCATGCTGTTTTCCCTCCTTCTACTTCCTGTAAGATTTACTATTTACTGAGCTCACACTGAACTGAGGCCCAAGAGAGGCTCTAGAGAACGTTCTATGAGCAAAACAGATATGTTCTCTGCCACATTCCTGGCCGCCTGCTCTCAACTTCCACTGCCCTCAGTAGAAAACCCCAATTTTGAGTTAGGTGTATGGATCTCCAAAATAAAGGTGATTCATTATGTTGTCTGATGCTGCTAGGTGTGACTAAGAGAGAACTTACAGGAGGCATATTGTCTAGAAGCTTCTAAAAGTTGTTAACAAAGGCAATGAAGCTCACCATCTCCTCCAGTTTCCTGATTGAGGATTAGGACGTGGACGTGATGGCTCGACTTTGAGCAGCTACATAAAACCATGAGGTAGAAGTCATAGATACACATACATACTACAGTAGATGAGCCAGCTGAAAAAGAGGCTGAAACAGTAGAAACACTTTGGAAATCAAGCACACACCTAGACTATGCTTAGCACCCAACAGTGCCTGAGGAGTTACTCAAGAGAAATAAGAATTTGATCTACACAGATGTTCACAACAGCCTTTTCCATCATGGGTCCAAATTTCAAACATTGACCTAAATGACTTTCCACCGATGGGTGTTTTGAATGTGGTATGTTCCCCCAGTTAGCGGTACTGCTGAAAGGTGTGTGAGGGGGTGCGAACTTTGGAGCCTGACCTAGTGGAATTAAGTGTGTCACCCATAGTATATCTTCAAAAGGTAAATTTCATCCCTCTTCTCCTCCCCTCCTTCTCTTCCTCTGTTGCTCACTCCCTCCCTCTCTTCTCTTCCTCCCTCCCTGCTTTGTGCCATCAGGTAAGCTCACCAAGCTCTTTAGTCATGACATTCTGTCTTGCCAGAGGCCTAAAAGCAATGAAGGGAGCTGCACTCTCACAACCTGTGAGCCAAAGTAACCTTTCTTCCTTCCAGTTGTTTGTCCTAGGTATTTTGTCCCAGCAATAAGAAGCTGACTAACACAAGAGGTGAACAAACCAACTAGACTCTAGCTGCAGAGTACAAGGCTACTCAGTAGTGGGAAAGCAAATTACTGAGGTATTCTGCTGGGTGAGAGAAGACCATTGGCATGGAGTTCTAGAGCAGGCCAAACCTCCAGTGTTGCTTTTCAGGGTTGGTGGTTAGCTGGAAAGGAACTCAAGGACACTGTTGGAGGTGATGGAAATGTCTTAGATTTGGGCACACACCTTTGTTAAAACACACAACAGCCTGTGTGCTTTTACCCTATGCAAGTCACACAGTAGTGAACGCAATGACCTGACAATGATAAAAGCATGGTGCCTGTTGATTCTGTAATGTTTCCCACCCTTCAGCCCTAAGCTGTCCACCTCTCATCTTCAACCAGGTGTCTGTAACATTTTCCATCACTCTTTGCTAAGCCCATGTTAACAGTATGACACTTTCCCTGCTATGTGGCTGACTCCTCTCTCTGATCCAAATGGTGATAGCCATGAAGAGTCAGGACCCAGGCAGGCTTTGATGCTGGGCTTGGTCACAGGGCCACAGTTTAGAAGTTTCTCTCTGGCCCATATTCCAGGCCTTGGCAGCCCCAAACACCACGAGTCTCAGACCCCAACCTACCTACCCATTTAAGGGTCTGGTTTTGTACCTCTCTCCTCTCACCCTCTACTCTGAGCAGTCTGTTTGGCAGGCAGGGTCCCACCTTCTGTAGTTTACTCTGGTACTAGGACTATTCTTAGCACAGTGCCAATCCCCTGGGAGGCTGTGAGGATGCAGGAGGCTGAGTAACAGCTGCGTCGCGGCCATTACCCATGCCATTATCATCATCATTATTGCGGGGATGCGGCTTTTGTGGTGTGCCAATCAGAGGAGGTTTGGGGGCCTTTTCCTTAATTGGAAGAATCAGTCCAGGGCATGCGTGGGTTTCCATTCAGAGAGCATTTGCTCTGGGGAAGCATATTTTCTTGTGTGCTGTGGGGGCAGGCATTTCAGGTAGGTCCAGTAGGCAGCTGCCTGTGTGGAGGAATTTTAGATTGATCCTCTGTCCTCTTCTCCTGTCCTGCCCAGCCCTGTCAACTCTGTCCCACTGAGCAATTCTGTCACCAGCAGCCACAGATTGTACACTTAGCGCTTCATTCTCTGGACTTTCCATTTTCTTTGCAGTGCAGCCCAGAGCTTCTGCTATCTTTCTTGGAATTGTGTGTTTTGTTTTGGTTTCCTTTTCCCTTGTGAAAGAAGGAAGTGGAATATATAAAGGGCCCCATGAGAGCGCATTTGCCAGAGGCAAGCACATGGAGACCAGGGAGGTGGGTAAAGTCCATGAACACCACCAACACTTAGGAAGGTGAGTGCTTCCTATGCTTTCTGAGTTCGGACACATTTTCTCAGGGCAACCCTCTTTGTGTGTGTGTGTGTGTGTGTGTGTGTGTGTGTGTGCGTGTGTGCGTGTGTGTGTGTGTGTGTGTGATGCGTGTATATGTGTGCTATGTTAGTGCTGGGTGTCTTCCTCAGTCATTCTCTACATTCTTTTTCCAGACAGGGTCTCTCTCTGAACCTGGAGTGCACTGCCTCATCCAGGCTGGCTGGTCAATAAACTCCAGGGATCTTATGGTTTTCTCATCAGCACAGAGATTAGGTATATGCCACCATCCCCAGCTGTTTCTATGGATGTTGGGGGCCCAAACTGAGGTCAAAATGCTTATGAAGCCAGCACTTTACTGACTGATCCATCCCCACAGCACTGGTAGCTTTTCTCTTGAAAGCTTCATTTCACAAATACTTGGTGCTTACTTTGTACCAGGCAGATACGGTGGCAAGGCTGTTCAAATCTTGCCTCATTCAAGTGGCAGAATCCTGGCATAAAGTGGTGCTAGAGTTTCTACCCTGATTATCCTCCCAAAGGACTGCATGTCCAAGGCGTGGTCACCAGCCCTGAGAACTACTGGAAAGTGATGGAACCTTTGAAAGGTGGGACCTTGTAGGAGGCCTTTGGGTACAGTTTGGAAGTGTACTCAAAGAAGACATGGACTCTGGTCTCTTGCCTTTATTTTTTCACTTCCTGGCTGACAAGACATAAACGTGTTTCTTCAGCCATGTGCTACCACCATGATGCTGCCTTAATGTAGACTCTGTGGCAATAAGGGCAAGTGAGCATGGATAGAAACCTCTAGAACTGAGAAGCAAACCAAACCTTCCCATTCTTAAAATGTATTACCTCAGGGATTTTGTCACTGTGGTGGAAAGATGACTATCACACATGGCCTATTGGTGTTTACCACAGGATATGGGAGGAAACTGAGGCATAAGAAATCAAGCAACTTGATCACACTTACTGGGTTGTGACCAGCAAAACTAGGGCTGTAGATTCAGATACTTCTTTGCTGAGGCTGTGGTCATAGTAACTTTGATAGACCATAAAAGAACAGGCTATTGCTTTGCCATTACTGGAAGATCAAAAAAGCTGGAGTAAGCTACTTTTCACTCAATATTTCCTTCCACTAGATAAATATATCATTGTGACTTTTTTCCATAATGAGATCTTTTCATTTGAAGATTATACTCATATATTCTTGGTATTTTATTTCCCTCTCAAGATATTTTACCAAAGGAATAAATGTGGTGTCTGAGTGTCTTAAAAATGTCTGAAAGCAAAACCTAAGGACAACATATGGGGAGGCCTTTGTTGCCTAGAAACCCCTATTCCTAGACATCAGAGACATGTTCCTGAGATTCAGGGTGAGGACACCTGACAGTTAGCACTGGCTATCAATTGACAGACTCTCCTCGTTAGTATAGTGGTGAGTATCCCCGCCTGTCAATTGACAGACTCTAGAACCCTCTAGGAAATAAACCTCTGTATGTCTGTGAGGTAGTTTCTAGATTGGGTTAGTCGATGTGGGAAGACAAACTCCAAAGGCAGTTGTCTCCATTTTGTGGGCTGGGTCCTAGACAGAATAGGAGAAGGCGAGCTGAGCACCAGCCTTCATCTCTGTCTTCTTCCTGAGTGGATGCAGTGTGGGCAGCTGTCCTGCTGTTGTGTCTTCCCTATCATGATGGACTGTACCCTCAAACTTTGAGGCCCAACAAACCCTTCCTTAAATTGTTTTTGATAGGTATACTGTCTCAGCAACAAGAAAAAGGAACATAGAATCCTTCTGTGCCAAGATGTAGAGGCGAGGTGGTTTGAAAATAACCATCTTGGAGATGCACCCAAGTTGCAGATAAAGAAAAGAGACACAACCTTGAGAAGCACAGAGGGCCAATGTTGCAGTGTTTTGTACAGAAGAAGAGCCAGTGGGTTAGAGCAAGCCCCTTATATTTGTTGCCATGGCAGCAGAAGATGCTGGACGTCGTCCTTTTTCTGGCACTCAGACAAACCTAAGCAATGAGGAGCCTGCCCAGGCAGGACGGAGTGGGATTTGGAGGACAGCACCTGCACTCTTTCCCCCTCAGAAATAAAAACCACATGTGTGACTAAAGGAAAGCAGATAGATTCAGGGGCTGTGGCCTCCTCACTCACACCTGAGAAGAATCAAGATCTCCACTGAACTTTGCTCTGGCCTCTGTGTCCTTATGCTAATGACTCTGGTGTGATGTTTCATTGTTTATAGAGGCCTTGGGAAAGAATGGTTCTGTTTTCTGGCAAGACAAGGGCAAAGAGGACCAGGCCTCAAATCGGCTTGGGTAGGGCAAGACAGAAACAAATGGACACAAACTATCAGAAGGTGCCAATAAAAGACTAGGTTCTTAACTGCAAACAGACTACTGGCTCCTGGCTCAAAGGAGTCCATGACTTCCTGTCCCCGTAGCCTTCTGCTCCAGGACTGCTAGGAGCCTCTAGTCTCTGACCTGAAAGTCAAACAACCGTTCAGGTTTGCGGGGTCAGTCCAGGGAGATGTCACACAAGATCTTTCTTCAAAATGCCACTGCCAAATTCTAGCCATGCTGCTTTATGCTTGAGTGCCAAAGTTTTCTGACAGAGAAATGTACTCCTAGCACAGCACTGTTATCCACTGAGATTCCCTCATGGAATGCATATGTTGTGTGTTGACACTCTGAGTGCATGGGACTTTCTCTTTTTTATACCTGTCTCACTACCCATTCCACTGTGTGATTCCCCTAGCAGCCTGGGTCCACCTGTCTTCTGATAAGGGAGCTCTCTTTCTGACTAACTTGGATGAATGGGTGTCTCCATTCACTTCCTCATGTCCTCCAACACTGTATGTATCCTACCTTCTGTGACAACCAACTCAACCACTGAGATTATCACTATTTCTAGTCACATGATCCAGACACCTGAACCTCAGAGAGGTTAGGGCACTTGCTTATGAACTAGAGCAAATGATCTTGACGTGGCTTCTGGAGAAAGCTACTGGCCTGGTAGAAAGATGTCAGAAAACCTCACATGTAGAAATCCCAACACGGGATTCAGAACAGGAGTGTGATTGAAAGCCTTTGAGTGGTGTTTCATTCATAAATTGGGACCTGTTTCCAACCTCAGGTACCTCAACTCTTTTTCACCTTAAATTTTTTTTTAACCTTTTTCTTGCTGCTAGGGGTGGAATGGAGCGCCTCACACATGCTAAGTGAGTGTACTACTCTCCCCAGCTCCTCACTCCCCCCCCACAGCATTTTCTCAACTTATTTAACAATAGAACAGTTTCCTTATGCGATGGAGTAAATTATCACACAATAATCTGCTTCCTCATTCTAAGCCTTTTTGGGAAGAGTAAACTTTGCCCCATTGATGAAAGTCTTGGCATTTAACAAGCTTTCACCGATAAACAGAGGGTGGAGGTAACAGTGTGTGTCACTGTTTCAAAGAGACACTACACAATACCATTTGCTCTTTTGTGCTTTTCCATCCTCAACAAGAACACACACTGAGGGGCTGCTGGGTCTCTGTCTAGGGCCCTAGAACAAGACACAGGGAGCAGAACAAGCCTATTCGCAGACGCATGAGTGACGAAATGCTAATCATGGCATGCTACTGAGTTTTGGGTTTATTTGTTGCACAGCTTAATTACTAGTGGTAATAATTAACCAACACTATTCTTTAGTGTGTGTGTCTGCGAGAGCGCGCGCGCGCGTGTGCACACACACACACACACATGTGCATGTATACTGTAGACTCTGTGTGAAGGTCAGAGGTTAAGTTTCAGGAGTTGGCTCTCTCCTTCCACCTTGTGAGGCAGAGACACTTAACTATGCTGCCTTCTTCAGACTAACCAACCTTCAAGCTTATGGACAATTCTCCCATGTCTACTCATCTTGCTGTAGCAGTGTTGGTATTAGAGACACAAAATATCACATCTGGCTGTTTCACATGGGTTCTGAGGATTAAACTTAAGCCATCAAGGCTTGTGGAATAGGTACTTTTACCCACTACGCCATCTCATCAGCTCAGCTATTCCTACTTCCTTCTCCCTTCATCTATTTATTCATTTTACATCCTGATTGCAGTCCCCTCCTTCCTCCCCTCCCGAACCCATTTGTACACCCCCTTCTCCCCCCTTTCTCCCCTGAGAAGGGATGGCTCCCCCTGGGTACCAACCTGCTCTGGCACATCGAGGAGCAACAGGACTAGGCACATCCTCTCCCCCTGAAGCCAGACAAGGCAGCCAAGCTAGGAGAAAGGGAACCAAAGGAAGGCAACAGAATCAGAGTCAGGCCCCACTCCACTTGTTAGGGGGCCCACATGAAGAACATGTGGCACATCTGCTACATATGTGTCGGGAGGCCTAGGTCAGCCCCTGCATGCTATTTTGTTGGTATTCTTACTTTCAATGTGCGGGAATCAGGGATGGCAACTTGGTTGAGATAGGCTGTGTCACTGTCATAATGAACCTGCACTCAAGTCTTTCCATTCTGAAGCCTCCTTTGTCTCTGCACCAGTCGTGCTTTGATTTTTTTTTTTTTTTTGGCAAGGAGAAATGCAAAGATGGGGCAGGAGAGAGTTCAGCATCTCAGGGCTGCCATCCAGGACACCGACAAGGACACTGGAGGCCAGAATCATATAGCTATAGCTGTCTTCCAGCCCAGCCCAGTCCTCAGAGGTACTGACAGGACTGCTTGAAGTTTCTTCTTTTCTTCTTCTTTTTTTTTTTTTTTTTTTTTTTTTTCGGAGCTGGGGACCGAACCCAGGGCCTTGCGCTTCCTAGGCAAGCGCTCTAACCACTGAGCTAAATCCCCAGCCCCGAAGTTTCTTCTTTTCTAAGCCCTGCAAAAGCCACTTTCTTTTTCAGGGTCCTTGTCAATAGCCTGAGTTCATACCAGTTTGCTGAGTTGGTACGAAGTGCAGAATTGATGGTACAGAAAGACATTACACAGCCTACAACTCTTTGGACCATATCAACAGATCATCCGTAGCCTCAACTGCAGAAACATTTCATTAAATCCTTTCAGTTTCCTCCCCAAAGAGTAGGCAAGCCCTTCCATCTTCTGAAAACAGATGGAGACCTGGCAGAATGTTTGCCCCAGCTGGGACTATGGATTCACCTGAGCTAAACTCCAGAGACAGCAGGTTAATCTTCATTCAAGAAATGAGTCTTGAGCACCCTAGGGCATGGAGGGGCTGGAGTACACCACTGTGTCTGTCTGGATCTGGTCATGTCTCAGCAGAAAGGCCTGACAGGAGGATTTGAGTGGGGTATGGTGAGAGAGCCGGAGAAATCTGATGGTTCTTCTCGGGCTCTGAAGGAACTGTCAGAGCTGTCCATCTATAAAGGTGTTATTAAGCTTTCCTGAAGTGCTGTGTGAAGTGGAAACTTCTTTGGAAAGTTAGTTACGTCAAATGATGTTTTTCTGGAACACACAGGTAAAAGGGTGTTTGGATATAGTAGACATGTGAAAGGACTCTTGATGAAGGAGTATAAATATGACCCCACAGACAGTGGGAGATGAGCACTGAGCCCTGGTTTGGTTTGCTTGGCCTCCTTGTTATTTGCTAATGATAAGCACATACGTATTGGTTGACC
Organism: Rattus norvegicus; assembly: GCF_021556685.1. Taxonomy (NCBI): domain Eukaryota; kingdom Metazoa; phylum Chordata; class Mammalia; order Rodentia; family Muridae; genus Rattus; species Rattus norvegicus. The sequence continues at coordinate 17,910,243 of NC_141554.1, forward strand.
TTACATAGTTTTGTTGAGCTCAACTTGTGATAACACCGCCACTAGAGAATCTGACCCAAGAACTGCTTATGAGGTTCCTGAGGCACCTTGCTGCTTCCTCTGACCTCACCTCAGGGTGGTTGGCAAGGCTGATGGTTTCTTCTGGATTGAACTATAGTTGCTGGTTCGTGCCTGGTGTCTGCTTGCTAAAAGGACTGGACTGTAGCTACTAATCATATTTGGTGTTTGCTATGGTAGTAAACTGTTGAGAAAGAAGAGCAAGCTTTCCTCCAAAGAACTATTGTTGGACAGGTCCACTTCCCCCATATCCTAATACCTTTTCTCTTCCACCGCCTCTGCTGGGTGGTGGGCTAGAGAAGTTGAACCATTATTAAAAGAAGGTTGCAAAAAATTCATTCCTATAGCTGTGTACAAATGTCTTTTCACTGCAGATAGACCACTGAAAACAGCAAAATAACAGTTACACCAAAGTCCAGCTTAGACAGTCAGTGAGTTTACTGGGCTTACTTATAGAATATGGACAGTGGGTTACTTACAAGAGCATGGGTGAGCCTAAGACAGCAGCATCACTGCAAAGTCCTACCCCTTCACAAACGACAACCTTATCAAAGCTGCATCATAAAGTCTCCCATCTACTTAACCTTGTACTTCCTATACATTCTAGTATCTCACTTGCAGTTAGGGGGAGGCAGGAGGGAGCAATGGCTGGCATCCCAATAGCTCCATTACCAGGACCACAGACCTAGATAGTTTTGTATTGTTTTGTTCAATTAGTTACCATGGCTACCAGTCCAATGCATCTTTACTTCAAAATGGCTTTGAGGTGGTCATGTTAAGCCTAGAAGAAAAGCTGGATTACAAGAAAAAGCAATTGTGGAGCTCCCCGCCCTGGCAAATAGTGGCTAAGGGCTGCCCTCACTGTCAGCCTGGCATGATGGAAACAAAATGGACTTGATTGGTTATCTACAGGGCAATGGTCTGCCCAGTGAAGAGGTTGGTTGATCCATGAGTGAATGGGCTCCAAAATGCACCTCTAAGCTGAATGGCTATGTGCCCTGGGAATCAGACCTGGAATATGATTGAATATGATGAATATGAAGCAATGTTTAGTTCACAAATCAAATCTTTTGTTTCACACTGTATTTGAGAAAAGTGTATTAGTTACTTTTGCTTAGCCATGACCAAAATACTTCAGGGCAGAACTGAAAGAGAAAATACTTTTTTTTTTGAGAAAATACTTCTTGTAACTCTGAGTTTTGGAGGGCTTGGTGCATGCTTACTTGGCCCTGAGAGTTTGGCCGTAGGAATGTGTGGAGGAATGGTATCTTTACTTCATGCTGTATGGGAGAGACAGAGAGAGGGACAGGATGGGGAGCAGATTGAGAGGGAGAGAACTGTGGGAAGGGGAAAAGGGGAAGAGAGAAGGTGAAGAGGGCATAGCACTCGAGGAGAGATGGAGAAGGGAAAGGACAAGATGTGAGAGAAATCAGCCTGGTAGCCAGGTATAATTTTCAAAGTCACATCCTTAATGACTTGCTTCCTCTTTAGATCCACCCTAAAGTTTCTAGCACCTTCTAAAATATTGCCATCAGGTGGGAATCAACTGTGTTCAACACATGAGCCTGTAGGGGGCATTTTAGGTACAAACCATAACAGACAGTAAAACAAAAGAGGGCAGTCAGCCATGGAAGATTCTAGAAAGAAGACTTAGAGGCAGAGCCTGGTGAAGCTCATGGAACAACGCTACAGGACAGTGTACTCACCTTTGGATCCTTGAGCTTGCCAATGTCTTTGACTCCACAGCAGAGCAGGGCTATGGGACTTCGATCAGGTGAGCAGGTACCCAGGACACACAGTGCTCAGGAGGTCCCCTTATCAAGGCTGGAACATAAAGAGTCAGCCCTTGAGTAAGATTGCTACCCTAAGTCTTTCTCCCTGGGTGACTCATAGCTTCACCAGGTCTAATCTTAACAGAGGCTCTAGCCATTGGCCCTATGCTTGGGAGTTGAGCTTTGTGTCTTGACTCTGCCACTGATTAGCTTGATAAATTTGAGCTGGTTCCTTAGCTTGCTAAGTTCCATTTCTCCTGTGTGTGAAGTGAGTTTTGGTCTCAAGGAGGAACATATGAAGGTAATATCCACAGAGCACAAAGCACTGACTCTCCAATTACAGGTTATTGTTTTGGTAGTTACTGTTACTTTGAAACAAGGTCTGATGATGTAGCCTAGGCTGCCCTAAACATCTTGATCTGTCCCCATTCCTGGCTAAGTCAGAGGTTGCTCTTGACAAGATGAGGTGTTATATTCATGACAGAATCCTTACAGGCAGTGTGGTAGGTGCTGTGATGCATCACGTGGGTTCTCTTGAGGCCCCAGAGGACTAATTTTTTTTCAGCTGCTAGAAGGGATTCTACAGAAAGGCCATAGCTGCCGCATGTCCCTGAATGGCTTGCCTCCGCTGAAAATTGCTGCCTCATAGAAATCTGCTCCTTTTCTGTGTCAGCCTACATCCAAAGTCTGCACACTCGTGGATACAAAGGCTTTACCTTTTGCTTCACCTTGGGCAACTCAGAAGGATTATCTCATCCCTGAAGCCCCTGTGTGTTTGCCAAGGCTGCTGGATGGAAGACAGGCTCAGAAGGTAGGCATAGCCGGAATTCCTCCTCTACCCACATCTGCCTTCTTTGCTCCTTGACAGGCTTCCTCTGCAGTCTCCCTGCAAGTCACCTGTTAACTAATCATGGGGGCAGGGATCCTGCTTCTGAAGGATTCATGCTGTGCTAATCACCCCACTCCCTCTCACACTAACTATATTAATCGGGAACCTTTGGGTTGTAAGAAAAAGGCATTAGACAGCAGAATCCCAGGAAAGTGGAGTAATGGGAGGAGCAGAGCGACCAGCAGGGTCCTTCTCTCATCTTTTTCCTTTCCACTCAGGCATCCTCCGATGGGGTGGAATTGGCCATCCAGAGCTTGTCAACCTCACATCTTAAACCCCAGGTTACTTGAGGAAACCCATTCATTTCTACCTTTTAACACTCTGGAGGGAGTATTTGGAGAGGCTTACTTTGGCTCAGGTGCTATCCTGGGTCAATTATTCGAGCCCAGTCACAAAGGTAAATAGTGAAGATGACTTCCATGGGCAGTTTGCAACCGAAGAAAGGGAAGGGTTTGGCCAATAAACAAAAAGGCATCCATTTGTCATAGCTTTTGGTTGAGCAGCATCTGAACACTATGCTATAAATCAAGTATGAGGTACTGTTCACCTGCCACTTTGAGCAGATGAAAATGCCAAGTGTTTATGGTAGTGCGTGTTGTTAATGCCCACCTGTAAATGCTTGGCATTCACCACAGCCTCCTGATATTGAAGGTAAGATAGGTTAGGATGTTGACATATATCTACAATTATGACACGCTTACAATTCTGTGGCCTTTTAGTGGTATGGCCCCTTTCTTGGTCTGATACCCTAACTTCCTACTGTTATTTTCTGGAATCACTTCCTGTGCAAATTACTGGCACTTAAATCTGTTTCTTAGGTCCCCCCACCCTCTACCAGGAAATCAAACAGGTTCACAGCATCCTGGTCAGGCTGTATGTGTGTAACTAAGGCCTAGACAGATTTGAAGTAGGAAGAGGAACAAAAAAGTTTTCTTTGGAGACAACCATGATGAGAACATCCAATTTGCCAGACACCAATAAACAAAGGAGCCAAGGGTCTGCCTTACTGAAAATATTTATTTCCTACCTTCTTCCTGGCCCTGACAAAATTAACATTGCTAAATGCCAATGTCTCTGTCTAAATATGGGAGTTGACAGTACCAGCCGATGCTCTCTGTGGTCAGGTCAGCCGCCCTCAGGTCCTACCTGCTTTCCAAGGGTAGCTGAGCATTTATCTGCAACTCGGTGAATCACTGGCCATCATTCCAAGGTTTTCTTGGATGTTTCAGTGAAGCCAGACTTTATTCTAAACCCCAAGGCCCAGCAGAGGACGTAGCTGCCTACTCCTAGGCAAAGAATGAGACTGTCGAATACGTCATCGAGGCTGGCAGAGGGATGTGTCTGTCAAAATGGCTGAGCCAGTCAGTCATCCTCAGGAAGATCAGGTTTCTGAGAATGCCTGGCTGAGACTACTGCTGCAGCAGTGGAATCACTAAAGTGTCACCTCAGAGGATGGGCGTGCACCTTTTGGGTCATGGGGCCACCAGGATGTCCACAGATGTCATCTTTCTCTGTGCCAAGGGATCAAGGCCGTTTGAATCTAAGAGAGCAGCACTAACATACACCTGCCATCCTTCTTGATTCACTCATGGGTAAGCTTCTGACTCCAGTGGAAGATTGCAGTGAATGTGGAAAAGGTAGGGAAGGGACCAGCAGGAAAACCTGTCTGAATAGATCCTGTCCAAGAAGAGGAAGGATAAGGACATTAAACATTATTACTTAAGTTACCTCAAATACCTCCTTAGTGTGGAGGAATTTAGGGGGGAATTGAAGAAGAAGAAAAATATTTGCTTGTTTTAATGCCTTAACCAAATTAAGATTGCTAGGGGATAGTGTCTTGTATTATATATGGACAGCATCCTAGGCAGCAATAGAGTAGGGCAAGTATAGCTTGGAAGAGAATAGGCTGTGCTTATGACTCAGGACAGTGATACAGTCTTGCTTCATGGCCTCCAGGTCAGCCTTCTCCTCCATGACGAATGTGCTCTCTCTGTTCATCCCCAGTGAAGAGGGTTAGTGTGAACAATAAGACAAGTTCCCTGACTGTGGCTGGAAATGCCTTCCCTAGCAGAAACTCCATTTGTGGGCAGACATAGTCTTCCCTTGCTCATATTTGCATTGAACAGGCCATTTCCCATGCTGACATTTTGCATCTAGTTAAATGCCAGCAAATCCAGAGAGATGTGGCTTTGACCTGTAATCTGCCCTTTTGGACAAGTGTCTGATGCTGTAGTAACTTTCATTCTGGTTTGTGAGTATTTCAGAATATTTCACTTGAAAACAAAACAAAACAAAACAAAACAAAACTGGATGCAACACTTCAGCGTTCATATGATCTCTGCTGAACATTTAATTGAGAAATGTTGTTAAAAAGGCATTTGGTATAAATGATCTAAATGTATGCATAGATATTTATCTTCCTTCAGTAAATGGCTTTGAATGGTTTTTATTATTATTAGGGAATTAAAGAATTTGCCTTAAATATTAAATGCACTGCCTGTTTCGTTAAGAGTTCACGCCGTTGCTAAATACAAGGTACAAAGTGCTGCTGAGGACTGCCTTAAAGAACCTAGGGAGATGACAGAGGGGTGCGATAGACCTGTTCAGGCTCTGGAAGGAAAGAAAGGTACAGCTTCCACTTTACTATGCTTGGCTGTGAGGAGTGAGTAAGCGTAGAGAAGCTTGTGAGAGGCTTGACTTTCTAGTCTTCACAGCAGCTCAGGGATCTAGCTGGCCCCAGATTTGTAGTCACTGCATGACTACAAGGCTACAGCAGGTGTCGACACACTGCCCATCAGCCTATTCCTCTTCTCCCAGGAGTTCTGACATCACAACTTCTGGCCATAGCTAAGACCCAAAGGGTATGGACAGCCAGCCCAAACTGGGCCCTCTACATTTCGTAACTTGGGAGTGTTGGGAGTTGAGGCCGTTTGTTGGATGTGAGGAAAAGCTAGCATGTTGTACCGGGAGTGCCGTACCTTGCTGAAGTATAGGCTAGAACATGTGCCTAAGTAGGTTAGGAGGCCTTGATGCCTTTACCCAGCAGATTTTGGCTGCTGTTTCTCTGGAGACCTGCTTGTACTGTGTGCCCCTGGGGCCTCCGAACTCCCCGTTTCCTGACTTGATACCTCTTTTCTTTTGCTAGCTCTGGAGGCTTTAGTTTTCTGAAACCATACAATATCTGATTAAGAAAGGTGGCCCAGGAGGGTTGGGAACTAACTTGCCCTAAAGCAGATTCCATTTTCTCAGCATCTTTCATTCTTTCATTTGTGAGGAAAATGATAGGTTTTCATTAAAACCAGAAAAGGATTTTTCAAAAGACTGAGCTGCATGTGTTTTGATTCACGAAACTGAAGAATTATGACCAGGCCACAGAATCCAGGCTTTGGAAACCCAAGAACAATGTGGAAATTGCCCTTTAAATCTCCCCCCCCCTTTCTCTTTTCTTTCTTGATTCTGAGAAGTTTTTCTAGTGCTTATGTTTATTTAGATCCACATTTTTTAGTCCCGTGCTTAGCTTCCTACCCTTTCTTCTTTGTCTCTGTCTCTCTCTCCCCCTCCTCTCCCTCTCCCTTCCTTTCTTTTCTCCCTTTCCTCTTTCTTTCTTTTTTCCTTTCTTTCAACAATGTTTCATGAAGCTCAACCTAGTCTTAAACTTTCTATGCAGCTGAGGATGACTTTGAATTTATGATCCCCTTCCCCCTACCTCTAAAGCATGCTGGGATTATAGGCATATGCCACTCCAATCAGTTTATTTGGTGCATAGGGATGCAACCCCAGGCTTGGTGCATACTAGGCAAGCATTTTACACACCAAACGACATTCTCAATCCATGATGGTCGTTGTTGTAGGTGTTGTTGTCAATGTCATTGTTGTTTTTGTTGTTTTCTTGTGATGCTGAGCATTGAACTCAAGGCCTTGTGCATGTTGCAGAAGAGCTCCACCAGTAAGCTGCATTACCAGACATTTATTTTTCAACAAACTGTAAGTGTGCACAAAAATATTTGGAATTGTATTATGTTCAGAGAGGGAAGGGGAGGGTACATCACACACACACAAACACACACACACACAAACACACACACACACAGAGAGAGAGAGAGAGATAGAGAGAGAGAGAGAGAGAGAGAGAGAGAGAGAGAGAGAGAGAGAGAAATTGTCTAACTCTTTGTTATGTGGCAAAATAACTGAGGGAAAGAATTTCAGAAAGAAAATATTTATTTTGGCTCACAGTTTGAGAGGTTTCAGTTCACGATGCTCATATCATGGTGGTTGGCAAGAAGGGAGGAAGAGTGTCTTTGCTAGTATGTTCTTCTTTCTCTCTACCTTATTGCTTATTCAGTGATACTACCCACATTCAGGGTGAATCTTCCTCACTTAATTAATCCTTTCTGGAAACATCCTCATAGACAAACCTACAGATACACTTTTGCAACCTTCTAGGTGCTCTCAAACAAATCAATGTGACAACCAAGATTAACTATTTCACACACACAGACACACACACACACACACACACACACAAAGTAGAATAGTATTTAATTATAACAAGAAAGAAAGCTTATTATTTGTAATAAGTGAACATGGAAAACACGAGGCAGGTTTTTTTTTTTTTTCTGAGCGCAGCATGCCTAAAAGGCAAATATTCTATGATTTAAGATGTGGTATACTTACAGACACTGAGCAGAATGGTGGCTGGCAGAGGCTGGAGACTGGAGACTTGGGGAGATACTGATTCAGTTATGTCAGATGACTGCAGCTGACAATATCGGGCTGTATAGCATTTGCTAAGAGACTACATCTTTCTTGATTGTTCTCTACCATATCCAAGGGGCAAGCATGTGAGAAGATGGATCAGGTAACTAGTCTGAGTATCATAATTATTTCGCAATGTACAGAAATGATGACATGCTTTATATACTGTACATACCTGCCATTATGCTTCAGGAACACTGGAAAGACAAACAAAGCACGACACAACAAATGAGCAAAAGAAAAAGCAAAAAAAAAAAAAAAAAAAAAAACAGAAGTGTGTCAAATTAGGAATTTCTTTAATTGAGAGTTTGAAATGCCACCTGAAACTGAGCTGCAAGCTCTCTACTTTTAGATCCCATAAATCTGACCTCTTCCTTATAGCTCAAGGTAAATGGTTACCAAACACTTAGTATATAGCAACAGAGATGCAGGACTCACACACATGTGTACCAGCTGCCATGATGCCATAGTGCTGTAATAACTCATTAAATGCTCACAGCAGGCTACAAGGGAAGGCCTTGGGACATCTCATTCTGTGGACAACAGAGGCATACAGAGAATTTCAATTTTACCTACGACACACAACTGCGATGTGTCAGGGTTCAGGATGGAAACAGACGCCCTCACCTCTGGCTGCTCTTTCAACCTCAGGCCTGTGCTTGACACTTCAGCTATCTAGACAGGATGGTGGGTGAGAAATTGCTGTATAAGCATCTCCCCATTGACTCACCCCTGTTACCTTATGAAAGAAGCTCCCTGAAAATATGAGGGAGCCACACAAGTGTTTTGTGGAAAATCCAGGAGGGCATTTCTCTGGCCTTCCCCAGGCTCCAATTGCTGTCCCATGCCTGCTGTCAACCAGTCAGGAGTGTCTAGGGGGGAATCCTTCCGTCTGCATCCTGGGAGCCTCTAGAGTGGCAAGTGGCAGTGGCCTTCAGAGACATGACCCTGAGCTGCAGACTTGTATTGTGGAGCCTAGGGCAGTAAACCTCTAGGAGCTCGGGGGTGCTCTGGTGTTATACAGTCTTACAGTAACTCAGGGAACCATCAAAGCAATGCAAGGGGGGAGTGTTTCAGTATGCTTTTGTGGGAAGCAGTGCAGTTGCTGGATGTCTCCAAAGCATCCAAAAATATCCCATCATGAAAGAGCATTCTCCCTGAGCAAGCCAACAATGACATCATGGGGCCTGCTAGAGTATGCCTGTACTCTGTCTCCCTCCCACACTCCAGTGTGTCAGGCAAGTAAGCCAAGAGGAAAGACCCAGAAATGGCTAAGGAGAAAGACACACTGAAGGAATGACAGAACAGTAAAAGGGCCAATTGTTTTCTCTGTTTCCAGGTCCCCTACCCCTGCCTGGGTTAGGTCAAGGAGATCAGACTAGGCCAGTGAAACTCCCAAAGGCTTCTAGAAGGTACACACACATTACAGGTATGAGGACAGCTGTTGGAAAGTCTCTGTTTCGTATTACTACCCTGCCTATTCCAGCCAGTCCAATGGGCTGGTTTTGCATGCATCTGTTCACCAGCTACATGGCCTTTCGTCCTTCAAGGATGTCTCTGAAGCTCTGAGAACACAGGGTATTTATTTGGCCCAGATTTTTCATGTCAAATGATTTCCTTCTTGGTTAATTTCACAATTTAAGGGTTCTTTGTGTTTTAAAGTTAAACAATGCCCAATCTTAATGGTCTCAGCACAAAGGCTTAGAGGGATATGAACAGGACTGGGTGGGGCACCATAGACTATAGCTGCCCCCCAGGGACCTCTTATGGCAGAGTGCTATTAGTCTTAGTAGCTGCCCTGATGACAGGCTCATCCAGTGATGGGCATGTGGACATGTGAAGCCATTTCCTCTGAAGGGAAACATACCTTCCTGGAGGGAGGAAGGAGGCTGTAGGACTCAGAGAAGTTCCTCAAAGTTGTAAGATTCACAAGTCCAGTTACCAACCAAGGTTATATATACTTCGGAGAGGAGATGCTCTGAATGGTCCAAATGCCTGCAAATTTATGCAGCAACCTTCTGGGATATAGCGTGCATGAATCATTGCCTATGCTTGGGTGGGCTTTTCATCACTGCAGCAGCCTTTGAGCCACCCATACATATACTTCTATGACCCCAATAAACTCCCTGGTTCACTAAGTTATACTTGGATGGAATTATTTCTTCGAGCTACCATTGTCTAGGGTGAATAGACACTTGTTTATCTCTCTCCAGGAAAAGTCACACAACATGAAATTTGCTGCGACTTTCTCTTTGGTTTTTATGGTGGCCTATGCAAGTGGGCATTTAATGGTGCAGAGGTCTAAGTGGAGAGGGTTCCATGCGGCATTCATGGCATCTTCTGGTCTTCTGACTTCCCTCTTAGACCCCTCTGTGATTCGTTATGGTATATGAACAAAAACACCAGTATATAGATGCATGCATGTACAAATATGAGTGAAAGAACATGTATATTCACATGTAAGCATGAAATGTATGTATCTCCCACTTGTAGATACAGATCCATGTTTTCAGACATATGCACAAACATATGCATACATAGAGGGGAGGGAAGACAGAGACAAAGAGAGAGAGAGAATCCAGCAGTTTTCCTAAGGAACTATGTCAGAAAACTGTCTTTCTCAGTAACTTACACAGACTGGGGAGGTGGCTCAATGTTAACAGCACTGGCTGCTCTCATAGAATCAAACCTGTTTTTCTATCCTTAGCTCACAACCATCCATCCATAACTCTAGTCTCTGGGGATCTGATGACCCCTCTGGTCTTTATGGGCACTGAACACACATGGTGCCCAGGTGTGCGCATTCAGGCAACACACTCACACGCACGTAAAATCAAAGTAAACAAATCTAAACAAACAAGAATTTCAGAGACGTTTCTCTTTGTTTCATCTTGAGAGGGTCTCAATATGTAGCTCAGGCTGGCCTCAAACTCATTATTCTCTTGCCTTAGCCTTCCCAGTACTGGGAATATAGCCATGTGCTATCCTGTCCACACAGAGCATTCGTGAAGGGAAATTTCCTGTTCAAATATCTATTTTCTTGATGCGAGCTTGTGAAGCAGCCTACATAATATATTCTTCTCCATCTTGGTTCTTCCAGATGCTCATGTATGGCTCAGGGCCCTTTCATCCGAAACCTCTCATGGGCTCCATCATGAGCCGGTGTGGATGGTTGTTTTACTACTAGAGGCCTGGACCATTGTGGCCAATCACTGTCGTTTTCCCTATGGCTGCTGAGGGCTGGCATGTACTGAGGTTCCCTTGGAAAGGAGCCTTTTCACGAATGTGAATCCAGAGGGATTATCTGAAGACTGTGGCTTGTGAACATTTTTGCAGGGTCACTATACTGGGTAAATCAAGGGCATGTGACCATCAGAGGAGCTGGACAGGTTGGCAGGGTGGGGCAGAAAAAGTCACAAGTGTGTGACTGGCTTCTCTCTTAGGCAAAAAGACTGGACTCTGTACCCAAACGCTAACCTCTCCCCACCCCCGCCCCACCATGAACATGGGAGAATTTCAGTAAGAAGCTGATGGCCCATTGTTCCACATGAACCACTTGAGAGAAGAGATTCTCTTCTGGCTTATAACATAAACAGGGTTGTGGAGGCCAGGGCTGGTCTGGCAAGAAATATCTTCTTGGAGACACCACTAATACCAATTAAGACCAGTCCCAGAGGACATGGCCATGATCCATGCATCTAATGGATCAAAAGTAATAGTTAGTGCCCCCAAATTTTGATTTTATTGGCTGCTATGTAAAAAGATAAACAGCGGGAGAGGAAAAGTCGTAATTTACCTCCAGTAAAGGAACAAGAGAGAAACTGAAATCAACTCAAGGTTATTAACAAGAACCAATCTTCTCTTCTATTAGAGGGAGGAGGGAAAAGGGAGAGGGGACTACAAAGAAGGGAGGAGGAAGAGAATGAAGAGGAGAGAGGAGAGAGCAGGAAGGATGGCAAGGCAGGTATGTGAGAATGGTCAATACAGATCCTATGTTAGAAAAACAGGAAAGGTTTGATGCCCATAAACTGCTCTTACCGTTTATGTTGATACATGGTCAGGTGTTGTATTCTCCCACTTTTAACAAGGACATGACACTAGGAAATTTTTTTTCCTGACTAAAACCAAGTCAAAACCAAGGGGTAGAGGATAATGACCTAGTTAAGATATCTAGCCATGTAGAAAAATGGCTACTGATATATACCCTCCTGCTCCAGAGGTGTCTTAGTTAGGGTTTCTATTGTTGTGAAGAGATACCATGACCACAAGTCTCATGAAGGAAAACACTTAATTCTTGCTGGCTTACACTTTAGAGGTTTAGTTCATTATCAGAGTGGTGGGGAATATAGCTGCACGCAGGCAGGCCTGGTGCTGGAGAGGGAGCCGAGAGTTCTACAGCTTGATCTACAGGCAGCAGTGGGTGGGGGGAGGGAGGGGAGAAAAGGAGGGAGGGGAGAAAAGGAGGGAGGGAGGGAGAGAAGACAAGATGAGACTGGGCCTGGCTTGAGCTTCTGAAATCTTAAAGCCCACCCTATTGACACATTTCCTTCAACAAAAGCACACATACTTCAACAAGGCCACACGACTCCTAATAGTACTAACCCCTATGAGCCCCCAGGAGGCATTTTCATTTAAATAATCACAGGAAGAAATAGGGATGGGGACGAATTGCAGAAAGTAGATGTCTATGTCAGAAAGTATAGGTATGTGTCAGTCCTGTTGAAAGGGTACATGGCAGGGTCTGGGGAGATGGCCCAACAGTTAGAGCATTGGCCGCTCTTTCACAGGATGCATGTTTAGTTCCCAACAACCACATGGGAACTTAGAACTACCCGTAACTCCAGCTCTAGGGGATCTGACAAATGCACATGGACACACATGCAGGCAAAACACCAATGCACATGAAATATAAATAAGAATGAAAATCAAAAAGAAAAAAAGAGAAACAGTACATTACTACCAGGTTGTGGCTGCCTTCAGGGAGTGGAGAAACTATATTCCTATCCATGGCTTTTTGAGCGCTACCGAAAACTCAGTTTTGTGTTAAGTCTCCGAGTTTGAAAATACTAAATGGGTTTTAATTTTCAGAATGTATTTGTTATTACTGTGTGAGAAAGAGAGTAAGAGAATGCGAATGTATGTGTCAGTTTGAGTGTCAGTTCTTCTTTCCAGCTCGGGTTCTGCGGAGCAAAGTTAGATCACCAGGTTTGTAAACACTTCTCTCAGGTGTTCTGTGGTTGTTGCAATTTCACTTCTGGATGCATTTATGTTGAGTGCTTCTCACTTGTTACCGGACCCTTAAAAGGATCATTGAAAATTATAAAATGCATCTTGGCACCCCCTCGTTGCTCCCTTCATATCCGCCACTCCCCCCTCCTTTCTTCGCTACTTTCCTGCTAACCAGGCAGGCTGGCGTTTTGGCAGAATCAGGACTTTCAAGTTAAATAAAATTAATTTCTTGTTTTCAAACAACACCGTAGCCGTTTTTAAATTCCTTGGCACTCTTCCATTGAGGGGTAGCATCGATGCCTTCTCCCCTGGAATATGGCAGGTCTGCTACTGTTTTGACTAACTGTGGACAGAGAAAAGGATACAGTAATGTCTAAGCTGGCTCCTAAAAGGCCAGGCAGCTTCTGTCTGTGCCTCTTGGGACTTTCCTTATTTATGTGTTTCTGAGAGGGCCAACCTTTCCATGTTCCTCCTAGGACACTCTGAGAACTCAGTCACTGTGCCTGACACACACCAGCGGTCCTGTAGAGGTACTCCAGAGAGAGTCTCTGCCGACCTGCTAGTCAGCAGTGAAAACTGGTGACCATCAATGTGCAGGATCCACCTTGGATAGTCCATCCGGTGTTGAACCTTCATGGATTCCAACCCCTGCCAACACTTCACCAGGGCGGCTTGAGACATCCCAAGTGAGAACTTCAAAGCTGAGTCTACTCAATTCTCAGCCCTGAGACGTGATAATATTTGTTTTCAGGGTTAGGGGACTTTGCTACCCCATGGTAGTGCCCAGACCAAGCCTCTGCCTTGCTTGTTATCTGTGTAAAGGGCTCTGAGGTCTTCCTGTATCTTTCCATCACTGCAGGCTCATAGTTGCCTGGTGTATTAGTATTGGGTTCCTTAGTGCCCCAGTCTCCTGAAGCTGGAGAAAGAAAAATGGTTGCAGGACACATGAGCATTAGTGAGATGTGGAGAGCCCCAGCTCAAGGCAGCCTCTGCAGGAGGCAATTAAAATGGGAAAGTTAACCTTTAAGGAAAGAGGCTGACTTTACCTTTGCATCTTAGAGATTTGACCTGGAGCAAATTTGTCAAATCCCTTCTTCCAGGGAGCCTGAATCACCTGGCTTTCTGGTGTTTGGATTCGGGACTCTCAGACTTGTGTACACATGGAGAGGGCATCCAGGAACACAAAAGAGGCCCCAAGCTGCACCCCGAAGCTGAGCCAGGGCATGACAGGAAAAAGAGAAGAGGAAAACAATTGGGAGAGGACAAAGGAAGGTGGACAGAGAAAGAAGGAAGAAGGATGAGGAGAAGGAGGTGTGAGAGAGGAGGAAGGAAAAAGGGGTAAGAAAAGGAAAGAGGAAATGAACAAAGAACCTGGGATAGGGAAAAGAGGGGATGAGGAGGGAGAAACGGAGGGAAGGAAGGTAGGGAAAGGAAGCAGGGAAGTAAAGAGGAAAGGAGACAGGAGAGGAGAACTGGACTGTCAGTGAGGCTGCCCGCATGGTGTTCTCATTTCCACTTTCCTGCCGTATTCCCTTCATCAGAAACAGATGGACTGAAGCACGGCAAAGCCTACCCAGGCAGGAAGCATTGCTTTAATTTACTCAGGTCACGGCAAATCCATTGGCATTCAGCATGTGAAGTTGTTTGAACTTACAAGGAGTAACCCAGCAACAGCAATTACCCCACGTGCCTGGCGTGCTCTGATGATACAAACGCAAGCCGAATGGAGTCTCAGAATTTCACAAGGTGACAAAAAAAAATTGGATTCTGCCGTTTCACCTTCACCTGCGAAGGAGCAGGGAGATCAGCAGGTCAGCTAAATACACAAAGTCCATAAGCTAGGCCCCATGATGGAGGCTCCATGTCCTGCTCTGTGCCATGGGACTGCTGCCCCAGGTGGCTTTGGTCCCCTGTGGGCATACCCTAAGAATTTCTTATCAGATTTACTGTAAAAAGGGCTAGAGGCTAGCTAGTAAGAATGTATCCATTCAGAAATTAGGGTTTATTTTTTGTTACAGAGAACCAGCTGATGTCAACATAGACACCATTGTTGAAAAAAAAAAACCAGACAGGATAATCTTGTGATAATATATAACATTTAACGAGTTCCAACTCTCAGCATGGTACTGTCCGGAGTACTTTCCATACATGTCTCAGTCTTCAAAGCAATTCTGTGAGGGCAGTTTTAGTATTCTTTCTATTTTGGAGGTGATGATTTTGAGACACAGAGAGGTAAAGGTCTTCCCAAGGTTGCACAGCTAGTAAGTAAGAAAACCTGGATTCAAATACCCAGCAATTTGATTATCAAAGCTACAAGTTCAATTGTTTTTGCTTCATTCATTAATTCAGGGTTACTTCTTGGCTATCTTGTTAGTCCTTATTTCATGCATTGGGGGGGGGGAGTTCAGTTAGACCCTAGATTCATGTGCCACTCTGTTAGACTGGCTTTCTCATTACAATTTGAAATCAGTGAGGTTTTTTTCTTTCTGGAAGGTCTGGTCGACTAGACTAATCACAGCTGTGTTTGAAGGGATCTCTGAGGAAGGGATATTTCACCATGCAGTCTAGATTGGCAATCAGGGCCAGCCTGGGTCGTCAGCTGTCAACTCCCAGGGCCGCTCAGCAATGGGCTGAGAGCTCTCAAGCCCCACTTTGCTTGATGGGCACAGTCAGTGGCCTCCAGGGAGTTGGCTGGAACCCAGAAGCCTGAGCAATTCTTTAAGCTGGAGGTAGCCAGCCCATTCATCTCCCGCTGGGCCACCATCAGCAAGGAACTGATGGAGAGGGTGGAGGAATCTGGGAGTTCTGTATATGGCACAGTTGAGAGCTGTTCTTAGGTTACAAAATGTCTCTGGGCTTGAGTCTGGGGGTAGATGCACCAGGAGAAAGATGCTCCCTCGCTGTAACCAGGAAACAGGTCTTTCTCATAAGCAGGTGGTCTGCCAGCTGATGCTCAAATATCAAGGCTCTACCACCTTGGCGGGAAAGGCAACCCAGTCCTCTAAAGCAACCCCATTATTCCCCAGCTATGGGAAGAGCCAGGCCGCTGTATTGTTCTCAAACAAAATGGAATAGTCCGTCTCAAAGCAACATTTAAAATCCCCAAAGCTTTTTAAAAGGGGGAAGGGAGAGATTCTTCCAAGGGACTATAAATGGTGTCCCACCTAGCCCAGTGTACTTTGGCAGAAAAGGGGATGTTTCTAGATTCCCAGAACCATATGGCATTAGGAATCATTTAGTTTGGGGTCCAGTATTGCCAAACATATCTTTCTAGAGAAAACAATTTAAATGGAACAGTGTGAATCTGGGACACTGACTTCATAAGACCATCTTTTCAAAAGCCTTTTGGGAGATGCTGGGGAGATGGCTTAGTTGGTAAAGCACTTGCTTGAACATGAAGACCTGAGTTCAGATTCCTAGCATTCTCCCAAACTGGGCATGGTGGTTTATGCCTACAGTCACAGTGCCTGGGAGGTAGAGACAGATGGCTTCCAAGTCCACTGTCCAGGTAGCCTAGGCAAATTCGTGAGCTCCAGGTCCAGCAAGAGACGCTGTATTGAAAAAGAAACTGGGAAGCGATTAAGGAAGCCCCCTCCCCCAGCATTGACCTGTGACGTGTGCATACAGGAACACATATAGACATTACTTCTCAAAGACATCTGAGCCAAATAACGATATTCAAGACTGCATTTAGTTCATAGGCCTTTCTAGGGAGAAACCTAGACACTTGAGAGAAAGAGACACTGAGATAAGATCTTTAAATCAAGGAGCAGTAGCAGATAGCCCCTCAGTATTAGCTCTACAGCAGATATTATGAGGGTCCACAAAACACCCTTGCCTTCTGGATTCTGTTGGCTCCCTTCCTCTTTCTCAACAATGAGAGTCTGCAACTCTTTACCCACCAGGTGTTTCAAGCCTCAGAAGGCCCACTTTGTCTGTGAGCTGGAAGTAGTCACTCTCTGCTCTCGACAGACCTGCGGGGCTGCCCTCTTCTCCCTGGCTCTGGATCTCCCTCCCACCGTGTTCTTAAATTAAAAGGACTAGACTCAAACCCTGCAGAAGGCCAGAGAATCTCTCAGGGAGATCCATAAGGAAGCATAGGTCGGAAAGACTGGACCTGGGGAGAAAGCTTGGTCTCTGGGGTTGTCAGCTAGTGAAGACCTTGCATCTATGGAGCGGAATCTTTCTCACCACCAAAGTCAGATGCCCATGGCTCAGAGCGGGAGCTCATGTGCTCATTGAGGTTAGTTGCAAAGAGACACAAAGAAGAAACAGAGGCTGTGCTGCTCCACAGCCCTGGGAAAGGCTACCTCAGAAATGGGGGATGAGGATTCTATCATATTCAGTAATAGAGAACATTCATCCTTGGCACAGCTCAAATAATTACTGGGACCATGTCTCTGAGTATCCCGTAAATGCAAAGTAATGAGCATGCCATTTCTATTAATAATACTTTTATTAAAAGTAAAGTTCAATTCAGTGATGTGAAAAAGACAGGCAAACGATCTTCCCATTTCTCTCTTCTCCCTTGCCCTCTTCTCTCTTCCATCCTCTTTTGTTCCTCTTCTCCTGTGTGGCCTCACAGGGCTGAGTGGCACCAGATACTCTGGCTCTGACACCCCTGGATAACAGCAGTGCTGGGGCGACCATTGAGGTCACTCTTGGTCAGTGAGGACAACATGAGAGAAGTCGTGTTTGTGTGTTTCCAGAGTCTTGTCTCAAGGAAGAAGTGAGAGAGTCACGTTTGGGAATGGGGAGATCTTTACCTTTGCTCTGCTGTGCTGTCTCCAGGAGCTGGTAAAGCCTACAGATGTGTCCTCAGAAAATAATAGCTCAAACGTGTGCAATAAAAATACAGAGTCACAAAGGAAGCCAAAGATATTAAAATATGCTTATAAAAATATTAAAAATCAGAAATGTGATAAACGCACAATTATTAATGCCTCAAATATGATCCAGTGGCAGCTCTAATAACTATCGTAATTTCCAAGTGGTGCTAAGCATATTTCATGGTACCTGAAACAACTATAAAGTACTGTAAAAATACCCACACTTTCTCTCCCAGATCCACTAACAGCTGTGGACAGGTTCAAGTGCAAGCAGAGGTCAACAAAAGTGAATTATGGATCTGTCCTATCTAAAAGAACAGAGTCCTCTTGCTACTGCCTACCTCTAGATATCTGACATGGGATGGAGAAAGTAGATTTTCTGCTTTCTGGTTTCCACAGGCTGTGGTTAGCCAGCATGGTTGTGGACACTTGCTCAACTGTCCAGTCAGCCACATTCTTAGCAGTTGTACTGTGAATATCTGCTGTGTTCCAAGCACAACATTTACTTCAAAAAACCAGCCATTTCAACCTGGCAGGGTGGAGCACGCCTGTAGTCTTGGCATTTGGGAGGAAAAGGTACGAATATTGTCATGAGATTGAGGCTATCCCTGCCCATGTAGCATGATCCGATCTCAACAAAACAAAACACAGAAACTATTTAGCCCTTCGGGTACAGGCTGGGAGCGGAGTACAATGTAGTAGCCAATGATAGAACATAATGAACTTTGTTCCACATAAAGGCCCGCCTGCTTTTTACTCCCTCTCATAGCCCTTACCCACACCATCCCCAGGTTTTGCTTTTGTTCCCATCCCCACAGTCATCATAACGCATGTCCTGATACACGCACACATCTGTATAATGCAATACCACACGGCGAGTGGGGTTTTAAGCTTTTGTATAACCAGTATCTTGTTATATTATCTCATTAGTTTTCCTACTCATTTTTCTCTTCAGTGCAGTGTCATGAAGATCCGTCATGTGCTGAAGTTGGTCTTCTGCATGGCTTCTTACACTTGAATATTTCATATTGTACACTCTGATGGTTAATTTTAAATGTCAACTCGCTCCAACCTGGAATCACCTGGGAAGAGAGTCTTAATTGAGGAACTGTCTAGATCAGATTGGCTGGCCCGGTGGGCATGTGTGTGGAGATCATCTTGACTCTTAATTGACACAAGAAAACCCAGCCTGTTGTGAGTGACACCATTCCCTTGGCTGGTCCTGAGCTGGACAAGAGTGAAGGAAGTTAGCAGACAGCATGGCTACATTCATTTCTCTCTGCTCTTAACTAAGGATCTGATGTGATTGCTGCTTGAGTTCCTGCCTTGACTTCTCCAAAGTGATATAGCATAACAGAGTTGTAGGCTAAATGCACCTCTGCCTCTCCTTTGTTGCTTTTCATCGAGTATTCTGTTACAGCAATAGAAATAAAGCTGGAACATGTACCCACTGTGCTTTCCCCATCTGCTTCCCTAAGGATAGAAGCCCATGTTGAAGCCAGCTGTCCTCCAGGTTGTTACTACCAACAGGTCCATGGCGAGAATCCTTTTAAAATGCCTCCTCAGGCTTGTGCATGAGACAATTCCTCTGGCTTCTGAATTTGGGATGGAGTAGTCACTAGATACTAGGGTATGTTCTAACAAAATGTCACCAAGCCAAATCAGATTGCTTTCTTAGAAAGCTGTACCAGTTTTCCTGCTCACTCCCAGTGCATAAGGACTCAGCTCTCTATCCTCACCAAAACATGGTGGGCTCTCCTCTGTAATTCTGTCTGCTTTGATGGGTGTGAGAGTCAAGATGCAAAGAATGTTTAAGGTACCTGAGGGGTACTGCTAGTATGTGCCCCTGCACTAACAGGTAGGACTATGCAAATTCAGAGTTACACAGAAGTCCTGTTTTATATCAAGCTTGCAGCATAATCTCTCCATCTGTTTCCTTCTCCTGGCCTTCATCATGGCTTGAGAACCAGTGCAGCCCTGAAGCAAAGCCCACCGACGTGGTCAACATAACCGCACTCGTGGAACACCCAGTTCAATAAATGGTAATGGAAAGTCACAGGCTCTGTAATGCTAGAAGGCATTTGTTGCTTTCTCAGGAGTCCAGGAGGACTCAAGCTTGCAGTGCTTTACATCAAAGACCTCAGGGAAGTCCTGGTTTCCACAGCTTCTCTTCCAGTCCCTGATTCTCTGTTTTCTGCTTTCTGGGCTCAGCTCCTGCACATATTCTATCTATTATAGCCAAATTCTCTGCTTTTTAGGGAATCCATCTGACACATATCCATTGTTTCTACAGCCACAACAGCTTTCTCTCTTGTTCTGCTGCTTCTCAGGTAGAAAGGACTAAGACACATTGTTTTTACAGTCTCCACCTCCCTAGTGACATTCCACCAAGATTCTTAGAAGAGAACTAGAAGCCAATTTGTGGCTACCTCTTTCTCCTTTTCCCCTTCTGGTGACAATTAATTTTCTATATCAGTTTGGCTAGTCCAGTTTGGGTTAAACATAAGCCTCGATGTTTCTATGAAGGGTTCCCCCACCCTTTTGGATGAGATGACAATTTTTATCAGTTGACTGCATAAAGCAGCCTGTCTTCTGTAATGGGGGTTAGAGTTATCCAATCCTCTGAAGGTCCTTAACGAGCCTAACATCCAGGGAGGAAGAAGGAATGGTTGTAGACTACGTTCACACTTGAGATTGCAACGCCATGAGACTGTAGTCTATAAGATGCTGTATCCGAGGGATCACTCAAATGTAAGAGACGATTCCTTAAAAGGAAGTCTACCTTCAGCTCCACATCTGTATCCATCTCTGCCTTTCCCACCATCTCCATCTGTTTCCCTATCTCCATCATCATTTCCATCTCTAGTCCTAGCTTTGCTTCCATTCCCAGTCTCTATTTCCATCTTCCTTTCTGGGTTTACCTTCAACTCGATCTTCACCCCTGTCCATTTCTTTGTCTGCCTACAACATACATCTTATTGGCTTCTGTGGCTCTGGAGAAGCCCAACTAATATCTCATCCCATATAGATCTTTTTGAAACAAACCACTTACCCTTAGGATCTGCTTCTGAGGGATCCAAACTAAGTCAAATGGACTGTTTGACAAGCTCACTGGCCATATCTATTGTCCCTATTCATCACAAGAGAAAATAATTTCTATCAACATTTTAAGTAGCTACTGAGGGCTATATTGTAGTCCCTCAGAAATGATCAGGATATTAGGGCTGCTCTTCTAGCATAAAATTTCCCATGCTGAACACTATCATTAATGCAGTCCAACAACTGGCCAAATGGGTAGATGTCTCCACTCATATAATTTATTCATGTGTCTGTGTTTTCATATGTTGTCATTGTTGAGACAGAGTCTAGCCATGTAGCCTAAGTTAGCTTCAAACTTGGAATCCTCTTCCCTCAGGATCCCAAGTGCTGGGCTTATAGCATTACATATGTTTGCCACCTCCCTGGCTTCCACTCATATTCGATGAGAGACTCTTGCTTAGTATTTCACATGTGTTTGCCCTGGGCAACTTGGCTATGGTCAAGAAAGTGGAATCATGTGTCTGAAGGAAGCCCTGTGTGTGAAGTGAATGCTTTTTAGAGAATAAGGGCTAGGTAGACACAGCAATGCGAAGCCCTTCTGGGAACTGTAGACCAACCATAGCTTCATTAACGATTGCCATAACAAAGAATAGGAACAAGACTACGTCACCAGAGCTGACCTAGATAAATCCAGTTCACTATGAGGATGGACTCATTGCCAGAAAGGGTACAGTTACTACAGATGACTTGCAGGGGAGGGGCCTTTACAAATATGGGTTTCTTGCAGGGGAGTTGAGCATATGGACATGGAAAGAAAGTATCCTTTCTGCATGTGGAAAGACCAGATCTGTACCAATATATCCACATCTATAAATAGATCTTAGCCAGGCAATGCAGCTGGGCATCTCCACCTGTCACTTGTCCATCAGACAGTGTGTCCCAAACATATAGAAGGTGGCTACGGTGGTGCACAGTTGTCATCCCAGCTACTTGGCAGACTAGGGTGAGAGGATTACAATTAAAGGTTTGCCTGGCCTACAGAAGGAGTCCCAGACCAGCCTGGGTAACTTGGTAAGATAAAGAACTTATAAAAGGCTGGGAGTCATTCAATATAGACTACTTGTCTAGCATGGGAAAGGCCCTTGGATTCCACCCTCAATACCAAGCGGGAAAGTGTCAAGAATCCTCTTTATACATAGTCAAGCAGGTGTGATCTCTCTGTACCCTCATGGCATGTTATTCTCCTCTTATGGTGCCCTCCACCACGTGACTCTGTAATCAAGTCAACAGCTGTTTACAGTCTGTGTGTCAGGTTAACTATTTTTGGACCTTTTCCATGTGCATGCTCATGCCTCTCTCAGCATCCCAGCTGACAGTGAGGCCCTGATGAAGGGAAAAGGCAGGTACCCTTTTGGGAAGGGATAGATTTGTTATAGGCAAAGCTCCACCCCAAGGGGAAGAGAAACTTCTTCCCAGTCTGCCAAGCATCAGGTCAGAGTCTTGCCAGGAGCACTCTAAACTGAAGTCTTGCAGTCTGAGGGGACCATATACAATGAGACTCCTGTAGTTTATATGATATTGAAGTGTGGAGACCACCAGGCAGGATCACCCTGTAGTGCCCTGATATGGACATGTATCTAACAGCAAAGTGAAACCGGCAGTGTGGTCTGATTAGGCAGTGTTTGTAATGACAACATTAATTTTGCTCACAAACCAGTCATCTGAGTTGAGCTCAGTGGGGATAGCTTTTCTCTGTTCTACAAAGCATCAGTTAGGGCAGCTTGAAGGCTTGGGACTGAAAGAATCTGAAGTCTCATTTAATCGCATGCCTGCCAGCTGATGGTGGCTTTCGGCTGGGGCACAGTGGAAACCACCACCCCTACACATTGCTTTCCCGGGTGGCCTGTGCTTCCTCAGGACTTGGTAGCTGAGTTCCAAAAACGAACAGCCCATGGGACCAGGTGTCACCTTGTTTTCTTTTAAATGACCTCAGACATCATATAACAGCACCTCCACCATAATCATCTACCTGATAAGAGCAAAGGGAAGGTGTACACACATCTTTTTAGAAGAGTATGAACTTTGTGTTGTCAACGAGAATCCTGGGTAGATTAGAATGTAGTGGTGCCAGTGTCTTTGAACAAAGCACTGTGCCCTAAGTAGGCAGGGAGGAAAGGGGGGCTAGGAATTTAGCTATTATAGGAATAAATACTGATCTTGCTGATGTGTTGCATAGTTTTTGTATATCCCACGGGCCTAATGGCATTTGAGAGATTGGGGTGAAGGGGGTCTGAGTTTCTTAGGAGCTGAGTTGGAGTAGACATAACAGCTGGGTGAACATAATAACAGCAAGAAGCTGAGGGCTGGGGCTGGATATCACTAACAGAACCCCTAAGCCAGATGCCAGAAACAGACAAAATGGGGCTAGGAACTCTGCCCTGAGCAAGATCTGTTCAAAAAAAAAATATGGCCACGATGTGATGGGAACAGCAGCTGGTGGGAAACCAAGAAAGGAGTCTGCTTCCTTTGAATGCTGGGGCAGCAGTTCAGCATTTCAGAAAAGGTAGACCCAGGGTAGAACAGGCCACCAATTGCAAAAGGTGCCATGACACCCAAGAAAGTGCCAGACAGAATAAAGACCGAACAGGGTACACTTTATTGGGGGCTTGTAGACAGAAGCATATCTCAAGTGACAGCAAGATAGAGGGGGTTCCTCTCTTGTGAAGGAGGCTGAAGGGATATGTATACCAACCTGGGCTAAGGAGGGCTCCATAGCTGATCTTTCTAAAAGAGTTATTAAAATGTGCAACATCAGTGAAGAAAGTCTGGTCACCAGTGACTGTCCCAACACACCAGGCTCATTATCGTAACAACTTTGTTTATTCTATAGGGTTTAGGACACACACTTGTGTCAGCGAAGGACGAGAAACAGTTATGACCAAGAGGGCAGGAGCTGCTTCACGATAGAGCCCCGTCTCTACGATGAACATAAGGGGAATCGGGGACTGACTTCACACAAGGAGTAGAACACAGATGTGTCTTCAGCGACTACTTCCCTTCCCCCACTGGCTCTCTAAACTAGTTCTCCCATAAAAATCACTGTGAGGCAGCTGTGATTATCCTCATCATACAGTGATGGAAGAGGAAGGTTGCAGACACAGAGCAACCTGCTGAAGGTCAGCTCAAATAGCAAAGGCAGATCAGATCATGCTCTTTCCTGCTCAGTCCTGGCCAATAGATCTTTCTGTGGGCATGGCCAGAGATTTCAAGGAAGTGAGTTTTAAATTACAGGCAATTTTAATTCATTTTGACTTAAATCTAGTCACAATGTGGCTAGTGCTTTGCATAGTGGTCAGGGTGCATATAAGTTGTTAGCAGGTCATTGCCTGTCTTAAAGGGGTGGCACCCTGCATTTGCTTAATGAGAAGCTTTTAAGTGTGTGTGAGGGGGCACATTGTGCATGCAAGTGTATGTGTGAATTCCTTTGTTTTTAAAGAAAACCAGCAAAAGGAAATCTGTCAGAAGTAGAATGAAATACCTCATACTATTTGCCTGAATACATCAATGACCAACATTTTGCTTCATTTTCTTAATCATTCTATGCCTATATTGTGCATACTTACACATAAGCTCATTATAAATACACATATGTACTAGTATAGTAATTATCATGAGAGGAATGAGTTGTACATAATAGAATGCTCTGCCCTAAATTCTTCAGTATGTATATCCTGCAAACAAGAATATTTTCTTCTAAAAGACAGCCACAATCAGAACCTCTACCCTTCATACAATCTCACTTACTTTGTAGTCTATATATAAAATTTGTCATTTGCCCCATGATGGCTCATATTTAAAAGCAATTTTGGTTCTTCTTGACACTAGATCCAATCCAAGAACAACACTGCATTGACTTATCCAACTCTTCAGTTTTATTTGTTCCAGGACAAGTTCCAGACTTTCACTATGGCTTTGGAGGACCATGGATTGCCATCTTACAGACTGGCCCTCAAGGTCAGGTCAGTTCGTTCACAATATCCTCATTGTCATGCTCAGGTTGAGGTTATTGGACAGAGGCTTCTTAGTGAAACCCATCAGCAAGTACATGGTGTCAGTGGGCCCAGTATTGGTGTTATAACTAACTACTTGGTTAGGAAGTATCTGCCACAGCAAGGCCACATTTTTTTTCCATCGTGAATAATTGTATGGAGAGGCTCTGATACTGTGTGACTATTAGGGCCCCTGGTCAACTCATCCAGTTGCTTTGGTTTGCCACTCAGGATTTTCAGCTGAATTGATATCTCTGATGGCTGGGAAATAGGGATTGTCTGCAACCCATCATTTCTTCTCCTTTTTGGCTGCTAATTTGTGGAAGTAAGAGCTGTCTTTTCTTTGTGTTTTGAGCTTTGCTCATATTAATATAGACTCTTGAACTTTTGAATTGGATTTGAATTGCATTTAATCCTTACTTATTTCATTATTTAGATCACCTCAAGTATCTGCAGAAGGCATCACTTCTGTCTGGCTCCTGGGTTTTCACCTTTCATTGAGTACTGGTACAACCAGAACCTGGGCTCATTTTCTCCTTTTATAGCTCCAGCCCAGAAGTGGATTCTTCTACTTCTTCATGACATTTAAAAATAAACTGAACTCCCAAACACATTGTAGTGATGTCATAACCATATTGTAGTAGTGTATTTGCTCTCTTGGAAGCATTGGAGAGACTAGTAAGATGCCGAGTTTCCCGCGTACCTCTTGAATGGCCAGAGTGGTTTGGAAGAAACGAACTGAAGATCACAGACCATGTCAGGTTGGGAAATGGATCACTGGAAACATAGAAGCGCTTTACATCATTAAGTTTAAGAACATCAATGATATCTAGCAAAAGATGGTCAGAGTGGGCTAACCTCCTATTCTGTTTGGAAGGAATAATTCAATTAGGAAGGGCTTGGATGATATCTGCCACAATGAATTAATCTATGACTAAGGCCATAATCCAAGACATGGATTATGGATTAAGGCATGTGGGACATGCTTAAAATGACAGTGCTTGGAAGGTAGAGGCAGAATGATCAGAAATACAAAGCCAGCTTTAATTTCATACCGAGTTCAGGTCATCCTGGGTCATATAAGATTCTATCTCACAAAGGCAAGAGAAAAGAAACTGTGAGGCAAGAAAAATGGAGGAGGGTTTGGAGAAATGGCTCAGTTGTCAAAAAGCACTGACTGCTCTCTCAGATGTCCTAGGTTCAAGTTCCCAAACCCACATACAGTCTCACAACTGTCTGTAACTCTAGTTCTAGGGGATCTGACACTCTCCTCTGGCCTCCATGGTCACTGACTACATGTACTGCACAGACCTGTATGCAGACAAAACACCAGCATGTAAGAAATAGTAAATTTATTTTAAAAAGCAAGAGGCCTCAAACACTAGGGAAGGGATGATGAGGCTTAAAATCCCCAACTTAGCAGCACAGCTTATGAAGGTACCCAACTAGAGTCTATACAATTTACAAAGTAGGATTTCTAGAATTATTTACAACCAAAGCAGGATCGTCTCAGTACCGGGCATTCATCCTCCATGAATGATTTCTGTTAAAAAAAAAAAGTAGTCACTCAAACTTTCTTACTTCTTAATTTTCTTGAAAACATTCACCTACCCATTCATACACTCACTTATTCATTCCCTTTATTTAAAATGCAGGAAGACTGCTTGCTATGTCTTTTACTTGATGAATATAGGGTAGCATTGCTTGATCAACAACATGAACTCTAGGATACACTGGAAAATAGTGATTGTTAGAAACTTCACCCAGTTTACCTTGAAACAACCATACTTGATACAAGCAAGTTAAACACTCTGTAGTACAGGGCACATTGTGTCTTGTGACACCTTTTGGAAGGTGAGTTCCTTGCTAGATCTTACAACTCACTGATTTGATTTACAGAGCAGTAGCATAGAGCACTGGCTTCATTTCCTTGCCAGCTTCAGATGATGTCATAGGCCCTCCCTGCCTTTTCCTCACTTTGATGTTCTAGCTCATGCATAGGACACACATGCAAAGTGGTCACACTTGGGATTCCATGCTTGACCCTTACTTAATTCTTAGAAAAGGGAGAAAGATAGAGAAGCCCTGGAAGATAAGGCCACAGAGTCAGAAGGGTGAAAGGAAGAAGGTGAGACTGAAGACAAGGAGTTGATCAGGGCATGCACAGCTAAAGATGGAGGACAATGTCAGGACAGAAACTAGGAGATTTGGGGTCACAGTCAATTAAAACCCAAGTTAAAATGGAGACTGTGTCTTTTGAAATTAGAAAGCCTGGGACAGGGCAGGGTAGGGAAAGTGGAGGAAACTACGTGAAGACTCAAGTTTGATGCCCAGAACCCATGTGAAAAATAGCTAGATATTGCTACACACTTGGAACCCAAGCACTGAGGAAGTGAAAACAGGCAGATCCCGGAGGTCGACTGGCCAAGCAGCCTAGTTAAACCAATGAGTTCTAGGCTAGGGAAAGAGCCTGTCTCAAAACACAAGGTGTAGAGATTCTGATAAATGACACCTGAGCCTGAATTTGACCTTTACATACACATGTACACATGCACATCTGCATTCACTTGTGTGTGCCTATCATATGCACAATGTAGAGAACCTTAAGAAGTTGTTGAGGAATGACTGATCCAGGTGTGTAGTTGGTGTTCTGACTTCAGTACCTTGCTTTTGCCTTTCTGGGTGGTTTCCTAATTTTTTTTTTAATCAGGATAACTTGTAACACAGGCTTGCCAGGACCTCATGACCCAACATAGCCCAGGCAACCTAAATTTCTTGTAAGCCTCATTCCTCAGCCTTCTGGGTGTTGTGATTTTAGGTGTGAGCCACCATGTCTGGTTCTTATTAGTTCTTAATTTGGATCTTGTTTTCTTGTAGCAACTGTGGTCTTATCTTCTAGGAGCTCAAAACTTCAGTGGGATGACATCTTATTGATGTAGCTTTATTAACATACTGAGGTAGTCCAGCTTCTCTGGCCAGAGGGATGCATGGGATGCTCTAATTGGCTAAGTGTGGAGCTTGGGTGAGATTAGAATTCACTGAAATCCTATGATGGAGAATGGAGAAGGGTGATCTCCAAACTAAATCTATGTTGGGAAAAAAAATAGAGGCCGTCTCAGCTTCTGTGAAACCATCACTATGTAATAAACCACTCTAAAGTTCAGAGGCTTGGGATGATGCTTCAGATGTGAACTCATGGATGGAAGTAGTTATACAAGTTGGTACTTCCTGGTCCAAGTGTTAAAAGAGGAAATAACATGTACGGAGGTTATGAGTCTGGAGAGCTCTTGATGTTTGAAAGACCAAAAGCAAAGAAGCATCATGGAGGATGAGGGTGTCAGGGAGGGTCTTGCAGTAAAAGACTTACAAGTTGGCCTTTACTTGAGAAATCACTTCTCCAGATTGGTCTCTGACTGCTAGGTGGAGAATTGGGTGATAGACTAGACACGTGTAGAAGGGAAAGTCTGGATTCCCAGTCAAGATGAGGAGACAGTTTGAAGGAGCAGCAATGGCCTGAGGTGGGTGGGGTGGAGAAATATTTTGAAGATGAAGCTGAGAGTTGTTGGGGCCACCATGGAGAAGGAGGAGGCCAAGCAGAGAGACCTCTGATACAGAGCTCTAGTTATACATAAAGGAATGTATCAAGGAGTACCCGGGAAGCTCATGGGGAATAGGACAATTGCACACTCCCAGGGGGCTAGTGGAAGCATTAATTAGCTCATATTTGTCTGCATATTCTCAGATAAAAGAGGCTTTGTAGTCCTCTGGTGATGCATGAAATTCTGAGCTGAAAGAGGCCATGTGGTGCAAGAGAAGATGGGAATGGTGGCGTTGGGTGGACAGGGTCATTAGTCAATTACAAGGGGCTTGAACCTACCTATTCAGTGTCTCTCAGAGACTGGGCATGTCTGATGGCCGCCAAAGGTCTAATAATGACCAATGTTTCACTCCAGCTGCTTAGGGTCTTTTATTTCCTCCTGCCTAAGAGTACTTTCCATGAAGATTACACCTGTCATCAAGTTAATGCCTACAAAGGGGAAGAAGGAGCAAAAGGGAAGTATTCCAGGGGTTCTAGGCAGACTCTTGGATCATTAAAACTTAGTTTCAACCTGAGGCAGCACTATTCAGAGAGGTCCTATAAGATATGTGGATGCTAGGGAGGAAAGATGAGGGGCACAGAAGGAAGGCCAGAAGTGGGGTCTGCGGGGCACAGAATTCTTCCCTTTGAAGCAATTCCAGTGGCCCAAGATTCGATGAAAGGTTTATCTTTGGATATTTGATGTTTGCCCCTCTCTTTTATCCATAATTTTTTTCCAAGTTGCTCATGTTAAAACGTCAAGGAGTATATTAAATTGCTAGTTAGGAAACATAACCCCCAACAAACCCTGTTCATCAAAATGTTAGGGCTTTCTCTAGGGGCCTTGCGTTCAGTTTGTCAACAAGCTGAAGCCGTTGATCTGGGGCTCTGTGAGGCCCAGGAGCATGATTTAATTAATATCCTACCCACAATACCTTGCTGGGTTTATGCAAACAAAACCCTGTCACTCCTTACCTTTAGATTTCCCCTCTCCTTGAAGCAAGCATTTATTTACTCACAGTTTGACCCCATGACGGTGTTCAGCAGATGTGGCGCTTACTTATTTGCATTGTTTTGTGACAGTTGCAAAATTCATTAGTGACTCAGGGATGAATCCTCAGTGGACTGGCCCAATGATAGGTGAAGAAAGAGGGCTGGTACTAATTAATCCTCTTCTTCAGTGAGATTGGGGATTGGGGATGAGCCTAGTACCTCTTTCTATATATAGTTTGTAAGTTGTAGTGGCAGTAAGTGACATAAACTGACTCTTGACTACCTTGGGCCAAAGGGGACCTTGAATACTATTGAGAGCTTAGATGAATGATGGAAGAAAATAGCTCTGGACAAGAATTGACTGTGCAATAGACTGTACAAGTTGAACACCTCTGGACAAGTGAATGCCTTCTAAGCGTGTTTCTTGGCTGTATGTCACTCTACAGTAGAATCTCCCAGAACATCAAATAGCATGATGGCCCTGTAATGGGTCATGATAGTACTAGGGAAGACGCTTTAGCATCTATAGGCGCTGGGCAGACCCTATGGCCATTTCCAACATCCCATCCAAGGAACCTATGCAGGCATAAAGAACTCACAATCAGAATAACCAATGAGCTACTAGCAAACAAAGAGGTACAAAGAGCAAAATTTGAATAGACTTCCATTACACTATGTATTGTCCATAAACCAATGATTCCCAAAGTCTACAAGCATGAATATTCTCTTTCAAAATGTCATATCTGATACCAATTATAATTTTCCCACTCAACAACAAAGACTCAGGTTGGAATGAGTGTCAATGGTGTCTAGCCCCGCCCTCTCTTTAGTTCAATGTTCTTCAGAGCAACTTAGCTGCAAATCATGCAATAGTTGGGATTATTGTCTTGTTTTACACAGAAACTGAAGATAAGTTCCTCCTCCTATGCTTCTCACTCTGTAGTGAGCTGTGTCTGTTTGCAAAATTCTCATCAGACAAGTGCTTACCTGGAAGATAATGGCCTGCTCATTTTTGTCTATGCTTAAAGGTAAAATCAAGGAAATGGGCTACGTGGCAGACGTACTGACTGAGCAATCACATGATAAAAGACCTGTTCCAGTCAACATGCTTGAGCTGCATGCCTAGGCTAGCTATTAGAGGCTACAGAGTTTTACAGAGTGTGTCCTAGAGATAGGCGAGCTAAGGAGATGCTTGGCCAAGTTCTCCTGTCCCAGTCTAGGCACCAGTGCCTCTTCTGAAGCAGCTTGTTCCAGACTAGAGAGTCTTGTCTGCAAGGGTGGGAAGAAACAGCCACTATATTTGAAAATCTCTTCAGACAAAGGCATCTGGGGTGCAGGGTACTATAGTGTGGATCTGGGATATCTGCTAAAGGCCTGTTGAGTGAAGGCTTGGTTCCTAGCCTATGGCACTATTGGGAGATGGTGGAACATTTTAGGTGTGTGGGCTACTGAAAGGTTTTAGGCCACTGGGAACACTTGACACACAATGACAAAAGGCATTTGTGTGAACCTTATGTTCTCCATTCTGTTCCCTGGCTGCCATGGTATGAGTCATTTGTCCCAATATATCTTCCTGCTATGATGTGTAGCCTCAATACAGGCCCAATGGGCTAAAAGTTCTGAAATGGTGACTAGAAATCGCTTTTGTGGGGGTTGGGGATTTAGCTCAGTGGTAGAGCGCTTGCCTAGCAAGCGCAAGGCCCTGGGTTCGGTTCCCCGCTCCAAAAAAAAAGAAAAAAAAAGAAATAGCTTTTGTGATGACTTACGTGTGTGTGTGTGTGTGTGTGTGTGTGTGTGTGTGTGTGTGTGTGTGTTGGAGTGTACTTGCTAATGTGAGTATGTGCTAATGTGCGTGCCCTTGCACATGGAGCCAGAGGTTTTTTTTTTTCTTCTTCTTCTTCAATCACTCTCTACCTTTATGTTTTGAAGAGCATCTCTTACTGAACCTGAAAGTCATTGATTTTGCTAGGTTGGCCAATGAGCTTCAGGAACCTGGCTATCTTTGTCCTTCCCCCAAATACTGGGGCTTACAGGTGTGTGCCACCATGCCTATTTAAAAAATATGGGTTCTGGGGAGCTGAACTCAGGTACTCATAGTTGTCTGGCAAACAAATGGAGCCAACTTCCCTGTCTAAGCCTTTCTTCTAGATAAGCTGATTATCTTAGGTATTTGGTGCACTAACAAATCTCACTAACACAAGAATGAAAGCTAAGGATGGGATAAGGGAGTGAAAGAATTTTGAAGTCCCAAAAATATTGAGAGCAGGGTAGAGAATGCCCTGAGCATGCTTTGTCTCCTTTCTACTTGAGACTTCCAGGAAGGAAGGAAGGAAGGAAGGAAGGAAGGGAGAAAGAAAGGAAGGAAGGGAAGAAGAAAGGAAGATTGGTTTTAGAAGGTTGGTGGAGCAGAATAATATGTGGCCACATGGCTTAGAGTCTTTGCAGGAGACCAGCTTCTTGAGCTCCCTATCCTTTTTGGCATTTTGATGGCTTCAAAATGTTTATCATGTGAACCACACCAGTCCTCAACTCCAACTGCACACAATGGTTAATAGGCTCTGGAGTTTTCACTGCCTCACATCAAATGACAAATCCTTCTACCTATGTACTTGGCTTTGATACATCCTTGTCCATCACTCCTCTCCCCAAAATTCAACTTGCTACTAGATTCCTCCAATTGTCCCTCCACAAACACTTAGGACATGTAGAACCTGGCTACTGCTTTTTATATCCAATGGGTGCTCTACTAATGCAAGCTCCCTTGGCCTCCTTTTTACTTACTGAAGACTTGCTTTTTATAACCAGTATTTTAGTGCTCTTCAGCCCACGCATCAATTAGAGTAAATTTTGCAAAGCTCTCAGTCGTTTTTTTTTTTTCAATGCACTTAGGAGCAAATCCTGGCCCCAAGTCATTCATGAGACGCTAGCCCAGGTCCAGAGCCATCTTCCGTCTGTGCTCCAGACATTGCCACGTTCACGCAGCCCATGGAATGAATACTAAAAGTGATCTGCCTGGAAACCTGGAAGTACTCTTGTGATTATGCCATTGTGTTTTGCTTTGAGCTCATCTAACCTCATGAGCACTTGTCACAGGAAGACAGGCATCTTGTCCTTTGGAGGCCAGCTGGGAGAATGGACACCAGCCAAGCCACCATGATTCCTGGTTTCCAAAAGATGTTTTCAGACAATTGAATATACTATCAGTGCCTGATTCACACTGATGCCATCATCCTTTCTTTACAAAGAAGGAGG
Source organism: Rattus norvegicus (assembly GCF_021556685.1). NCBI lineage: Eukaryota > Metazoa > Chordata > Mammalia > Rodentia > Muridae > Rattus > Rattus norvegicus. The sequence continues at coordinate 17,942,684 of NC_141554.1, forward strand.
ATACATGAAAAATATCCAAAAAGGAGTTTACAAAAGACATAAATGTCAACCGCTGTCAGAAACAGGAGTAGACTGAATCTCCCGACAAACCTCCGTACCACACTACCTCCCAGGATGCCAAGAAAATGATGTAATCTGACCCATGAATTCCCCTCTGGAAGCTGCCCCAGCCTGTCTATCTGAAGATAAAAACAACCACAGATTCAGTTTACATCTTCTTTTGCTCCTTAGCCTGTTGGAGCCAAGGTTGAATGGTGCCAATTTGCCGATGGTGGTTTTTATGATGTGGGCTGGGGTCATTGGGGACTGTTCAGAAACCATCAAATTCATTTCAATTAGAAGTGTAACTTAATGTCCAATTTTCAAACCAGATTCTCTGGGTAAAAGAGGACTTTTTTGCTGAGCTGTTCCAATTCGATGAGTAGTACTTGTGGGTACCAATAGTGCCTGGCTCTGTGTCCTTGGCTGTGGCATTTCTCCAGGTTAATATGAGGTGCAAGTCAGGCTAAAGCAGGGGTGAGGAAATAAACATGGAAAATGGAAAGGGGGCTGCGTGAAATTTGAACCAGTACAGATCAATTCCAGAATGCTGCCCAGGGATTCCTAAAAGTGAACCCAGGGAAAAATAAATACATCTCATCCTTATTAACACTCCAAGCCTTAAATGAGTCCCGATGTTAATTCCGAAGAGATGTCTAAATGCCTCCTTTAAATTCCCGCCCCTCTTGCCCTATAAAACAACGTGTACTTCTTTTATTCACTCCATGTTCAAAAAAATAAAGGAAATTCCTTTTGCAGTCTAGAGCCAAGGAACAACCCAGGGCTGGCTTTGATTACTGCGAGCTGGAGAGTTTTGAGTGAAAGCTGCAGCCGGCTGCCAGCCTTGTTATTAGCAATAAGCATCAAGCTGGTCCCGGGAGAGCAGGGGCCTTTTGAGAATGTCAGACAGCAGCCGGCACCTTCCTTTGACAGCACCTGCAGTCACCATTGGAGGTGTGGGCCTGTCCAGAACTCCATTTCCTCTTGGCTGAATCGGCAGCACTAATCAACAGAGAAATAAGCCCTTCTATTTATATAATATCTACCTATAAGCAGCCCAAATTGCCAGGCTCCTGTTTAAGAATCTACAATGGCTCCCCATGGCCCCTCAGACCAAGTCCAAATGCCCAGGTTCATTGTTCCAGGTCTCATGACAACAGAACTCACCTTGGCAATGTGGGAGCTTTCTTTCTTTCCTTCCTTTCATTTTGTAAAAACAGAATTCCAGCCAGGACATTCTTCCACAGCCAGAGAAGGTTATTATGGTGAGACTGGAAAGGCCTGCTGACTCAAAAGGCTTGCTGCGAGCTCCAGCTCTACTCCCAACTGCAGCACTGGCTGAACAGTCCCAGTTCAGGGTTCACTTCCAGTCTCATTGATAAAGTAAGGGGATGATCATAGTAGATGACTCAGTCTACCAACCTTCATGAATCTGGTTTCATTCCATTCATAGCCCTCCCTTATTTTCTTTTCCCAGCCTTGATTCTTTCCCCAAGGCTGGAAAAGGGTAGATTCAGTTCTCTCATACTCTCTTACAGGTAGAAGTAACCTATCCAGGTAGCTGTGACAAGTGAAATCTGGCTGGTGAGACAGATGACCATGCTGCCCTATGTTCTACACCAATAGCCCCCTCTGATTTCTGCTGCAGCTAAGACAGGCGAATGATGCTGTTCAGAATCCCTCCATGCTGAAAACATCTGACCTCAAGATCAAGCTATCTCCTGTCCTTCTCTCTGTTCCTAGGCTTCAGCAGCACTGCAAGAGCCCACTGGCAAACAGAAGCAACACCCAAAGTAGAGATGCTCGAATTATTATTAGCGCTTAGCTAATGGAGGACAGGGGCCAGGGGACAGATGTTCCAGCCACCTGCTTTCAGGATTAAAAGTCTCGAAGGCATTGTGTATTCTTCTCAGAAAGCCAAGGTGCAGTGAAGTCCGTGTTGCTTGAGGTGGAAACCTCCTTGTCACACATTCATAGTGCATTCTTTGCACTCTACCTTCCTCCCTCCACCCATAGCTCTCTTGCAGCTTGTCCTCCCCTATCCACTGTTCCCTACCTCTATCTTTTCCTGGTCTTTCACCTCCTCTTGCATTCCTCTTTATCCTCTACTACCTCCTCTGCATTTCCCTTCATCTTTCCCTCCTATTCTCCATCTCTTCCTCTTACGCTTCCTCCTCCTTTACCTCCTCCACTTCCTCTGCTGCTATCACCACTTCCTCTTCCTGCTCCTTCACCACACCTCTCTCACAAACCCTCAGCAAGTGCTCTCCCACTGGGCTACAGCCACAGTTTCTTTCCACTTTCTTATTTTGAGAAAGGGCTTCAGTAGGTTACTATGATAGCCTAAGGCAGGCCTTGAATTAAAAAATCCCTCAGCGTTAAGCACCTGACTAGTTGCAATTAAAAGCATATGCCACCACATCTGACCTCTCTCTTTGTGCGTCCTCTTATGCTTCCAAAGGTTAGTTAGCAACTAAACTCTCAGTTTCCAAGTTGTTGATTTAAATTCTACTTTCAGAGGGACTCAAACTCATGGCTGACATAGTTCATCTTCCCTCTTTCATCTAAAATGCAGATGCTAATATGATAGCCAGAGTTAAGCAACCTTCTTGGGATCAATATAAAGAAAGGCTACAGAGGTGTCAGTATTGCCACACCTGACACGACATCTTTGAGTGGCTGACTCAATACCAGCAACTGTCAAGTTTTATGTTCCGGGCTCCATGAAACTAATGTCTATTTATTTAAGCTATTGTTCCTTGAGTATTCTTTTATTTGCAGTTGAACACAGCCCTCACTGCTCTGCTGTGCCTCTCTCTGCATGCTCACAGTGTTAGTCACCCATGTCTTGGCTCCCGTTGCTCTCTTTGCCTGGATCTCCCTTCCCATTCCTTTCTGTCGCTCTCACTTGCCTGCTTTCTTTCATAAACCAAATCATTATAGATTTCCCTCCCCCAAACCATGACACTTTCCATTCGACGAAATCCTTAACAAATCTTTATCTATACACAGAGATAAAGCCCGTCTTGCATTGGTTATGAGGTAGCCCTGGAATGGCTCCAAATTATGACTTTTAAAGTGGATCTCACTTAAATGGAGACTGTTGAAAACAGAGGCTTTACTTCCGTGGTTTGTGTGTGTGTGTGTGTGTGTGTGTGTGTGTGTGTGTGTGTGTGTTCTACAGACTTCTACACATGATCAAAGGGCCTTGAATAATTAGAATGGGGGCAAAGGACAGATGTTTAATTTAAGCAAATTGCCTTCATGCAAAGGAGCACTAAGTGAAGATGGTGAAGAAGGTTTGTGAGAACCTTACTGGGAGAATAGACACTCTTCCTCTGTATCCTTAGGAGAGATGGAGACTGCATGAGATGGTGATGTTATTGATGGACTTAAGAAGCCAAGCCCCTTTGATCTCAGCACTCAGGAGGCAGGAACAGAGATAGAAAAGGCAGAGGCAGAGGCAGAGGCAGAGGCAGAGGCAGAGGCAGAGGCAGAGGCAGAGGCAGAGGCAGAGGCAGAGGCAGAGGCAGGCCAATCTTCGTGAGTTCAAGGCTAGTTCAAAGTCTACAAAGTGATTTTGGGACATCCACAGGCTTTTACACAAGAAACACTGTCCCAAAACTCAGAGAGAGAGAGAGAGAGAGAGAGAGAGAGAGAGAGAGAGAGAGAGAGAGAGAGAGAGAGAGAGAGAGAATGAATCATAAAACCTGAGCCCTGAGATGATCTCCTCTTTTCTCAGGTCCTGAGTCCTTTTCTCCAAATGTCACCACTCTCTCTGGGTCATGTCCTTCACTACAAAACACAGCTCTCCCTCAAGTGCCTGGAGCCGCACTTTTGGGGGCTTAGCTTTTTGTTTCCCCAGGTCCCCAGGCTTTCAGATGGAGACCAAAGGAAGCACTTGTTCATCAACTTCCTCTCTTTGTTCTTTGGTCTTTCTTGCTACCACACTTCTCCTGGTACAACGTGGCTCAAACTGACTGTCCCACAAGTCTAGCTCTAGATCATCATTCAACACTTGCTGCGGAGGCAGGGAAGGACCTCCTAACTGTCCCTCCACAGTGTGTCATGCCTGCATATGCTGCCAAGGCATTATGCCTAGCAGCAGTGCTGTCGAGCAAGACACCTCCTTGCTGAAACTCTTCCGTTGCTTCCATTCTCCCACCAAATATGACTCAGACAGCTACTTTTCTCTTCTCTAATTATTTAGCCAATGTGAACAAGCCATTAAGCATGCAAGAAGACACCTTATACTCACAGAACTCTGTGCTTGGCTTATAGGGCCAGGCCATCTCTTCTTGCCAAACTTACCCCTCGCCTACAGCATTCCACTCCACCTTTGACTGTTTTTCTCATCCTTCTAATGTAGCACCCTGACCTTGAGATGACACACATCTTTAGTTACATTAAAAAGACCCTGTGGAGCAGTAGGTGCTTCTGCCATAGCATCTATCAGGTATGCCTTTGTCTTTTACTATACTCAGGCATGTAGAGGATCCTGGGGTGAGATGCTTGACGTTTCTGCATACCCCATTGTAAGAAGTTTGGCTTGTGTTACAATAGAAGACACAGATCATAGTTACCCTCTGTTCACTATATGCTAGGCACTGTGTTTACCTCATCCACAGGAATTGCTTCCTGGGCTTCCACAAGAACACTGAGAAGGAGACTAAGGGCTTCCTTTTTATAACAGATGAGAAAACTTGGGAGCTGAGTAGGTGTGGCCACTAGCCCAAGTTTCCATGACTTGGAAGTGACAGAGTTGTGTGCCTCCTACCTTGGTCTGTCACCCTGCCATACGCATGCTATGAGAACCAGCCTGGTCTATGTTCTTATGTGCACGAGAGATGAATGACTGTCAGGCCTACAGAGTGAATGATTTACTGGGAACCAGACTCTCTGGGCCATTGTCCCAGCTCTGCATGCTGCTTTGCCATAACAACTCTAGCAAGAGGCTTCCCAGTATTAAGTTTCAAAATCTGCCTTAAGAAGTTGGGAATCAAAATCACTAGAGTTGTTCCTAGCTGAGGAGACTTTGGTGGGACTAGGCATGAGTTTGTCTGTAAAGGCTTTTTTTCTGACAGCGAGTGGAGCATTTGCCTGGTGTGCAATAGTGATTGAGACCTGTGGTAGAGAGGTGGAGAGAGAAATAGGTGATGGAAGATGTGGCTGTTCATGGTGAGGAGACACATTTTGGTGGTGGAGACATGGGCCTGAAGATGACTCTGGGACACAAATCTATTTCAAACACTCATATTTAAAAAAATGGATTGATGGATTGGTGTCTTAAATGGAAAGTTGTTAATGGAACATCTTTGTTGGGTATGAGGCAGTGTTTGGGAACGTCATACCTCGTGTAATGATCAACTCAGGGAATTGTGCTTATCCATCATCTCAGGGGCTTATCATTTCTTTGTGGTGCAAGCATTCTAAATCCCTTCTTCTGGCTGTTTTGAATTATACAAGATGACACTGTTGACTGTAGTCACCCTTCTGTGTAATAAAATTTCAGAATGTATTTCTACTATCTGGCTGTGACTTTGTGCCCATTTGGCAATCGTTTCCTCTTTCCTCCTTTTTCCGCTCCAAGAAGAATTCTGCCCACATACAAAGGAAGTTAAGGATAATTACCTCCACCAGTTAATTTTGAGTGTATTTTCCTTTTCACGAGAGTGCTATATCATACAAATCTGTCTAAATACATTTAAAAGTGCTCTTTTAATAACGAACTACACAATAAAAATCCCAAGAGCTAAGAAAGCCTTGTGTTATTGAATAGTGACATTTGTTTCTGATTGGTATACCTAACATATTAGTAAGTCTTAAAAGTGATGAACTTCAGACTCAATCGACCATAAGGGGCATGAGAAGGGGCTCCTGACCCTATCTTAAGCATCTGGGAGGACTGCCTTGAAAAAGTAACATCAATTGACACAAATGCAGGGAAAAGATACTAGAAAAGGACCCTTTACTCTTCTTAGGAAAGAAGAAAGGCAAATACAATCTGCATTTCTTCTCTATAGAAAAGATTTATTTATTTTTTATTTCAGGTGTATGGGTGTTTTGCCTACATGTATGTGCTCTACGTGTGTGAAGTGTCACAGAGGCCAGAAAAGGGTATTAGATCCTCTGGAACTGGACCCAGGTCCTCTGGAAACCAGCCAGTACCCTTGACCATTAGGCCATCCCTCTAGCTCCTTCTGCATTTCCTTTTATTCTCATGAAAGTTCCCCCATCAGATGTCTATGGCTGCTCAGGAAGTTCAGCTGCCTACCTCCTAAGGCACTTCAAGGTCGACTGTGCTGTGTTCAATTAATCTGAGGAAGAATGACAATAATCAGAGCAAGGAGAAGCCAGGGTTTTTTGGGGGGGGAAGGGAGGAGGAGACAGGCAAGAGGCAACAACTAGCTATTCCTGCTTACAAGTCTCTATGCTACTGTGACTTCCCGACTTCTGTATAAGATTCTGACATTTGACTTTTCACACCCTAAGCTTTCTTTTAAGTGAAAAATATCACTAGAAGTTCGAAAAATACTTCCTTGTCCAAGAAAAAGGGACTATCTTCGTGCTATAGCTCAAATCTGAAATGCCTGCTGAGGAGTCCTGGATTTGAAGATTGGGTCACCCATTGGTAGCACTGCTTCATGGGAGGCCATGGAGGATGCTGGTTGAGTTGGTTCATCATGGGTGGGCATTTGGAACTTCCCTCTATTTTCATCTGGTTCTGAGTCTTCATGATCACATTATGAGTAATCTTCCTTTTCACTGTCTCATTTCTATAGGTGAAACCATCTCTACATTCAATGCCTTTCCTGTCTGAATCCCCAGAAACTGTGAGCCCTGCAAAACCTTTCCTTTCTTAAGCTCCTTCCATCAGGTAGTTTGTAACAGTGTAGTGGTTTAAATGGCAATCCGCCCCCGCCCCCCACATAGACATTTCTATGCTTGAATGTTTGGCCTAAAGGAATGATACTACTAGGAGGTGGCTTTGATGGAGGAAGTCTGTCATGGCGGTGTGGGCAGCATTGGGGTCTTTTGTGCTCAAGCTATGATCAGTGTGGCTCTCTCTTGTCCTGCCTACAGATCTAGGTGTAGATTCAGATGTAGAGCTCTCAGCTGCTTCTCCAGCACCATGGCTGCCTGCATGCTGTCATGCTTCCCGCCATGATGACAATGGACTAAACCTCTGAAATTTGTAAGCCAGCCCTAATTAAATGCTTTCCTTTATAAGAGTTGCTGTGGTCATGGTGTCTCTTCACAGCAATAAAAACTCTAACTTACAGTCACACAAAAGTAATTAAACACACTGATCTTGAGTGTCCATGGAAAGGAGTCCATAAGAGCCTCCTGATGTTTGAAAGTATTCTTCCAACTAGGAAGGAGACAAAGATGAGGTAAACAAAATGCTCTCTTTATGTTAAATATAAATCAACGGGTTAATCTATAATCAGCAGGAGTAATGGTGATGGTAACTCTCCATTCTTACTCCTGGAAGATATGGCTAATTCATCATGAGTCTGTCTCCTTTCATGCCAGAATTCTCATCACACCGTTATTGGGCAGACCTTGCTGATCAGTTAGTAATTGTCACTACTGGGGCACAAAGAAGTGGACTCGTGGCCAAGATACCTGGGGAATAAGTCTAGCTTTGCTTTCTGCCAGCCATGTGGCTATGGATAATAATTGATTCTCTTGTAGTCTCTGCTTGCTTGTTTGTCAAAGGAGGAGATGGTTCTTGTGCTCTCTTAATTCATTTTTAGTTCTCATGTTCTATGACTCTGAAAGGAGCTGTGGCATTGGAAATCCACTCGGGCTCAGAAATCACACCTGAAGTTTGGAGGGCTACCTTGTGCTCCTTGTGCCTCTAAATACTCTCTAAGGAAACAGAAACCTGGAGACTCGGGAGACTGTGGCCAGGTTTGGAAGGTGATTTTGAAAGAATGAGGAAAATGAGAACTCTGATTTAGAGAGAGACAATAAGAATTCACAGAGTGGGAGTTTCTCTTGGACTTGACAGAGTTATATCCGTCTGCTATTGCCATAATCGTGCCGTGTAACAAAATCTCTACAGTATCTCAGTGGTCTATAACAATACACATTTACTTACAAGTATGTAATTATCTGTGACTGTGGACTGAACATATGTGTTCCTGCATCTACAGTCATCTGTGGGGCAGCTGACCAGCCTTGCTATTCAAGATTGTACATCTGAGGGGTGACTGTTTATCAGCCCAGCTAGCAGGGCTTTGCTTGGGGTGCTTTGGCTCTGCTCTTTGCATCATTCTTTATATGGTTTTCTATAGCATGTTGTCATGTTAGGAGATTTAGTGGAAGCACACAGACAGAAATACAAGAGTGCTTATTGCTGGCATCACTCTGCTGGCTCTCATGGAGAAAGGCAGCCATTTTCAGATGTGCTCTGCTAACTTGAAGCTGTGCTGCCCTCAAGGTCAATGGTTATTTTCTTCACATGCAAACTTGCTGAACCTTCTTCTGTACATGACAGGCAATCTGCACAGGTGATTAAGATGTTAAACTCCAGAACTTTCTAGCAGCATATGATAGTTTTGGGAGTCAATGGAGGAAGACACTTGGCCCTTTTAGCTTTTGAGCCTGTATGAGATGAGTCTGGATGGGCTAGTCGTTAAGTCTATTCTGTTTTGTTTTGTTTTGTTTTGTTTTTTAACTAGTTCACAGCCATCCTTCCAGTCAAAGTTTAAGCATTAGCATCATTTAGCTGAGCCCCATTGATCCTTACTCTCACGTCTTGACCATTTGTGCTTTCTGATCTTTCACACTGCCTAGCTCTCTGAAGTCCAATTCCGCCTGACCACTGGGCTTCAGTTTGGCTTTATCTTACCACTGCAATGTCTTTAGCATCAGATCTGGGCCACAGAGGCCTTGGCTTCTTTAGATACTTCCAAAGAAGTTTTGGATCATGGCCTAAATGTATGTGGAGTTATCATCCCCATCCTAGGGGGTAAATGGACTTCCACCTCTAAATGATGATTCTGAATAGAGGATTTCTTTGCAGCATACTTGAAGGTGTCCAGTGTGACTGAGTTGTACACTGTACATCTCCAGCCTTTATTATCCTTCCTTCTCTTCCTTCCTTCTCTCTTCCTGTCATCCCAACAGAGCTGACATGGGACCACCTGTTCTCTACCGTACTAGCAAGGAACTTGACCTCAGCCTCTGCTTCCTTGAAATTCCCAGCTGTGATACTAATCAAACATGACATGGTTGGTTTCATCCAGTCCACAAATACAGAGAAAGGGATCCAGATCTACTGAGACATTTTATCACTCAATTCAACCTTGAATTCAATCAAATATGTCAACATTTTTAGTAAAATGGCATTTGGCCTTCCAAATGGGTTTTCTGTTAGGTTTTGCTAGGAAGAGATGGACACTGGGAAGAGATTGATGGCTGATGAAATATGTCAGTGACCCTGAGCTCAACCTGTAGCCAAAAACTAGCTTAGGACAAAAGCAAGAAAGAGAATGAAGCCTTTTTTTCTTGGCATCTCGCTATCTCACTTCCTCAGGACTCCATGATCATCTTCCTATTCACGGAGGCCCCTTTCTATATATGGCCTAAACTCAGGCAGAGGACACAGGAAATATGCAGCAATCCTGGGTTAGAGTGACAGCTCATCAGAAGTCCAGGTACAGCTGCTACCCAGGACTTTTCCCTTCCCTGAGTGTATTAGTTACTTTTCTGGCAGTGTGATAAAATATCTAAGCAAAAGCAAATGGTCAGTTATCATGGCTGGGGGCAATGCATCACAGCAGGAGCATGAGGCTGCTACACTGGCAATCAGGAAGAAGAGGAGAGAGGGAGGAAGGGAGGAGGGAGGAAGGGAAGGAGGGAGAGAGAGAGAGAGAGAGAGAGAGAGAGAGAGAGAGAGAGAGAGAGAGAGAGAATGAACAGGAACTGGAGCCATACTATAAAACCTCAAGTTCTCCCAATGTTGTACTTTCACAAGCTAGGCTCTACCTTCTAAAGGTTCCATGACCCTAATCAAACAGTGCCACCAACTGGGGATCAAGGGATCAAGTTTACATACACCAGTCTATGAGGGACATTTGACATTCGAACCACAATAACAGAGGGCCTTCAAAGACAGAAGATCCTCTCCATAAACACTAATATCTAGTACAGAAGTCCAGGCACCCTAATAGATGGTAATTAGGATATTATGATGTGAACTTTTGCTTGAGTGATCCTACACACAGGTGACCTAACTGTCCCTTGGCCCTTTTTTGTTTGGGTACGGGCAAGCTAGAGGTCTTATCAAGGACAGAAAGGTTGATTGACCAAGTTCATCCAGTTACCTACTATCAGACCTTGGATCGAGCATCTCTTTCTCTTCTACCACTACTTTAGCGTAAAATGCACGAACCAAACTGAGTAAGCCCTCTCATCATATAGTGAGAGTTCTCTGCACTCTGGGGGATTAAGAAGGTCAGCAAACATAAGGCAAGGAAGCAGTTGGGCTGAGAGAAGCTTTTGAATCTTCTCCTTGGACCAAGTCCAGGAATCCAAAGCCTGTGGCTTTTGTTCTAGGGGAAACATCCGAGGAGTTTCTCATCCTCAGGCAGAGAAGAGAGAAAGTCCTGGAAGCCATAGACTTGCTCCTGTGTAAGAAGGTCTATGTCTGGCATGCAGAGCCAGGAGCAAAGCAGGAGGTGTGCGAACAAGAGCTGCCTCCTGTGTCAATGTGTGAGAAGCCCAAGAACATCCCTTTGGCCCCTCAGAGCCTTAGCTTCCTCAAATAACATGGCGGCAAGGCCTTCCTAATCAACCACAAGTGATTGCTATGAGGTGCTGCCAAGGAAAATTCTAAGTTTAAGCACTGCACAAATCCAACATGCCAAGGAAAAAGATGAACTTTTTGCTTGAGGGTTCAGACAGTGGCTCAATGGAAGAGGACTGTATGGGGTCCGCAGTTGTTCCTGTAACAGATGACTGTGAGTTTGGTAACTTACTACAACACACACTTAGTTTTACAGTTCTTGGAGGTAGGCACTGAAAATCAGTCTCACTAAAGCTTCAGTTAAGGTACTAGGAAACCTGTTTTTTCCCCCTGGAGGTTCTGAAAGGTGCTGACTCTACAATCTAGCCTTTCCCAACTTCCAGGGACCACTTGCATGGCATAGTTAAAGGCCCTTTCTTCATGGGTCCTTCTCTGCTTCCAACATCGCACACTCCTAATGACATTGGTTCTTGGTTCTTGTGATTCTACTGGGTCTCTACTGATAAGCCAGGATGCTCTCCCACCCTGAGATTGGTAACTTCATCTACCTGTACCATCCTTTTCATCATGGGAAGTAACACAATTCTAGATTCTGGGGATTAGGAGGTGGACATCTTGTGTATGTATGTGTGTCGGGTTGTGTGGGGGGGGTGCAAGGTGCTAGGATGCCTATTCTCCAGCAGAGCTATTCTTTGCACCACTTCCAGAATATGTCCTGGCCCAGCCTGCCAATATCCTGACCATAACTCTATGGGATTAGGCATGTTTGTGCATGTCTATTAGACACCATGCTATTAGCACCTGCCTTTCCACCAGCAGGCGTTGGCTGGTGTACTTTACTCTGGCACAGGATTAAGGCAGTGGATTAATGCCTCATCTGTCCTGACCCTTGAATGGGATAACTGGAGCCCATTCTATCCTGTCCCCCAGAACTCCCCAGAGGGACAGGTAATCTATCAGCTAGTATCTGTCCTATCCCATCTTGTTTATTTTCTACCACAGTCCGTCTTGATGGTTTCTAGAATGGGATCACAGGTAAATGACTGGCACCCAAAACTTTACCTGTAAGGCTTCTTGCTAATATTTCCTTTTATAGAAAATATTATTTTATGTGTATAAGTATTTTACCTGTAATTATGTCTGTGAGGCTTGTATGTATGAAGGTCAGAAAGGGCTGTTTAATCCTCTAGACCTGGAGCTACAGACATTTGTAAACTGCCACGTGGATGCTGGGAGTCAAACTTGGGTCATCTGCAAGAGCAGTCAGTGCTCTTAACTGAGCTGTCTTCCCAGACTCTGGCTAATACCTATCTATCTATCTATCTATCTATCTATCTATCTATCTATCTATCTATCTATCTGCACATCTATGTATATATGTATATAAGTATATAGATGTATGCTATCTATGTATATATATATTTTTTACAAACCTCGCCCATGATATCTTCTTGATCGAAGAGTCCTTTTAATCTCATGCCACTTTCTTACCTTTTCGTGTCTTCCTCTTCCCCTAGTGTCTTCCCTCCACAAGCTTATCTTCCTGCCCATCTGAAGAGGTTCCAAGAAGTAATTTAGGTACCAGGTAACTGGGAGAGATAGCACAGTAGATAGACAAAAGCCACGCCTTCTGAAGAAGCTAGACTATATGGGATGAAGTTTACTTCACTAGTGATTAACTGAGTCATGATCCATAAGTGACTCACTCTGTCTAAATCTCAATGTAAAAATAGTACTAGAACCTTCCTCATAGGCTCACAGTGAGTGATGACCTTAACTGATGACCTTCTTAGAACAGTACTTGGCCCTGGCAAGAATTCCTTTAAATAATAGGCATCTCTTTATCAAGGTAGTAGACAGCACATTCAGAGCATTTCAGGTACTTTTTCCTTTGCTGGTCAAACCTAGGATAAGAGAATTGGTTTTGTTGAGAGCTCAGCCACACATTCTATCTTAGAATGTAAGCTATTTGAGAGCAGAAACCGGTCTGTGCTATCTCATTTCAGCCTCAATATCTCCAGCAGTGAGTTGCCATTGGATTGTGTTTTTAAACCAACTAGAGGAAGCAACCACATCTACAAAGTGACGGGAGGGGCAGGGACTGCACAGGAAGAGGCAGGCAACTTCTCCAATAGTTCTGCACAAAGCTCATCTGATGCTTGACAGAGCAGGTGGAATGGGCAGGCCCAGAGATTTCCAGCGGCTGGGAAGCCCTGGGCAGCACACAGCCAATTTTGCCTCTGGAGCTGTGATAGACAGAGATCTACTGCCTGGATCCTTCTTCAAGGAAGGGTTGTGCTGCCCAGCTGTGAGGAGCATGTTCTGCAGGCAGCCTGCAGCTGTCAGCTCCTCTGGTGAAGCACCTCTGTTGCTGAGAGCTGTCTGGCCCCTGGTCATAATTCTTCTGGGTGGTCCTGGTCCTGCATCTAAGTGGTATGCGGGGGTGTATGTGTGGGTGTGTGTGCACGCCCATGTGAAGACTCAGCTATTTCGGCTTAATACAAACCTTTCTGCACGAATCCTGCTACAGAACAGCTTGCTGGGTTAGTCAGACAGTAGTTTCTTGCCTTCCTCTCTCCCTACTGGCAGTCCCCACCTCTGTCGAGCTCTATCCACCCACAAGGGTACCTGTCTAACAATCTTGCATCATAGACTACACCACCCAAAGGCATAACCATGGGACAGAAACAGATTCCACTTCTTTCCAAGTTTAAGTGGATGCTTGATGCTTTCTTTAGAAGCCCACAGACCCAGAGAATCATGTTGTCTTTTTTCTTTCTGGGAGTTTAACTCCTCAAGGTTGTTACAGATCTTGACTACAGCCTGGAATGTTTGGAGCTCTGTGTCTTATTTCCCAGGCAAACAAGGGCTGCTCAACTTCTAACTCCACTTAGAATAGTAAATTTAAAAAAAATATTTCTTTAATACAGAGTGTTCTTCCTTGGAATTTGTGATGATTCAGAGAGATACCCAATGAGCACTTTATCAGGGAAGAGGAGCTTGCTAAGCAGAGAACTTCAGCAAGATGATAAAGGTATTTTTCTACCTCCCACCACTTTAGACACAATTTACAGGCTCCAGAGGCACATAACATTCTTATCAGTTTATTAATACCAAAAGTAACAGTCTTTTCAGGCAACTGGTAGTCTCCTTGGTACATCTCTCTGAACTTGCCTGTCCTTTGACATTAACCAAATCCCTAGTCCCAGGAGCTCATTGTCCTCCCCTAGCCCTACTGGTAGCTCCCACCTCTGCCGACCCCTGTCCACTGTGCTTCCTGCCCTTCCTCTCATCGTCTTGGCTCCCAGACTCCACCTCTGCTTTCTCCATCCCTGCTTTTCAGACAGGGGAGTGTGTCTTAGATCCCATGAGCTATATACCAAGAAGAAAGCAGTTCATTCTCAAGGGGTTTATAATAGCCACTAACATTATAGCTACATTAAGCTGGGCCTTGTAGTTTATGCCTGCAATCAGTTATTTGGGAGGCTAAGACAGGAGGATTACATTGGACAACTCAATGAGACCCTGTCTCAAAAGGAATAGGAGCTGGGATGTAGGTCATCGGTAGAGCCCTTGCCTGCTAATGCTCTAGATTTTATCCCTAATACCATGGAAAACTGAAAGCAATGCCTGCTTTGCCTTTCTTGTCAAACATTTAAAAATATCTCCTAAATATAGCCAAAGGGATCTAAGTCATCCCAGAGACCGCTACTCAAAGAGACACATGATTATTTTGGTATTCTTTCTTCTTAATAGCCAAGATGTGGAATCGGGCTGGGTATCTACCAATAGAGAAATGGATAATGAACACAAGAAGCTACCTGCAATTGGTGGCTGCTAAGGGAGGGAGAATCAGTGTTCTGTAGGTGTGCGGCTGAGAGCGTGCTCATACTCCAGTAGATGTTTCTACATCCATGCACATATAGTCAGTGCTAAGTGGACTCAGTGGATTTCAAAAGCAAACAGAGAGCACATGAAATTGGGAGGGGAGAAGTAAGGAAGGGGGACATGGGAGAAATGGGGGGAGTAAAGAAGGGGACCTGAGAAAAATGGGAAGGAAGGAAAGAGGATGTATTTGTTCAAAACACATTATATGCATGTATGAAATTCTTAACCACTGAGAATGTGATCTCTCTCTCTTTCTCTCTTTCTCTCTCTCTCTCTCTCTCTCTCTCACACACACACACACACACACACACACACACACACACACACACACACACACTCTGCGTCATTTTCATGAAATAGATAGGATTGGAGATCATCTTATTAAACTAAATAAACCAGACTCTAATGAGTCTCCACATTCATTCTCTCATAGGTTCAACCTAGATTGTACATGCACTCAATGTCAGAAAAAGTTGGAGGACTGTTTGCTGTGGGGCAACAAACCAGAAGAGGATACCAGAGGAGAAGTACATGAATACTCAAATGCCATTATGAAACCCACCATCTTTTACAATGAACAAACATCACAATAGATGCTTTCTGGGAGGTTGAGGCAGGAGGACTGCCATGAATTTCAGGGTAGCCAGGGCTCCCTGGTAAACCTCTGCCTCAAAACAAACTAACAAACTAACAAACAAACAAAAAACAAAACAAAAACAGAACAAACAAAAACCCAACTAAGCAAACCAAACCAAACCATATCAAACAAAACAACAAAAAAACAAACAAAAACATCACACCACCACCACCACCAAAACGAAACAAAAGCAAGAAAAAAAACCCAGTATCTAAATATTTAGCTACTCCCCTCCAGGTTGGTATATGCTAATCATCTAGTAAGTCCTTCTCAATGAGAGAATTTGGAGTTGGCTTGACAGCCTATGGACACTGGTCATCCAGGCCTGGTGCCATTACCCCTCTGGAGTCCCAGCAGGTTGGACACTAACTGTATGGTTCTGTGGAAATGTGCCCAGGACCAGCAGGCTCATGCTAACCAGCTGCAAGCTCATACATCAGAGGAAATTCTCACTTGCCGCAATCTGCTGTGATCTCAAGCTTTCTTAGAGAGGACCCCTTTTAAAATGGCAACCATGACCTTGGCTCTTTGTGATTCCGGAGGACAGAGCTGGCTGGGTTTCTGGCCTGTGGCTTAGCCTCCAGGTACCCAGAACTTCCAGACAATTACAGGTCCCCCGGAATCGCCCTCACTCCTGATTGCTATTGGTTAATTACAGAAATCTAGGCTCTAGACTCTATTACCCACCCATATGTCTCATCTGATGTTAGTAACTAACGAGTTCTCAGCAGCACAGGATTTGGGGATGTCTGTGGCAATGTTGTTAAATTTGATACATTACTAGTGCCATCATTTTTCTCTCCACAGAGAGGGGTCCCCTTTTCCCTTGTGACTTTTTAGCTGTGGTGGTGCAAACCTTGAGCTCTGCCAGCATTATTCTGTAAATTTCTTAGGGTCACCCAAGAAGTTTTTACCTTTGTGGTGCCACCTCCAACTTTTCATTCTGTTAGCAACTCCTTCTTGTCCAAAGAGCCTCAAACACTTCTTAAATTCTAACTAGCAATAGTCAGAGAGAGAGAGAATATTCTTGTTTTAGCAAAGTAGACTACTGAGACAGGCCTAGCGAGACTTGTCAAGTCAGAATTGAGTTTATTGCCTTTAATTCAGTTCAACACAAGCCTGCCACCAATCTAGGTGCTTTTAGGACAGTAGCTCCAGTACTCAAGGTATTGTCATGTTGGACAAACAAAACAAGAGCCCGATAGTATTTGCAAACACTTCATTCAGGGGACATTCACTAAGTCAGCTATAGTAAAGACTAGCCACTATAACATAAAGCTCCTCTAGTGTCGTGGCTCAGCAAACTTATCTCATTTGTTCTTGTGACAGCCCTGAGGTCAATATTAACTTTGTAGATGGTTATTCTGGAATTCAGGACCTGATGTTTTTGTGCTCTGCCATCTGCTATATTATTGTGTTCATCTAAAAGGTCAAAGCCAGACTGGGACCACACTTGCGTTCTAGCTTATAGTAAGGTAAAAGAGGTTAGCAACTCCAAAAGCAATGTGTGGCAAAGTATACACACACACACACACACACACACACACACACACACACACACGCACGCACTTTCCTACCGAGGAAACCTTAATGCAGGGCCACATATATCTACAAAAAGGGGTGGGATTGTCACCACCTCCTTCGTGGTGTATGTCCAGAAAAAAAGAGATGGGATTGGAGAAATATTCAGTTTCCCCTAGCTTTCTACAGTATGTAGTGATTTCTTTGCCTACAGCAGAGATCAAGAAGATGAGGGTGCTGACCTCAGAGAGCTTACATTCCAGCAGGCAAGAGAAAAATTAATGACTTCTGTACCATGAAGCAAGATAGAATCCAGATCTGACCCCAGGACTCCTAAGCACTGTGCTCTAAGAGTCCCAGACTTCAAAGCTCTGTCCTTGCCAAAGCTCTTATGCTTAACATTGGCCAAAGATTTGTGCCAAGCTCAGGATACAATCCAGACTTCGTTAGCAGCACTCTGGAAGAACTGCCCTGCCCACCTACATAGCTTGCTTTTGTGAGCAGATTTCTTTCAAGTTCTTGGCTTCAGTCATGATGGACTACTTACAGTTTCCTGAAAACATATTTTGCTTTCATCTCTCTGAACTTTTGCCCCAAATTGTCGCTTGGTTTATAACACCTGTCCCACCCTAAATGATGTCTATGACCTCCTTCCATTCCTTCACCTCGACCTACTGCTTTCAAGTGCGTCCATTCACCCCTGCGCATTGCTGTTAGGCCGCAGACAGTGTTCCTGAAAACACTCATGCTTGGGAACCAGGCAGACCTGGCATGGTTCTCTCTCTTCATCCAGTCCTGCTGTGTGTCTTTGGGAAGGTATGGGGCTTCTCTCTGGAGAGAACACTAAGGGAAGAATTGGATTCACATGGGCTCTGTATCCGGTGCCTGGAACAGAGCGATCAACAAAGGACAGGAACTGGGTTGTTACTGTATGACTCTAGCCCCTAGGAAATGCAGAGTTTCAGGCATCTATTCTGCTTTGAGATTCCAGAGTTTGGAACAAAGGATTTGACGCTTCTGCCCATGAGAGCAAATGGGTTGATTATGCTGATTTACATTAAAATGAAAATGACTTACTTTAATAATTATGGCCCATAGAAAGGAAGTTGAGTAAATGGCTCACTGGTTAAGAGCACTTGGTGCTCTTTCAAAGGATCTGGGTTCGGTCCCTAGCACTGATACCCAGTGGCTCACAATCATCTGTAGCTCCAGTTCCAAGGGATCCAACACCTCCTTCTAACCTTTATTCATGTGGCATTCTGTCGCTGTCTCCATCTCCATGCCTGTTTCTTTGCGTCTCTTTGTGTCTCTCTCTGTTTCTCTCTGTCTCTCTCTATCTCTCTCTGTCTCTGTCTCTCTCTCTCTCTGTCTCTCTCTCTCTCTCTCACACACACACACACACACACACACACACACACACACACACACAAATGAAAAGGAACAGCTAGAGGGATAGCTCAGCATATAAGAGCACTCAGAACTCTTTCAGAGGACCCGAATTTAATTCTTAGCACATTGGGTGGCTCACAGCTAGCTTCAGGGGATCCCACACCCCCTCTCCTGGCCTCCCAAAGCATATCCTCCCACACTCCACTATATGTACATGAACACAAATAAAAATAAATAATAAAAACATAATTTAAAAGGACCGTAGAAAGACTGAAATGTTTAATCCAAATAAATGACTTTCTGGTAGAATTTTTAGCAAGAATTTGGAGCAGAATCTCCTAGTTCTTGTGAATCCTAACAATAGGCCAGCTACCCCTTCCATATTGGTAAGTAATATTTTATTCATTGACCAATATTCATCTCTCGGATTATTCTGTCTTTTCCTGTACCAGGGATGGACCTAACTGCTTGATAACCTACTCCCACTGAAGGGTATACCAGGAAACATACCAGGAAAAATGTATAAGGAACTTTCAAATAATGGGACCTGGGGCAATGTGAATTTGGTGTGGGATGGGGATAGAAAATAGAGACATTCCATTACCTCTGTCGCTCAGGAACTTTGTGACTTTGGCCAAGGCCCCTCTAGTCTGAGCTTTACTTCATCCTTCTGCAGGGGAAATTGGTTCATTGAGGCCGATAGTATAAGAAAATCCAAGGAACACCTTTGTTCCAGAGGTGAGACGAGTCCTGATATGAGACAGCATCCCCACCTTGGTCCATTTCTCATCTCAAACCATTATTGGATTAGAGAGCTCTGCAGTGCTAAGACTGCTCCAGAGTCTATGTCCTTCCAAGCTCTCACCCCTTCCCTGCCTTTTCCTCTCAGCCTCCTCTCACTCTGGCCAGGGCTCTTTGCTTGACTCTCTGACTGCAACCCTATTGCCAGCCTACTCCCTACTGTTAGACACAGTCGTCCTCCTTACACCTCTTTGTTCAGCCCCATATCAGTCTTGCTAATTATAATTCAGTCCAAACACCTCTGTCATTCTGGCATTTTCATTGATTCAAATTAAGAGTCAGACATAATTAATGCAAACTGTCCCCTCGTCCTCACCCTTTGACTGATGGATTTTCAGTGTCAAAACATTAACCTTTAGGTTTGGGACCTTGATGCATTCAAAACCCATAAGCACCTGATAAGCAAGCTAACTACGGAACCTATCCCTAAATCAGCACTTTCTAGCTCAACGGCCCTTATTTATCTATGCAAAAAAGGTATTTATTTAGGGAAAGAAAATAAACGTATGTTCACAGAGACACATGCACGGAGAACCAAACCGCCCATTCTTATGGCAAAGGTAGAATTTGGATGCTATTTAAGTACTATTCCCCATAACAAACAGGATTAAAGTACACAGTTGAACCCAGAGAAGAAATGCCATGAGAGAGTATGGAGAACTCCATTAGGAATGCTGTCAAGCTCAAGGAGTAGAAAACATTCCTCTGAGTGTAACTGCGGTGTGCCAGTTATGGCTGTGTGTCTATCCACCTTAAATATTTGTGGCTTCAAAAACAGCAGGCATTTATTTGCTGGTGATTATGCACTTTAAGGCATATTTGATGCAAAAGGCTTGTTGTCTACATTTTCTTGGAAGATTCATTAGGGCAGGTTGTGGGGAAGAGCCACTCCCAAGATGGTGCCCTCATGTGCTTACAATTTGGTCCTGCCTTTCCACAAGGAGCTCAGCTGGGGCTGTGGTTGAGAGCCCTGATACTCTTCCACATGGCTTGGTCTTCCTCCAGTATAGCAGCTAGGCTCTGACGGGAAGTGTCCAGTAGTCAGTACATAAGTGGAGAAGCGCCGACAGATAATGGGAAAGCCATAAGTAGGTCTCTGCTGCTTGTGTCTTGATTGCAAAAGCCATCACACAGCCAGCTGAAGAGTTGATTGAGAGAGGGGTCCTTAAAGAAGTAAATGCTATGAAGTATCTAGCTCACTGGGCAAGGAAGATTTGGAAGAGTCTATCACAGATGGTAACCCAGGATGAGATACCAAACCTGGATTTCTTTAAGTACAACCACTATACTATACGGCTCTTCAATGGGAGGGTATTTTTGTAATTTCTGTACAATCACCTATTTTATTCAAAGGGGGAAAGGTAAGACCACATTAGTTCCTTGTAATTTTCTTGTTTATAGCATGGGAGAGTTTAGTAGATCTGGAGATCTACAAGCTTCATTTTTATTTGGATGTCCCATGACTTTTAAATCTAGTGGCTTTATCCTTCTTTTTCAAATCCTCATGCCTATTCAGTGATATCTTCCTCATGGTTCAGCCTCTAAGATATGGAGGAGACACTTCCTGGATATTTACATTGGAAACAGAAGCCTCTTGATGTATAGACCCAGCAGGCTATCATGTGCTCTAGTCCCTTCTTGTAAGCGATGGGAAAGTTGACAATACTTTCTTGGATAGAAACCAGGAAGAGGCTAGCTTAAAACATTGAGAAGAGACCCCAAGACCAACTGCTCTCCAGGGCTGTCTGATCAAAGTCTAGACTCTCCCATAAAGCCAAGGAAATTGCCCAAAATCAAAAGAAAAAATGTGATGCTGTAACAATTAGTAGTAAAACCCAAAAAGCTAGAAAGTGAGTGCAACAGGCTGGTAAATGTCATCTTGAATCCTCATCCTAAAGACACATGTGTTTCCAGTGAACAAGAGCATTATTTCCCTAAGGCTTCAGGAACAAATTCACTCTCCTTAGTATATCCAGCTTGCTGTTCATTGAACCCACATCTGAATAGGACGCTCTTTTTTTTTTTTTTTTTTTTTTTTGCTGCTGGAATGGATTGATTGATGCCTTTAATAAGGACAGATTTAGTAGTCGGCCTGGTCCTTGAACCAGGTCTGTATTTAGAGTTATGGGAAAAAAGTTTGGTCCCAGGGCACTCATGGGATATGAGCAACAATTCTCCTGGTGGGTGGGTCATTTTTCAGCAGCTGGTAACTAGATAGAAACTCTTCTTTTTAAACAGATGCAAGCTCATCTGTGCTATGGCAATCTCATGACCTATATTTGCCACTAGGAGGTCTGAAAAAACCCAGGTTTTTGTTCTATATCCAAAGCAATGTGGCAGCCTCTTATTCCTGCCAGGATAGAAGAACTGCAGCTTGGTGTAGGATTCTTTAAAATGACTTAGTAGAGGTGCCATTCTTGGCTGAGACTTCCATAACTAATGTCCTCTCTGGCCAACAGGCCACTTACCAAAAGCTTGGCTAGTATCTCTCACCTTGATTTGAGAGGATTGATGGCTTAAGGAAGATTAAGCAAAATGTTACAAATTCACCAAGAAGCATGCTTCACAGAGGAGACAGAGTGGGCATCAACACATTCATACGTCATGCTCCATCTTTCCATGCCTGGATCCATAAATTCATGAATTCATTTGTCTACCCACCCACTCACTCAGCTTTCTGTTCATCTGTCTATTTGTCCATTCACCTATCCAAACACATCTGTTCATTAATGCATCCATCTATCCATCACTCATCCATTCAATTTGTACTTGGTGGGCAAGAGTTAAACTCAAAATACTATATCAAAAAAATTGACAACAAGCTTACAATCCAATGGAAATCACCAGGACACATAATACTTTACATAGAGTCCACACATAGCATGTGTCATCAGGATAGGATTGATTGCTAAACATGTGATTCAGATATTATGAACTGGCATATAAAGAAAGTGAAGGTAACAGGGGTCAAAATAAGAGTCATGGGTTTAGCCAGACTCACCTGTAACTTCCTTCCTTTGTATTCTCTCCTGCAATGTCTAATATGTCCAGTTCACAAACAAACGAGACATCTGGGAGCCAGACATTCAAGTGAATTTAAACAAGGCCAACTTGTTTGTACATGGTAGGAGGAAAGCAAGAGATTAGGATGGTTTAGGTCCAAAGGCACTTCTGTCCATTATAACATGTTGCTTTCTTGACACAAATGCTAAGTCCACTATTCTTGTCTGCTGTATGTAGCAGCCCTTGGAGGGTCCCTGAATTTGTAAATGTAAATAAGTGTGTAGGAATAAGTGTGTACACTGTAGTAGATAAGCCCTTTACTATTCAACGTGGTCCATGAACCAGTAGGATCTACATCACTCAGGAACAAGTTTGAGGTTTTGAATCCTGTGCCTTTCCCAGGATTTTAACAAGATTCTCAAGTAGTCCACATACCCATGAAACTTGTGGATCCTCAGTTTTGGACCATCCATGGATATGTCAGTTTTAACAAACAAAATAGTACACCAAAAGAAGGAACGCTGGGTTTTAAGGAACTCATCACTCTGTTCTATTACTTGTTAATATAACACTGCATGTGATGTTTCTGCATTTACATGTGTAATGGGGCAGAGGTATTCATCTGTTGTGTTCTCCAAATGTGCTTGGAAGAACTATGTGTGAGGCAGCTCCAGGAGTCTGCTGTAGGGAAGGAACAAAGACCTGATCCCCATAGTGGCCAATGGAACATGGCTTACATTGGACACAGACAAAGCATGCTGGTGGCTGGGATCAGAAGAAGGGCCGAAGGCTAATACATGCTGAGGGCATTTGGAACTTTGTATGGAAAGAATAGGATTAGATCCTTGTGGAATGAGTTATCATCTCTTCTCCATCTCTACCCCATAACCTCAGTGATGTAGTAGGCAGGACAGCAGGCTCCTGTCTTGAGTTCCTCTTCCATTAGTGTTAGCCTTCACTGAGCCTCCAGTCATCAGGAAACATCTCTCAGGAAGAAGACAAGTCTGCCCTGGACATCTGCAACCCCTACTTCATTTCTAGCTGCAGGTCCTGACTTGGTCCAGCTCAGTATAGTTGCGTAGAACAGCAGAACTTTCTTCCTTACTTCCCTAAGGGTCACAGCACATTATCCTTACAGCTATACTGTATTTATAGGTGGTGACTCTCCACTTGAGTTTCTCCCTCAGTTTCCATATCTTAAAGCCTTTTTCTGGGCTTCAGTGTCTTGTCTGGCTTATGAGCACATCTTCTTTCCCTCCTATTATCTGGTCTGGCTTGCTGGTGGTTCCTCTTCATTTCCTTTCCTTGCTCCATTCCTCTTCATCTTGTAGTCTATCTGTAGAAACAGTTGTCATTTTCCTTTATGGCAGGCCATTGGGAGGAATCTTGCCAGTCTGGCCTCAGGCTTCACTGACATTGGGATTCTCAGCATCTTAGCCAACAGTTACATGAGTAGTTTGCATGTTCAGGTGAGCGTTTCTGGAAAGCCTAGGGCTGGAGAACTGTGCTTGGGAGAACTGTGTGGGAGGAGGCTCCAGAAGTCTGTGGCAGGGAAAGCACACATGGTGGCCAATGGAACATAGCTTTACCAAGAGGCCCAGCCACAGAGGCTTCCCTCACCTACTGGTTTCCCTCTTTGCCCTAGAGATCTGGATGGCAGCTCATATCAGCTATTCCTATCAGGAATAAGTTAGTACAGCCACTAGGATTTGATGGCAAACAAACAAACATGTGATTTCTAAAGCAATGTTTTCATTGGGCCAAGGGATTCTGAGGGATAATCATGTCTCCTTCACATCGATGAACTCCTAGCAGTGCCTAGCCCTCCCAAGTTCTGCCTTTTCTCTTTTAGTCTCCCTCCTCGACTCCTTGCACTCCCTCTTGTCTTTCTCTGTCAACTTCTTCTTCATCACTTTTTCCAATCTACTCCTCGGTTCTATATCTGTCTTTGCTCATGTTGTTACATATTTATTCAATCTCTTTCCACTTGCCTTAACTCTTTTTGCTTCTTCTGTTTGTCCTCGTCCCACCGTTTGTGTGTGTGTGTGTGTGTGTGTGTGTGTGTGTGTGTGTGTGTGTGTGTGTGTAGTATTGGCTGATTTGTTGGGTGTGTGTTTTTTATTTGTCTGCCTTTGGTCCTGCCTGATTCATATTTTTCACTGTGTCAACCTTCCCCCTCTTCTTTTTCATTTCCTCTCAGAGTTTCAGTCTCTGGTCCTGTGTCTTAGTGTTTTCTCATTTTGTTTTGTTGTTACTGCTGCAGTGACAATACACTCCAACAAAAGCAACTTAAGGAATGGCTTCTCACAGCTCACCTCAGGGCAGGGAAGTTACAGTGGAGTGGAAAAGGGCTCGGCAGGCTGGTTATATCGAATCTACAGTCAAAAAGCAGAAAGACAGGAAGGGTGTGGGACACTCTTCTCCATGTTATACAGTCCATTTGTTCCTGCCTGGGGAATGGTCCTGCCCATAATTAAGATGGATTTTTACACATCAATGAACATAATCAAGATAATCCCTCAGAGGCCCATCTCCCCAGTGACTCCAGATTCCGTCCTGCTGACAATAATCACTAACCATCACACCAAGATATCTTCCTATGTCACTGTCCCTGCCCTTTGCTTCCCTAAGCGGATCTCAGTCTGTCTCTCAGCTCCTGACCTGCCTGTCAGCTACTAGCCAATGGCTCTGAACTCCTCTTCACAGTTTCTCTGTGGGAAGACCTGGTTCTCACAGTTGCTCTGCAGTATAGATCCTCCACAGTGGGCTTTACTGGTTTGTGTGGCAACTCAACACTGGAGCCCAATCCCTATAGTGAGAACAGTAATTACATGCATACATGCCAAATACTCATGCTCAGACACAGATATGCTCACACACATGCATTTTGACAGACATACTGGCAAAGCTCTTTGACTTGCCCTCAAGACTGCTGGGGACATCGTAGTAGCCTTAGAAAAAATACTGCATCACTTCTTCCTGGCACTTTCTGTATACAGGAAGTGATTTACAGAGGATTTAAAATGCTTCACCATCTCCACTCAATTCTCAAAGAATATTCTAGTTTCACAGCTCCCTGTGGGGTTGGTCAAATCCATTAAGACTTCTTCCTAGCACCTAGGCAGCTTGCTTATTCCCTCTCTTTCTCTCGCCCTCTCTCCTCCCTCCACATCCTTCTATTGAATTTTCTTCTCTTGCTGATGCGTAAGCCTCCCCTTTCTCCTTGGATCTCCTTTGTAATGTGCTGAAACCTTGATCCCTGGGCAACTCATCATGCCCATGCTTCTTGCCCCCACAGGCCCTGACAGCCTGCTTTAGACCTTGTAATTGTCTCTATGGCAGTTCCTCACTTGGAGAATTCTTCATCAGTACAGTGAAAGAACATGGATTTAGGAGGGGGAGAGG